>NW_027249136.1:0-600000 GCF_030848795.1 Temnothorax nylanderi
CCCGGTCGGATCGACTCGAAACTCGGCTGGGTGACTCACTTTCACCTCCCTGACGCGTTCCTAGCGCGGCTTCGCGATCGGCCCTACGGTTCGCGAATTCGGGTTCCGCCGGTCGGATCGACTCGAAACTCGGCTGGGTGACTCACTTTCACCATCCTGACGCGTTCCTAGCGCGGCTTCGCGATCGGCCCTCCGGTTCGCGAATTCGGGTCCGCCGGTCGGATCGACTCGAAACTCGGCTGGGTGACTCACTTTCACCATCCCTGACGCGTTCCTAGCGCGGCTTCGCGATCGGCCCTTACGGTTCGCGAATTCGGGTTCCGCCGGTCGGATCGACTCGAACTCGGCTGGGTGACTCACTTTCACCTCCCTGACGCGTTCCTAGCGCGGCTTCGCGATCGGCCCTCCGGTTCGCGAATTCGGGTTCCGCCGGTCGGATCGACTCGAAACTCGGCTGGGTGACTCACTTTCACCTCCCTGACGCGTTCCTAGCGCGGCTTCGCGATCGGCCCTTCCGGTTCGCGAATTCGGGTTCCGCCGGTCGGATCGACTCGAAACTCGGCTGGGTGACTCACTTTCACCTCCCTGACGCGTTCCTAGCGCGGCTTCGCGATCGGCCCTCCGGTTCGCGAATTCGGGTTCCGCCGGTCGGATCGACTCGAAACTCGGCTGGGTGACTCACTTTCACCTCCCTGACGCGTTCCTAGCGCGGCTTCGCGATCGGCCCTCCGGTTCGCGAATTCGGGTTCCGCCGGTCGGATCGACTCGAAACTCGGCTGGGTGACTCACTTTCACCTCCCTGACGCGTTCCTAGCGCGGCTTCGCGATCGGCCCTCCGGTTCGCGAATTCGGGTTCCGCCGGTCGGATCGACTCGAAACTCGGCTGGGTGACTCACTTTCACCTCCCTGACGCGTTCCTAGCGCGGCTTCGCGATCGGCCCTCCGGTTCGCGAATTCGGGTTCCGCCGGTCGGATCGACTCGAAACTCGGCTGGGTGACTCACTTTCACCTCCCTGACGCGTTCCTAGCGCGGCTTCGCGATCGGCCCTCCGGTTCGCGAATTCGGGTTCCGCCGGTCGGATCGACTCGAAACTCGGCTGGGTGACTCACTTTCACCTCCCTGACGCGTTCCTAGCGCGGCTTCGCGATCGGCCCTCCGGTTCGCGAATTCGGGTTCCGCCGGTCGGATCGACTCGAAACTCGGCTGGGTGACTCACTTTCACCTCCCTGACGCGTTCCTAGCGCGGCTTCGCGATCGGCCCTCCGGTTCGCGAATTCGGGTTCCGCCGGTCGGATCGACTCGAAACTCGGCTGGGTGACTCACTTTCACCTCCCTGACGCGTTCCTAGCGCGGCTTCGCGATCGGCCTCCGGGTCGCGAATTCGGGTTCCGCCGGTCGGATCGACTCGAAACTCGGCTGGGTGACTCACTTTCACCTCCCTGACGCGTTCCTAGCGCGGCTTCGAGATCGGCCCTCCGGTTCGCGAATTCGGGTTCCGCCGGTCGGATCGACTCGAAACTCGGCTGGGTGTCTCACTTTCACCTCCCTGACGCGTTCCTAGCGCGGCTTCGCGATCGGCCCTCCGGTTCGCGAATTCGGGTTCCGCCGGTCGGATCGACTCGAAACTCGGCTGGGTGACTCACTTTCACCTCCTGACGCGTTCCTAGCGCGGCTTCGAGATCGGCCCTCCGGTTCGCGAATTCGGGTTCCGCCGGTCGGATCGACTCGAAACTCGGCTGGGTGACTCACTTTCACCTCCCTGACGCGTTCCTAGCGCGGCTTCGCGATCGGCCCTCCGGTTCGCGAATTCGGGTTCCGCCGGTCGGATCGACTCGAAACTCGGCTGGGTGACTCACTTTACCATCCCTGACGCGTTCCTAGCGCGGCTTCGCGATCGGCCTTCCGGTTCGCGAATTCGGGTTCCGCCGGTCGGATCGACTCGAAACTCGGCTGGGTGACTCACTTTCACCTCCCTGACGCGTTCCTAGCGCGGCTTCGCGATCGGCCCTCCGGTTCGCGAATTCGGGTTTCGCCGGTCGGATCGACTCGAAACTCGGCTGGGTGACTCACTTTCACCTCCCTGACGCGTTCCTAGCGCGGCTTCGCGATCGGCCCTCCGGTTCGCGAATTCGGGTTCCGCCGGTCGGATCGACTCGAAACTCGGCTGGGTGACTCACTTTCACCTCCCTGACGCGTTCCTAGAGCGGCTTCGCGATCGGACTTCCGGTTCGCGATTCGGGTTCCGCCGGTCGGATCGACTCGAAACTCGGCTGGGTGACTCACTTTCACCTCCCTGACGCGTTCCTAGCGCGGCTTCGCGATCGGCCCTCCGGTTCGCGAATTCGGGTTCCGCCGGTCGGATCGACTCGAAACTCGGCTGGGTGACTCACTTTCACCTCCCTGACGCGTTCCTAGAGCGGCTTCGCGATCGGACCTTCCGGTTCGCGTATTCGGGTTCCGCCGGTCGGATCGACTCGAAACTCGGCTGGGTGACTCACTTTCACCTCCCTGACGCGTTCCTAGCGCGGCTTCGCGATCGGCCCTCCGGTTCGCGAATTCGGGTTCCGCCGGTCGGATCGACTCGAAACTCGGCTGGGTGACTCACTTTCACCTCCCTGACGCGTTCCTAGAGCGGCTTCGCGATCGGACCTCCGGTTCGCGAATTCGGGTTCCGCCGGTCGGATCGACTCGAAACTCGGCTGGGTGACTCACTTTCACCTCCCTGACGCGTTCCTAGCGCGGCTTCGCGATCGGCCCTCCGGTTCGCGAATTCGGGTTCCGCCGGTCGGATCGACTCGAAACTCGGCTGGGTGACTCACTTTCACCTCCCTGACGCGTTCCTAGAGCGGCTTCGCGATCGGCCCTCCGGTTCGCGAATTCGGGTTCCGCCGGTCGGATCGACTCGAAACTCGGCTGGGTGACTCACTTTCACCATCCCTGACGCGTTCCTAGCGCGGCTTCGCGATCGGCCCTCCGGTTCGCGAATTCGGGTTCCGCCGGTCGGATCGACTCGAAACTCGGCTGGTGACTCACTTTCACCTCCCTGACGCGTTCCTAGAGCGGCTTCGCGATCGGCCCTTCCGGTTCGCGGAATTCGGAGTTCCGCCGGTCGGATCGACTCGAAACTCGGCTGGGTGACTCACTTTCACCATCCTGACGCGTTCCTAGAGCGGCTTCGCGATCGGCCCTCCGGTTCGCGAATTCGGGTTCCGCCGGTCGGATCGACTCGAAACTCGGCTGGGTGACTCACTTTCACCATCCCTGACGCGTTCCTAGCGCGGCTTCGAGATCGGCCTCCGGTTCGCGAATTCGGGTTCCGCCGGTCGGATCGACTCGAAACTCGGCTGGGTGTACTCACTTTCACCTCCCTGACGCGTTCCTAGCGCGGCTTCGCGATCGGCCCTCCGGTTCGCGAATTCGGGTTCCGCCGGTCGGATCGACTCGAAACTCGGCTGGGTGACTCACTTTCACCTCCCTGACGCGTTCCTAGCGCGGCTTCGCGATCGGCCCTCCGGTTCGCGAATTCGGGTTCCGCCGGTCGGATCGACTCGAAACTCGGCTGGGTGACTCCTTTCACCATCCCTGACGCGTTCCTAGCGCGGCTTCGCGATCGGCCCTCCGGTTCGCGAATTCGGGTTCCGCCGGTCGGATCGACCTCGAAACTCGGCTGGGTGACTCACTTTCACCTCCCTGACGCGTTCCTAGCGCGGCTTCGCGATCGGCCCTCCGGTTCGCGAATTCGGGTTCCGCCGGTCGGATCGACTCGAAACTCGGCTGGGTGACTCACTTTCACCTCCCTGACGCGTTCCTAGCGCGGCTTCGCGATCGGCCTCCGGTTCGCGAATTCGGGTTCCGCCGGTCGGATCGACTCGAAACTCGGCTGGGTGACTCACTTTCACCTCCCTGACGCGTTCCTAGCGCGGCTTCGCGATCGGACTTCCGGTTCGCGAATTCGGGTTCCGCCGGTCGGATCGACTCGAAACTCGGCTGGGATACTCACTTTCACCTCCCTGACGCGTTCCTAGCGCGGCTTCGCGATCGGCCCTCCGGTTCGCGAATTCGGGTTCCGCCGGTCGGATCGACTCGAAACTCGGCTGGGTGACTCACTTTCACCTCCCTGACGCGTTCCTAGCGCGGCTTCGCGATCGGCCTTCCGGTTCGCTAATTCGGGTTCCGCCGGTCGGATCGACTCGAAACTCGGCTGGGTGACTCACTTTCACCTCCCTGACGCGTTCCTAGAGCGGCTTCGCGATCGGACTTCCGGTTCGCTTATTCGGCTTCCGCCGGTCGGATCGACTCGAAACTCGGCTGGGTGACTCACTTTCACCTCCCTGACGCGTTCCTAGAGCGGCTTCGCGATCGGACTTCCGGTTCGCGAATTCGGGTTCCGCCGGTCGGATCGACTCGAAACTCGGCTGGGTTACTCACTTTCACCACCCTGACGCGTTCCTAGAGCGGCTTCGCGATCGGCCCTTCCTGTTCGGAATTCGGGTTCCGCCGGTCGGATTCGACTCGAAACTCGGCTGGGATGACTCACTTTCACCTCCCTGACGCGTTCCTAGAGCGGCTTCGCGATCGGACTTCCGGTTCGCGGATTCGGGTTCCGCCGGTCGGATCGACTCGAAACTCGGCTGGGTGACTCACTTTCACCTCCCTGACGCGTTCCTAGAGCGGCTTCGCGATCGGCCCTCCGGTTCGCGAATTCGGGTTCCGCCGGTCGGATCGACTCGAAACTCGGCTGGGTGACTCACTTTCACCACCCTGACGCGTTCCTAGAGCGGCTTCGCGATCGGCCCTCCGGTTCGCGAATTCGGGTTCCGCCGGTCGGATCGACTCGAAACTCGGCTGGGTGACTCACTTTCACCTCCCTGACGCGTTCCTAGCGCGGCTTCGCGATCGGCCCTCCGGTTCGCGAATTCGGGTTCCGCCGGTCGGATCGACTCGAAACTCGGCTGGGTGACTCACTTTCACCTCCCTGACGCGTTCCTAGCGCGGCTTCGCGATCGGACTTCCGGTTCGCGAATTCGGGTTCCGCCGGTCGGATCGACTCGAAACTCGGCTGGGTGACTCACTTTACCTCCCTGACGCGTTCCTAGAGCGGCTTCGCGATCGGCCCTCCGGTTCGCGAATTCGGGTTCCGCCGGTCGGATCGACTCGAAACTCGGCTGGGTGACTCACTTTCACCTCCCTGACGCGTTCCTAGAGCGGCTTCGCGATCGGACCTCCGGTTCGCGAATTCGGGTTCCGCCGGTCGGATCGACTCGAAACTCGGCTGGGTGACTCACTTTCACCTCCCTGACGCGTTCCTAGCGCGGCTTCGCGATCGGCCCTTCCGGTTCGCGGAATTCGGGTTCCGACGGTCGGATCGACTCGAAACTCGGCTGGGTGACTCACTTTCACCTCCCTGACGCGTTCCTAGAGCGGCTTCGCGATCGGCCCTCCGGTTCGCGAATTCGGGTTCCGCCGGTCGGATCGACTCGAAACTCGGCTGGGTGACTCACTTTCACCTCCTGACGCGTTCCTAGAGCGGCTTCGCGATCGGCCCTCCGGTTCGCGAATTCGGGTTCCGCCGGTCGGATCGACTCGAAACTCGGCTGGGTGACTCACTTTCACCTCCCTGACGCGTTCCTAGAGCGGCTTCGCGATCGGCCTTCCGGTTCGCGAATTCGGTTCCGCCGGTCGGATCGACTCGAAACTCGGCTGGGATACTCACTTTCACCTCCTGACGCGTTCCTAGAGCGGCTTCGCGATCGGCCCTCCGGTTCGCGAATTCGGGTTCCGCCGGTCGGATCGACTCGAAACTCGGCTGGGTGACTCACTTTCACCTCCCTGACGCGTTCCTAGAGCGGCTTCGCGATCGGCCTTCCGGTTCGCGAATTCGGGTTCCGCCGGTCGGATCGACTCGAAACTCGGCTGGGTGACTCACTTTCACCTCCCTGACGCGTTCCTAGAGCGGCTTCGCGATCGGCCCTCCGGTTCGCGAATTCGGGTTCCGCCGGTCGGATCGACTCGAAACTCGGCTGGGATACTCACTTTCACCTCCCTGACGCGTTCCTAGAGCGGCTTCGCGATCGGCCCTCCGGTTCGCGAATTCGGGTTCCGCCGGTCGGATCATCTCGAAACTCGGCTGGGTGACTCACTTTCACCTCCCTGACGCGTTCCTAGAGCGGCCTCGCGATAGGACTTCCGGTTCGCTTATTCCGCTTCCGCCGGTCGGATCGACTCGAAACTCGGCTGGGATACTCACTTTCACCTTCCTGACGCGTTCCTAGAGCGGCTTCGCGATCGGCCCTCCGGTTCGCGGATTCGAGTTCCGCCGGTCGGATCAACTCGAAACTCGGCTGAGTGACTCCCTTTTACCTCCCTGACGCGTTCCTAGCGCGGCTTCGCGATCGGCCCTCCGGTTCGCGAATTCGGGTTCCGCCGGTCGGATCGACTCGAAACTCGACTGGGTGACTCACTTTCACCTCCCTGACGCGTTCCTAGAGCGGCTTCGCGATCGGACTTCCGGTTTGCGAATTCGGGTTCGCAGGTCGGATCGACTCGAAACTCGGCTGGGTGACTCACTTTCACCACCCTGACGCGTTCCTAGAGCGGCTTCGCGATCGGCCCTCCGGTTCGCGAATTCGGGTTCCGCCGGTCGGATCGACTCGAAACTCGGCTGGGTGACTCACTTTCACCTCCCTGACGCGTTCCTAGAGCGGCTTCGCGATCGGCCCTCCGGTTCGCGAATTCGGGTTCCGCCGGTCGGATCGACTCGAAACTCGGCTGGGATACTCACTTTCACCATCCCTGACAGCGTTCCTAGAGCGGCTTCGCGATCGGCCCTCCGGTTCGCGAATTCGGGGTTCGCCGGTCGGATCGACTCGAAACTCGGCTGGGTGACTCACTTTCACATCCCTGACGCGTTCCTAGAGCGGCTTCGCGATCGGCCCTCCGGTTCGCGATTCGGGTTCCGCCGGTCGGATCGACTCGAAACTCGGCTGGGATACTCACTTTCACCTCCCTGACGCGTTCCTAGAGCGGCTCGCGATCGGCCCTCCGGTTCGCGAATTCGGGTTCCGCCGGTCGGATCGACTCGAAACTCGGCTGGGATACTCACTTTCACCTCCCTGACGCGTTCCTAGAGCGGCTTCGCGATCGGACTCCGGTTGCGAATTCGGGTTCCGCCGGTCGGATCGACTCGAAACTCGGCTGGGTGACTCACTTTCACCTCCCTGACGCGTTCCTAGAGCGGCTTCGCGATCGGCCCTCCGGTTCGCGAATTCGGGTTCCGCCGGTCGGATCGACTCGAAACTCGGCTGGGTGACTCACTTTCACCTCCCTGACGCTTCCTAGAGCGGCTTCGCGATCGGCCTTCCGGTTCGCGGATTCGGTTCCGCCGGTCGGATCGACTCGAAACTCGGCTGGTGACTCACTTTCACCTCCCTGACGCGTTCCTAGAGCGGCTTCGCGATCGGCCCTCCGGTTCGCGAATTCGGGTTCCGCCGGTCGGATCGACCTCGAAACTCGGCTGGGTACTCACTTTCACCTCCCTGACGCGTTCCTAGCGCGGCTTCGCGATCGGCCCTCCGGTTCGCGAATTCGGGTTCCGCCGGTCGGATCGACTCGAAACTCGGCTGGGTGACTCACTTTCACCACCCTGACGCGTTCCTAGAGCGGCTTCGCGATCGGCCTTCCGGTTCGCGAATTCGGGTTCCGCCGGTCGGATCGTCTCGATACTCGGCTGGGTGACTCACTTTGACCATCCTGACGCGTTCCTAGCGCGGCTTCGCGATCGGACCTTACGGCTTCGCGGATTCGGGTTCCGCCGGTCGGATCGACTCGAAACTCGGCTGGGTGACTCCCTTTCACCATCCTGACGCGTTCCTAGCGCGGCTTCGCGATCGGCCTTCCGGTTCGCGGAATTCGGGTTCCGCCGGTCGGATCGACTCGAAACTCGGCTGGGTGACTCACTTTCACCATCCCTGACGCGTTCCTAGCGCGGCTTCGCGATCGGCCTTACGGTTCGCGAATTCGGGTTCCGCCGGTCGGATCGACTCGAAACTCGGCTGGGTGACTCACTTTCACCTCCCTGACGCGTTCCTAGAGCGGCTTCGCGATCGGCCCTCCGGTTCGCGAATTCGGGTTCCGCCGGTCGGATCGACTCGAAACTCGGCTGGGTGACTCACTTTCACCATCCCTGACGCGTTCCTAGAGCGGCTTCGCGATCGGCCCTTCCGGTTCGCGATTCGGGTTCCGCCGGTCGGATCGACTCGAAACTCGGCTGGGTGACTCACTTTCACCTCCCTGACGCGTTCCTAGCGCGGCTTCGCGATCGGACCTTCCGGTTCGCGGATTCGGGTTCCGCCGGTCGGATCGACTCGAAACTCGGCTGGGTGACTCACTTTCACCATCCCTGACGCGTTCCTAGAGCGGCTTCGCGATCGGCCTTCCGGTTCGCGATTCGGGTTCCGCCGGTCGGATCGACTCGAAACTCGGCTGGGATACTCACTTTCACCTCCCTGACGCGTTCCTAGCGCGGCTTCGCGATCGGCCTCCGGTTCTGCGAATTTCGGGTTCCGCCGGTCGGATCGACTCGAAACTCGGCTGGGTGACTCACTTTTACCATCCCTGACGCGTTCCTAGCGCGGCTTCGCGAGCGCCCTCCGGTTCGCGAATTCGGGTTCCGCCGGTCGGATCGACTCGAAACTCGGCTGGTGATACTCACTTTCACCATCCCTGACGCGTTCCTAGACGGCTTCGCGATCGGACCTTCCTGGTTCGCGAATCGGGTTCCGCCGGTCGGATCGACTCGAAACTCGGCTGGGATGACTCACTTTCACCTCCTGACGCGTTCCTAGAGCGGCTTCGCGATCGGCCTCCGGTTCGCGAATTCGGGTTCCGCCGGTCGGATCGACTCGAAACTCGGCTGGGTGACTCACTTTCACCTCCTGACGCGTTCCTAGAGCGGCTTCGCGATCGACTTCCGGTTTCGCGAATTTCGGGTTCCGCCGGTCGGATCGACTCGATAACTCGGCTGGGTGACTCACTTCACCATCCCTGACGCGTTCCTAGCGCGGCTTCGCGATCGGACTTCCGGTTCGCGTATTCGGGTTCCGCCGGTCGGATCGACTCGAAACTCGGCTGGGTGACTCACTTTCACCTCCCTGACGCGTTCCTAGCGCGGCTTCGCGATCGGCCCTCCGGTTCGCGAATTCGGGTTCCGCCGGTCGGATCGACTCGAAACTCGGCTGGGTGACTCACTTTCACCTCCCTGACGCGTTCCTAGCGCGGCTTCGCGATCGGCCCTCCGGTTCGCGAATTCGGGTTCCGCCGGTCGGATCGACTCGAAACTCGGCTGGGTGACTCACTTTCACCTCCCTGACGCGTTCCTAGCGCGGCTTCGCGATCGGCCCTCCGGTTCGCGAATTCGGGTTCCGCCGGTCGGATCGACTCGAAACTCGGCTGGGTGACTCACTTTCACCTCCCTGACGCGTTCCTAGCGCGGCTTCGCGATCGGCCCTCCGGTTCGCGAATTCGGGTTCCGCCGGTCGGATCGACTCGAAACTCGGCTGGGTGACTCACTTTCACCTCCTGACGCGTTCCTAGCGCGGCTTCGCGATCGGCCCTCCGGTTCGCGAATTCGGGTTCCGCCGGTCGGATCGACTCGAAACTCGGCTGGGTGACTCACTTTCACCTCCCTGACGCGTTCCTAGCGCGGCTTCGCGATCGGCCTCCGGTTCGCGAATTCGGGTTCCGCCGGTCGGATCGACTCGAAACTCGGCTGGGTGACTCACTTTCACCATCCTGACGCGTTCCTAGCGCGGCTTCGCGATCGGACTTCCGGTTCGCGAATTCGGGTTCCGCCGGTCGGATCGACTCGAAACTCGGCTGGGTGACTCACTTTCACCTCCCTGACGCGTTCCTAGCGCGGCTTCGCGATCGGCCCTCCGGTTCGCGAATTCGGGTTCCGCCGGTCGGATCGACTCGAAACTCGGCTGGGTGACTCACTTTCACCTCCCTGACGCGTTCCTAGCGCGGCTTCGCGATCGGCCCTCCGGTTCGCGAATTCGGGTTCCGCCGGTCGGATCGACTCGAACTCGGCTGGGATACTCACTTTCACCTCCCTGACGCGTTCCTAGAGTTGCCGATGAATTAAACGCACGCCGGAGGATGGCCGGTGGATTAAACGCACCCCGAAGGATGGCCGATGGATTATACGATCCCGGAGGATGGCTGGTGGTTTAAACGCACCCCGGAGGATGGCCGATGGATTATACGATCCCGGAGGATGGCCGATGGATTAAACGCACGCCGGAGGATGACCGGTGGTTTAAACGCACCCCGGAGGATGGCCGATGGATTATACGAACCCGGAGGATGGCTGGTGGATGGCCGATGGATTAAACGCACGCCGGAGGATGACCGGTGGATTAAACGCACCCCGGAGGATGGCCAATGGATTATACAAACCCGGAGAATGGCTGGTGGATGGCCGATGGATTAAACGCACGCAAAAGGATGGCCGGTGGATTAAACGCACGCCGGAAGATGGCCGATGGAATAAACGCACGCCGGAGGATGGCTGGTGGATGTCCGATGGATTCAACGCACGCCGGAGGATGGCCGGTGGATTAAACGCACCCCGGAGGATGGCCGATGGATTATACGAACCCGGAGGATGGCTGGTGGATGGCCGATGGATTAAACGCACGCAAAAGGATGGCCGGTGGATTAAACGCACGCCGGAGGATGGCCGATGGAATAAACGCACGCCGGAGGATGGCTGGTGGATGTCCGATGGATTCAACGCACGCCGGAGGATGGCCGGTGGATTAAACGCACGCCGGAGGATGGCTGGTGGATGGCCGATAGATTAAACGCACGCCGGAGGATGGCCGATGGATTAAACGCACGCTGGAGGATGGCCGGTGGATTAAACGCACGCCGGAGGATGGCTGGTGGCTCTTGGCTACCAAGTCGATTTACCAAGTTGACTGACCGCTCTACAATCTCTGTGATCTTTGTTCTTCTTCGTCCACTTCGTGTAAAGCGGGAAACACAGACTTTTGCATAACGCATAATATGTAAGCATAAGAAAACTGATTGGTCTATTTTCTTATGCACATGTGTATGGACCAATCAGTTTTCTTATGCTTTACGCATTATGCGTTGTGCAGAAGTGTGTGCTCCCCGCTTAAAGCGTTAAACCAAGATCAAAATTAACCTGCGTTGATAGAAATGGACATTATTAATAAATAAGCCAATTTCACCAACCACTTTGGGCCAATTTCACCAACGTCTGTTAGCTTAACCGACGGTTAAAGTTAGCAGGATTGACCAATAGAAAGCAGGGTGGATTCATTTCTATTGGTCAATCCTGCTAACTTTAATTGTCGGTTAAACTAAGGGCCTGAGCAGAATAGCTGACTTATAATTTTAAGACAGTGTTTTATGCTTTAAATCTTTGTTTTTAGCAACGCACAATACTTTCTTGTGTCTCAAGTTTTATGCTGGGTCTACAATGCGAGTCGCAAAGTCGTGAGTCGCAAGAATTGACCAATCACAGTCGATTATTCTCCTCAAATTCGACTGTGATTGGTCAATTCTTGCGACTCACGACTTTGCGACTCGCATTGTAGACCCAGCATTACAATGTTGACACTTTGTACGCTCGTTTAAGACTTGAGACACAAGACAGTATTGTGCGTTGCTAAAAACAAAGATTTAAAGCATAAAACACTGTCTTGAAATTATAAGTCAGCTATTCTGCTCAGACACTAACCGTGGTTGGTGAAATTGCTCCTTAGCTTATCCGTCGGTTAAAGTTAACAGGGTGGATTCATTTCTATTGGTTAATCCTGCTAAGTCGGTTATAATTGGTGAAGTTGGCCCTTACAGTAGTTTCGCCGGGTGCGCCACCGAATCTTCTCGTCGCCAATTGTGCATCCAGCTTTAAGAAAAGTTTTGTGAACGAGGTTGTGTCAGTGTGTTGTCAATCTTCTGTCACTATTGATAACGAATAATTTGTATGATTTTAGAAGAGAAAGCAAGTAAAATATACGTTATGGGACAATCAAAAAATTAAAAATTAAAAGTGACAATTTCTATTGAATAAGGACGTGCTGTATGTATTATTATATCCAACAACGGACCATGTTTATCATATATTTAAATACTGTGGTAAAAGAAATAAGTAAATACGAAGAATAAGTTTACAGAAGTGTTACCATTGTACATAACCATCGAAGCGTAATGTCCTGTCAAATTAAAGGAATAGCAAACATACCAGACGTGGATAATGTTAAAAAATTGCTTTATTGCGATACTGTTAGCAAATGTGAGTTCTTTATTTGATATGATAAGTATAATATGCACTCTCTGGTTTATCAGTACATTTCTTTCAGTCGAGTATATGCCGAGCGATGAATTACCTCTTCAAGACTGTGTTATATCGCTATCGTCGGTTGGAGATGTACTTACGATGGCTTGGAATACAAGGATGATTATATTTGTTTGTAGGCGCAAATCTTGTATAGTATCATTTACACGTTGTCATAAAAAGAACTCGGGTAGCAGGATGACGTCTAAGGACGTCTTAATGACATTTTATTGATGTTAGAGACGTCATTAAGACGTTATTAATATGTCATTTGACGTCACTCTGTGGATCAAAAAAGTATTTGCATACCCAGTTTTCTTACAATAACATTATTCGAAGGAATAATTACAAGTTGTATTCATAAGTAATTTATTAGGTACAGTATATATATTTATATATAATAAGTTACTTATGGATACAATTCATAATTACGTATTATTCCTTCGAATAAAGTTATTGAAAGACAACTGAATGTGCAAATACTTTTTTGAATATTTGCACATGTGTATATATAATATATATATATATATTTTTTTTCCAAAGACAATCAAGTATAATCCAAGACATTATAAGTTGATGAGAGGGCTTGATTTATATATATAACACGTACACACACACATACATACACGTGCATAGTTATAAAATTTTAAATATGTTTTTTTATATTTATTAATAGCGAGATGGGATTCGCAAGAATTAGGCGAGGTAAAAACCAAGTTTCATGTAACGTGGCACGGAGAAGTGACGAAAGAAGCAAAGTACGTAACATTGTTAAATTATACTACAAAAATATTTTTTAATTAAATTATAACGAAGGCTGTTTTCAGTGAATGGGTAACGTCGGTGATCTGCTTACCTTTGATATCTTTAGGAAAGGCTGCCGGTCCAGATTGGACCTGTATAGCTGTTGGATATAATACAGGATTCGTTAGATTCTACACGGAAGTAAGAGAGTATTAATTTCTTCTTTTACTATTGTATTATTCCGTTTCGTCCATTTGTTACGTCGTTATTCTGTTTTTATCAGACGGGTGCGTTGCTCTTTGGGGAGCAAATCCATAACGAGTCGATTTTAGGAATTAAGTGTCGATCGTTTTGCTTACCCAAACACGCTGGTGATGCCGGCTCTAGCGAAGAAGTTTATATTTTATACAACAGTGGTGTTTGTATATTACAAGGATTTCCGTTATTTTCAACTTTACGTGCCTGTAGAAATCATTTGGCTAAAGGTATATCGTTCTTCACTGCTCCCATTGTCCTTCGCTTAAGATTTCAATTACCTATTTTTTTATTTTTCTATTTTTTTTACAGTTCAAGCGAATTGCAATGATTTACCACCGGTTACAAATTTGTCGTACAAAAGATGGACGTTCAAAAATCAAGACATTACAAACGATTTAGAAGTGATTGGTACAACGTCGATAAATAGCTTTGACCATTTAATGACAGCTTCGATATGCGGTGGATATAATGCAACGTACAGATCGAGTGCGCCGCAACACAATTTAGTCATTGCGACCGGAAAACGACCATTTGTAGGATTCCATTACGCACTGGAAGGTGGTAACGCACCGGTGCTGTCGGATGTCGCTATTGCTATGGCGAGCAAACTGGCTAACGCTATTGGTACTGCTGTACCGTAAGTGATTTAGTTTTTAGTCAATTTTTATATTTACGGGTCGTCTTAAATACCTCTTGAAATACTTTTTCGCCAGTAAAATGATCTCTGTACAGCATCCATACGGATTTTTTTATTGGCTAAAAAGTTCTCGAACGTGCGGTATTTAAGCGACCTTAAATATACGACAACAAATAATAAACGAGCCTTGGCCGCGCACTAGTGCACCGCATACGTCTCCGAGAATTTCCAAAGAATTAATTTAGTGGGATAAATTGTCTTTTTCCTCAGGTGGTTTCGTGGAACGTCCAAGAATGCAGCGTCTGAAGCATCGAAAGGTATTAGCCATGAATCCATAGAGACAATGACGTGTCGATTTGGTTTAAGCGATATTATGAGAGAAGGTGATTGCATCGTTTCAAGCCCGAACAAGATGTTTTCGGTAATATCGGACGCTATGGGTAGAGTAATTCTCGTAAATAATAAAAAGGGTATAGCTCTGAGGATGTGGAAAGGATATCGCGACGCTCAGTGTGGTTGGATTGAAGTCGCCGAGGAGAGAGATCGTGGAATACGCAAGAATATTGATAAATCTGGACGTAAAGCTTTCTTGCGCACCGCACTATTTTTAGTTGTATACGCGCCAAAGAAAGGTGTGATTGATATTTGGAGTATACAGCAAGGTCCAAAGATCACTACGTTTACCGCTAGCAAAAATGGACGGTAAGTCGGCGATCTATCGCTCTCTATCCTCTGCTTCTATGTTTTCCATCCGTTTCGTCCTCCACTTTCGTCTCGTGTGTCTCTCTCGTGTGAACGTACTCGTCTGACGTACACTTGTCTCTTGCAGATTACTGTACATTAATTATGGTTTTCTTGGCGCGAATGACAGTGCCGTTTTATCGAAGAATAAAGCGCAATATTCTTGTGTATTTATCGATCCGCTTGGAGGATTAAAAGAGATTTGTGTTCCATTTCACTTTGCGCTTAATAGCAAAAACGGAAAACGGGCACGCGACATACATCTACTTAGGAAACTGCGAACATTTCTGAGGGAAGAGGATTTTAATGAGGCGAGATTAGTTTCCAAAGTTGCTAATACTTGTCTGAGTTTGGAAACGAATGAAATTCGGGTACAGACGATAGAGGTTTTAATGAACAGCAAGCATATTTTACCGGACGCTTTGCTCGCTGCGACGGATTGTTTTATAGTAAAACGAGGTACACACCGCTTTCCATAAAATGTTCCGCGCTATAATGTAGTATTACAATAGTATTACAAATATAGGGATGCGCACAATACGAATGTATTGTTAATATCTTATTACAGAAGAGGAAGGAAAAGAAAAAGAGGAGAAAGGATCGGAAGAAGAAGAAGAAGAAGAATTGGAGCCTACCGCCAAGATGCTTTGTCAATTGACAATGCAGTTGCAACGAATAATTACATTTTATAAATATGTCGAGTCTCAACTTGATATACCATCCGAGTGCGATATTGCAACAGTAGGTGACGCAACGAATGCTAAAAATTTATCTTTGACTTTATTAACTTCGGAACGAGAAGTAAATCGTGTTACCAAATTGGCTAAAATGTTGAGCAACTTCAGCAGAGGTGGTGACGTTTCGGCAGAAACTAAAGTGAAATTTAAGGATGAAAATGCGTTCTTTGATTTTCTATCGTGCTTCGAATTGGGAACATCGAGATTGATTGGGTTACGAAAAGATGTAAAGGAGGATAATTTACACGAGATTTGTAAGTATATATATACATTTTAATAGTTGAAAACATGCCGTATTATCGTGAGATTGTATATCGTATATTCTTATGAAATGCGATTTAATGTAACTTTTAGCACGATTGATATACCAAAGACGGATGTCATCCGACGATATGATGGAGAAATGGCGGCAAGCGGCTAAAGACAGTAACGTTCAACCGTTTATTTTCATGCGACTGGCACTAATGTATTGGACGCGCAAGGAAGAAGCCAAGTTTTCGGAAATTGAATTAAAACGCTTTACGCAGCTGCTGCGTGTCATTTGTTTGTTAACCGGTAAATTTCCTTTTAAGTATCAGGTATCCGTAATTAGTTCCCACGTTTGATCCATTGAATTTAATTGAAATCAAACAGATGTGGAAGAAATATGTGTCGAATATAACGAGGTTTCTTCATGGTGGAAAAACGTACGCGCTATCCTGACGGAATCTACGAAACCTTTCAACGCGTTTACCGCTGCGTTGGCGTGTAGGGCGACCGCTATGACTCTAGAGAAGTATAAGGAGAGATTGCAAAGTCAGAAACTTGCAAAGTTGGGAAATAATAATGGAAACGAAGAGGAAAAAAACATAAAAAATGGGAACAATGTAACCAAAATAGATGTATCGGAGAATAGTAAGCCGACGGACGTCACACCGGACGACGAAACGTACAGTTCGATTAGTGAATGGGAACGTGTCAGTAACGATACCTGTCAATTCGCCGTGTTGATCGGGAATCTTGAGGATATCACTATTTTGAATGCTGTTGTTAGGTGCGTATCGCTATATAGGATATGTTGTGGGATGCATGGTTAAATACACGTCGTGATTTTTGCTACCGTGACAAATGACAAGCCTGATTCCAACTCTTTAGTCAGCGAGTTGTACCAGATGAGACGACACGATTCTTTGCTCTGCCATTCGCGCGAAACGACATTTCTTTAGCATCGATTCTCTCTAGAGGAAGAGGTAATTATTTAAACTCGCGGGGGGCTCATCCCCTCTGTACAGTACAGTTAATTAAACGGTATTCGCGTCTCGGTTTGGCACTCTACGCTCCTCTATGTTTTCTTCACTCTTGTTCGTCGAGTCAGGTTCGGTGTCTGAACTGGTTGCAAAGTGGCTCGGTACAACAGGTGTCGATCCAGCGCGGTTAATCGACACGACCGACGTGGAATTCGATCAGTTGCAATTGTCAATGGTGGAGTCTACACAATTGACCGCTGACGATACGCTGAATGAAGCGACTGCTGTCCAAGTACCTCAACACGAACGAACGAAACTTCTTTCTTTATCGGTAGAAATCGGAGACGAGGCGAAAGTTGATGCGACTGCGGAAGCGTGCGTTTTAGGCAAGACATATCGCTTGAAGAAACAATGATCCCTTAAAAAACTTAAAACTATGTACGTTTTGTCGTAATTTAAATATCTCTTTCTCGTTTCTTCTCTAGACAATATGGCCCTACTCAAACGCCACTTTCCGTACAGTTTAACGAGCAGCGTTCTATTGGCCAATTTATGCTGGGAGTTTGCCATGTCCTGGGATAAAGATGTCACTCGGTTGGATTCGCTCGCAGCTGCCTTGACCGTTTTACGACAAATACCCATGAAGAATATGAAGCATGGTAAATGCACTTCTACATTGCTTTTTACTCTAGAGCAGCAGACTGCTCTACGTTTATGCTTATTCGACAGGCGTCTGCTGTCTGTTGTGGACGCTTCACATAAAGAGAAGGATGGAAGCGACGGCAAAGTTGATGAACAAACTCGGAAAGTTACCAAAGGAGAGATTATGTATGCAAGACATCGGTTTATCTGACATTCAAGTGACAACGTTTTTACAACACTGCGTTACTTTCTTGGATATATTTATCGATGTATGTACAAGACGGGTACAGAAAATTACTTTATAGAAAATTATTTAAATTTCAACTTGATAGTATACGAGTGTTGATTTACGCTACGTAGACCGAGATAATCAAACGAGGAGACGATGCGGTAATAAAGTCGGAAGAATTGTGGGACGGACACGTCGGTGGACCACAACCGTTTGCCGCGCTGGCAGTCTCCACAACTCCAGCGTGGTACGACATGATTTTGTTACACGTGCAAGTGGCTAATGTCCTGTACATGATGGCGTGTCTCAACTTGAAAATGTTGAAACCATTAAATAACTTGTTCGAATCCGTGGTAAGTCACAAACACATAACAAAATACTTTTGATAAATTAATTGTATACACGTTCATGTACAACCAACAACATTGATTTGTTGTTGCTCACTGCAGGTACAGCCCTATCTCTTTCAAGACATAACGGACAAAGCGATGCTCACATGGTACCGAGACGCCAAGAGGGATAATATACGTACAGAATTTTTGTGTAGAGTAATTACAGCATCAATGGAATTTATTCATCGGGAGACTACTGACGGTGTGACGGTTAGTTCGACACATGCTATCTCGTGGATGAGCAAGTGTCAAACGTTAGCGTCTATCTGGAAAATTAATAATGACGAGTTGAGGATACACCAAGCCTGTCAGCTGTACATAAACGGTTTCGATCGTTTGGCAGAAGAGGTGGATATGTAACAAATTCATTTATTCACTTCACTTTTGTGCGCTTGCATGCGTGTATGTTAGGGCGAGCGCACGTGCGGTATATACACACACGCACACACAACGCATACGATACAGATGCTTACAATTACGCCATGTACTACATAATACGTCTATACTTACATCTATTATATATAATAATATATATATATATATATATATATATATATACTGTTAGGTAACTACAGCGGTAACCGATATCGAACGTTTGGCTGCAAACTTATTGCCTATAGCTGGAAGAAGAATGATGGCATATCTCTCAAAAACACCTAATCTTCTGGAAGAAATGTCACGAATGAGTCCAGCACTTACAAGATACTTGGAAAGTCTGGTGAGTGCGATGCAAATTTCTTATACATATTTATCAAATTTTTGGAGGGATCGTTCCTGACCGTTCAATTTTTCCCAGAACATGCCTGAAGTAGTCTGTACAAACTGTTCGAATGCTGACACTGTGGAATTGATTCGACGAGTATCTGTGCATTTACCTAAAATTCACAGTGATTATCATATTATACTGTTAATGTTAGACGCAACATTTATTTATGAAGATAACAACTAACCATGGATTTTGTAAACTATGTCCCGTGATATTATCAAGTGGAAAGCTGAGAGTAAAAGAATTTTATGGAACCGTGCAACGTGTATATTAATACAACGAAACGAGAATAGGCATAAAGCCAATAAATTGTCTTCAATGGAAAAACAATATATTTGTGCGTAATAATGCCAAAAGAAGTTAGTGGTAATTTCAAGTTGCAAAGTGGTATGCAAAGAATAAATACGAATTGTTACATATTGTTTGGTGTATTACGGACAATTTAATTATTTAATTTTTCCGGAATTACGAGCGCGCGCGATCCCGTTACAATGTTCCGTATACCTATAAGCTCTCTGTTTCGAGGAGCGATTGCGTATCTGTACGCACGTAATATTTTACGTTCTGGTATGCTATTATATCACAGGACATTAATTGAACTCCTATTCCAAAGTGCGCGTATAATTTATCTGGCATCCTTACACTTGTACAACTTGGACAAGGAGAATCTATATAGAGTCTTGGAGTTTCAAATTCTAAACATTCCAATTACCACGCTGTAATCGAATAAAACATTTTCTCTGGAATATATATCCTTGAGAGTATAATCACCTTTTAAAAGTTTTTATAAGGGATCTATAATTTATTAAAAATACAAATCAAATATTATATCTCACCCGAATCGTACGTAAACTGTCGAGGTAAATTAAGATACTGATACGTATTTTATAAAATTGTCGCACAATGTTCCGGATGTGTGGAATTTTTGTATATGTGTGCGCGCGCGCGCGCTATACTCAGAAACGAATCACAAAACCTTGATATTGCTGCTTTGTAACAGTTTCCCAATTTGTAAACTCGCAATGATGTATCTCACTACCTGGACTGCCCACTGCGGTTAACCACTGTGCCCTGGGAATTAGATTTATTACACGTTACATATTAAAGCTATTATAAATGTTGTTTTGTTGATAGTATATAACGTGCCTAGCGATAAACGATCGCTGCCGAGTCTTTTCGGTCTTTTTTAAAAAGACCCGAAAGCACGTGTCATTTTTCACAATGTCAAACACAGATATGCTTTTGTATAGATGCAATTGCCAGACAAAAAATTAAGCGATGGTCAATTTCATAAGTTTAAGAAGGCCATACAAATGTTTGATGTGTTGCCAATTACGTTGTCGACATCGTTATTTTTGTTGTTACCAAACACAACGTCGTTGACCAAGTGTGCGTTCTGTATACGAATGCATTTGCCACACTAATGCTTCACACACTTAGAAATTATAATTAGCGTTTAATTAGACCGAATGCAGATATATTAACGCAAAGTTGTCGAAATGAACTTTTTGTAATTGAGTGATTACATATTATAAATAGCGTGTAATTAATGATACATTTCACAGAGAGAGAGAGAGAGAGAGAGAAAGAGGGAGGGGGACATGTTATTTTAATGACAGTTCTCTCTTACGTACAGCGTTGAATTCTTTACTATAATACCGTTATAACATATCTGACTAGCAATTAAACTGCTTTGAATGCAAGCATCATATCTGTGAAGTAATAATTTCAACGCATAACCATTCACGTGAACGCGAACGTGAAAGAAAGAAATTGGCATTTTCCTTAGTTTGATCTGACTCACATTTACATTTCGTGTATAATTCATTCAAGTACTTTTTTCTACATTTCTCTTCAATGACTCGGTCGTTCTCCTTTCAAGGGCAAATGCATTCCATTTCGTTTTCTTATCGAAACTATGCGTGCGTGCGTGCGTGCGTGTGCGTGTGCGTGTGTGTGTGTGTGTGTGTGTGTGTTTTATTCATATTAAACTTGGAGATTTAGGTCAATTAGCTTTTCCACTATCTCGAGATCTTTTAGGAAACTTGAAATCATCCGTCGTGTAAGATGGCCTGTACTCTTCCAATGTCGATGGCCGCGCCAGGACGTAGATGTGACAATCGCGACAAAGGAAAGAGATAATACGTCCCTGCGTCATTATTTCATTAAGTCGTTGTTAAAGTCAGTTTTCAACATATCACTTGTTACATGGCAATTGTTAGTCAAGGCCACGTACCACGATCGAGGAACCGCATGAGTACGCAAACGCTGTCGGTACAAGTAATAATAAGTAACGTAATAAATTGGATGGCCTTTTTTTCTAGCTAAATAGTCCGGCTATTCCAGATCGATAGATTTGAACAGATTCAATTTCAAAAAGACTTACATCTGATCGACAAGCGCTCGAGGTCCTTGCATCTTTCCGAGAATCGTGCCAGTCTTACTATTTTTCACCCAACCACAGATTTCCAATTGCACACATATATCCCTCACGTATTTTGGAAAATATACACCTGCAATTTCGTTGAAGAATTTTATTATTTCTGCTAACAACCAGCTAAATAGATGCCAAATTCTTACATAAAAGAGTACATATATGCTATTGTCATTTATGCTCAACACACACAAGTATCGAACGTCGGACACGCGTATATGTAAGACGCGTACGTAAGACTGATATTACTGACGTCCGCGTCGGTTCAAATGCAACAAATGCCAAAGGTATACCCTTCTAATCGAACGCAGAGATTTGCAGCTATATAAAATACAATAAATGAACAAGGCCAATAAACGAGCAAAAATAGTTGTTGGATTAAAAACAACTTGAAAAATTTATTATTTTAATATAATAATATATATACAAAAATAAATTGGTACGAGCGTGATTATTCATTTACTTATTTATATAAAATAATTATATCCAACATAAATATAATTAACCCTGTTGTAGGTAAGATTATGCGTGTTATGAGGTAGAGACAAAATATAAAAAGTATACGAGAGTTTGCTACATTTCCACTTTTAAAAAAGGCGTGTTAACTGAGTGAATTTCGTTTGTATCGAAAAATTGAAGCCTCTTTTCCGCGATGCCGATTGGTTATCTCGATGCGTTGTGCGAGTTATTTGCAGCTGTCATTGTATATTTTGACAGTTGTGTGTATCAAGGGTTAATAGTGTAATAGTAATAGCATAATGTTAAAGCTAAATGGCGCGCGCGAAGCGCGCGCGTCTGTAATGTCTAGTAATATAAAAAAAAAACAAAACTCAACGATCGTATTGCGGGAAAACTTTGAAATCGAGAAAATCTAACGTGTGAACGTGTGCGACGGCGACGTAAAAAAAGAAACGATATTCACATATTCACAATCTGTATAAGTGACAGTTTAAAATCGTATTCAGTGCTCGCGTTCGTATATAATTTACCTCCTACCCTACCCGTGAACAATACATATAGTTCGACAGTACTCACCCTGTACTTTTCCAAAAACCTCGAATTCGACGGACACCAAAGGTTCCTGACAGAGGGGATCATCTGCCGCCATCCTATTCCGCCAGAGATTAAATGAGACGGAAAAGTTTGCGTCGATATATTCGTCTTGTCCGAGAGACAGTTTTGAGTACAAGCAGATCGGAAGTAGATGGAATGCGCACACACAAAGAGAGTCACGTACGGATG
Source organism: Temnothorax nylanderi (assembly GCF_030848795.1). NCBI lineage: Eukaryota > Metazoa > Arthropoda > Insecta > Hymenoptera > Formicidae > Temnothorax > Temnothorax nylanderi. The sequence goes on from NW_027249136.1 coordinate 22,414, forward strand.
AGTCCGGTTGCGGATGAGAGCGATCGCATCGCTCGTACTCGTTTTCGTTCTCGTTTTCGTTCTCGTTCTCGTTCTCGTTCTCGTTCTCGTTCTAGAGATGCTTCACCTTTCGCCACGACTCACCTTGCTGGCTGATGCTGATTCTTGTTGCGCGCCGTACCTAATAGATCCCCAAATAGATTACCCCACCACATTGACATTGATTTAAGCGCAATCGATCGGGAATCGATCGACGGTCTAATCTTTTTGAAACTCTATAGTTAGTCAAACGCGAAAAGAAACCGAAATATTTCTCTATGTATATTCGACGTATTGTGTACAACGTACGTCGCGGCATATATCGTACATATATATGTATATACATGTGCCGTGAGGACATCTTTACACATCTTTTACAATATTTCTTACAAGTATAGAGAAAGCATTACACACACGAGCTCTCAATATATGTAGGTATATCATCATGGAGAATGCTTGATCGATACGATAACTCGAGTGATACAAAATGATTGTTGCGGTAACGGTACGTTAAAATAAAACACGAGTAAAATAGAGGAACGAACAGCCAATGGCAATTGTGAATTGATTGATATCTCTCTCCTCCCTCTTCACGAGGGAGTACACGAGGGAGTTGTTCATTGTGGAAACATTAAATGTAGGCCAGGAGGGAGGCGGGAGGAGGGAAGAGAGGGGGGGGCGGCAAGCATTTATCGTCGAACTAAGCACTTCCCATCGTGACTGCTGCCTATTGTCCCGTCATTACGTGCCCACACGCGGCTAATTAGTTATTAGTACGCTATGACGTAGTAATTGTCGAGCGTAAGAGCGTAAAAACTACGGGGTGTATGTACAGGATACGAGGGAAGTTACATTCTACTTATAACGGATAACAGTCCTGTTCAATTTATCGCCAAGGTCTCGCTCGATGCAAGATTCTGTGGTATAACGAAGATGATTCGTCATAATTATCGTCGATCGGGAGATGACGCGACCATCTTTTTCGACGAGGCTTACAGTAGCGAATTTACAACAGTCTCTACCGTTTTACAATTACTCGTATTTTGCTGCACACCACATTACCGGAGATCTGATCCCGTGAAAATGAAATCGTTGACGAATCGTCTTTCTGGTCTATCGTTATCTTAACATTATTGTATCGCGATACCACCAATTGTGTCAAATCAAAATCACGGTTAATATTCCACAACCACGCAAAGCGTGTATATCTCTGTTTATTTTAATTGGACTTTTTTATATTTGATTAATTTATACTCTTTCTCTTCCGAGAAAAACCAAATTCATTTCACTTTATGCGTACGGGAAACGCAACCGAATCAAATAAATTTTCCAATACAAATCGACTACTACTAGTTGTATCAGAATAAATGAGTAAATAAATAGTGAATACACATTGGGCATCTATTATTAATATTATTTATTCGGTAAGTCTCTCCCCCCCCCCTCTCTCTCTTCCTTTTCACCTCCACCCTGTCTTTTTTCTCCGACTCAGTGTCATCCACCTTTGGTCATTACAGAGTACATCTTATTGTTCACTTCGTACGTTGATTCACAGCCATTCGTCTTCCGCGAACCGTATTCTTCTCTTTGCTCCGTATATTATTGTATTATCGGAAATGTCTCTCACCATAATGATCAATGATCCAATCGATTAATCACGCCAATCGTGACCGAGTTGGGCGAGTGGCTTGTACTTGATTTCCATATGTTAAGTATGTCGGTACTATTCACCCCTTCCCTCCCACCCTCCCTCCTCCAGGCATGATAGTGGCGCGGCGCGACTCGATCTTTCAATCTTCCGTCCTCGCTCGCGATCGCGCCATGCACTGACGGTGAATCACTCGACCAGTGAATTTTGATACACGAGTCACAATTCCTAGCGCGTGAAAAAGAATACAAATCTATACAAATCTAATCAGACATCTGTCTTGTAATGAAACGTTGAATCGGGATGATAAAACGTACTTATTAAAGAAATTCGAGTACGTGCGATGAGTGTGAGAGGCTTAATTACACGCTTTTGCTACACATACTCGTATATCGCGTGCGATAAATGCGATTAGAAATCAATGGCTATATTATGAATAAATCTATGACGCAACCGAGTCGCAACCGTGATGGTCGTATCGTGATGGTCCCACGAAATTCCGATTTCAATTTCGATTAAGCACGATTACCGCACTTCCACTTATAGGAGACCAATCGTCTCAAGTCGTCTTAAAGATGTTGACCAAGAAGAGTTGAGTGGTCTCGAAAGAGATCACGTCCCGTAAAAAGATACGCGTCATTTTTTCGTTTCACAGCGTTTCACGTTGCGTTTATACTTAATTGTCTTTCTCTCCCTCTTATACCTGGGCCTGTGGACCTAGACGCTCTACGCATCTACGAGAAAATTCGATTTCTCCTATCTATTATCGTCTCTATGCGATAGAATCCGTATTCGCAGGTATAATCGACATAGTGGTGTTATTCGGTAGGAGAGTTCCGTTTTCACCGTCCTTATCGTTTACATCGTCGATACGACCGACGAAATCTTGGGAGGATACCAACAACTTCCGCTGTCGCGCTCGCTTCTTCTCGCGTTCGATCTGGCACGAAATGAAATAAACGATAACGTTAATTGGACAGAACACACCGAACATTAAATTGTCGAGAATGTTTCATTATATAAACTTTGCTCCGACAATTGCGACAAGCACACGTATATGTGTCTCGTCTGTATCTCGTATGATATGACGACATGTACAAACCTTGAAGAATAATCGAAGATAGTGACAGGGAAACACGACGCACTGTCCTTCCTCTTCCTCGGCATCGATGTAAACGCCACGAACTAGAATGGTGTTGCTACAATTGAGGAGGACGAGGAGAACGAAACAGCCAACGTGAGTGATCCAGCAGGACAATTCTAGATTGTCCGGCAGCAGCCACAGATCCAGCGCGTTCCATATACCGCGCCAGACGTTCACGGTCCCCAGAAAGCTCAGAAGAAGAAAAGCGTCCGCGACTAACAAGCGAAGCAAACCCTCAAGGCGCGCGCAGATGTACCGCATCAACGGTTGTAGACAAAACGTCACGGCGACTATAAGATACCCGATGGCCTGAAATTCGGTAATGTTACGATTAACGTTACTCTTATATCTTTCTCTCCCTCTCTCGAAGCTCGACCATGTTCTTAGAAACTGGATATTTAACAAATTTCTATCATATATTCTTCTTGTAGATATATGGATTCAAGAGATATAAATATATATAGAATTTAAGGGGATGCAAGCGCAGTCGTATCGACGGCGTCGGCGATGTTAGAGACAAATGTAACGAATCACGGATAACGTTAAACATCTCATACGCGTACACCGACAATTGTGCCATGTGCCGCGGCAATCATGCAATTGGCGAATATTCAATTATATAATCCAACTACCGGGGCGTGTGCAGTGCCATAGCACAGCTTAGGCATGCACGTCGCCTGTAATGTGCCTGTAATGTAAAATTTGCAGTAAAATTTCCAACGGACGATATGCAACTGATGCAACATGTAAAAATTGAGAGAGTTGTTTAAACTTTTGCTCGTGATTCGTCAAGGCTTCCGCGCGCAATGTCATCAAATTTCTTGTTATACTTTGCTCAACTTTTATATTTTTATCACGTGACACAAATCTTGCCAATTTAATCGTTCCACGTCGCGTTTGGCGCGACAAAACGGTATCAAGTGCCTGCGGATTATTTCGTGTATGTCGATGATATCTGATAGTGCGTTCAAAATTTTCCGCTTACGAAATGCTTAAGTTGTCTAACCGTAGCGATATATATGTATATCCCTGACACGCGATGTCGAAATATTTGTATTACACTCACGATTCTCAACATTCATCGCGACTATATTATCCGTATTCTCTCTACTATCGTGTCATATCACTATCATCGCTCCCTTCTCATATCATGTCCTTAGCATCGTCATTATTACTATTATTCTTTTCCTCTTTTTTCCTCCCTTCTTTCCTCCGTTACACAATTCGTCGCGCTTGCAATTTCGATGTTGTTATAATTTTGCTTTTCGCGTTACCACAAAGCTGCTCCTAACGCTACGCAACGATAAGCAATGGAATAATGTTATTGCAACGGCAATCGATACGGCTCGATACGAAATGTGCACACGTAGATTGCTGCGTGGATGCGCGTGTGGCGTGTGCGGGAATAATACAGTCACACATAGGTATAGATATAGGTAGATGTACACAGTGTCTTTTAAACAATCACTCCCTCCCCCCCCCCTTCCCCCCTTCAGACCATACCACTTTTGTCTGAAATATTTTCTTCTAAAATTGGAAAGAATGAAAATTTTGAGAGGAGGGGGGGTGACCATTTAAAATAGAACACCCTGTATATAGTCCGGAAAACGTGGTTGAATCAGCGATCGCGGAAGGAGGTGGCTATTGACTGATTGTCGATGCGCGAAAGGCTTATATTTACCAGTGAGCCAACGGCAGAATACTCGGGATTTTCTGGAAACAGGTAAAGGTCGATCAAGAACCAAACTCCTCTCCAGACGAAGACAACCAATGTACCCACGACACCGACGCTGAAGGCGCAATCCAGTAAGTACAACGACCAGTCCCTCGTATTCTACGCACGTATAATAGAGATCGTAACATTAACATTATGAAAGATTATAGTAATATTGGAATAACAAGATAATAACGAGATGAATATTAAATGTATAAATGTATAACAATATCGGGATGTGCTGCAATCCCGATATTCCCATGTCATGTCTATCACGTATTAACAGTAATAACGTGTTAATGGTACGTATTACGATAATACACACTAATGCAAAAATGATCTTTATCTTATCTCAAGTTCTTTTCTTCCATCGCGGCACAGTAGATGGTAGCTGCATTTGCAGATTTGTGAAAAGGGAAAGCTGCAAAGTGTACAATTGCTAAAGTAGGTGTCGATTAATTTCACAAAAATGTTATCTTCCCACTTTAAAGATGGCTGACATTATTAACGTATTGTGAGCGCGTGGTGTGTGTGTGTGTGTGTGTGTGTGTGTGTGTGTGTGTGTGTGTGTGTGTGTGTGTGTGTGTGTGAGAGAGAGAGAGAGATCGACCTCAAATGTGCATGTCATTTCATGATAGAAATCACATTTCTATCAAACGATTATGTTCGATAAACGTTGCGATAAGAGAAAAAACATCAACTGCATCGAATTGTACGATTATGATTTTTGCACGCACACGCACAATGACTGACAATTGTATCAACGTTTCCTGAGAATACTCGTACGTCGCGTAACATAATCTTTCTTGCGATATCATCGACATTTACAATCGACAATCGCAATGGTAATTATTTTGACCCGGTAACAAATAATTAAAAGACAATCATAATCGCGTTTCAAATGTGATTACAAACGACAGATAAATTAACGCACTTGCACATGTTGCGCTAATGCGCACATAGATTATACAGGCGCAATAGTGGTTGACGGTCGGGGGACTTGGCCGGAAACTGCGCTTATACACACCGATAACGCGAGCTTGAACAACGCGTGTAAATGAGATACATGCGATCCGCGTAATCGGCTAATCGCGATTTACAATTTATCATTTACGATTTACACACAGGAATCGACTGCGCGGTACAGTGAGTACGGTGCATGAGCACGGTGAGCACGGTGAGCGCAACGGACCGAAAAAGGGCCCGATAAACGCGTAAAGTCGAGAGAAAATTGTCACGCGTCCAAACAACGCTGCGCCAAGTGCAGTTTGGGGTTTTTAACACGAATCTTCCGGATGTACTGTTGTTGGCGCTTAATTTCTTTACATTTCCCTCTTCCTTGGGAATTGACAAATTTCTGTCAACGAAAAAGGCAACGAGACAAAAGTCGTATATGCACATTCTGTACAGTACTACATGCTCATTTTACACTCTCATTTTCTAATCATCGTGCAAGACAAGCACGATATAATATGGCTCTCGCGTGCGTGACTATGAAACTGAATATAATTAATTACAAATTACCAATCTGACGACTCTTCAAATGCGATTTAATCGTTAATATATTGAGATAGCTTGTAAATTTATTCATCCCCTGATGGGAAAATTGCGCAAATATTGTACAATAATTGCATCATTCAACTGAGAGGAATTTCACAATTAATGCTGCCAAGATGATTCGCCATAACGCAGCGATTTTGTCGACGTGAAATTTCTGAATAATATTTGCACAAAAATAAGATAAATTCAATTTTGATGATAAATTATAGACAATTATTTCGCTATTAGAAGCATATTTCGCAATTATTACGCAATCTTTTTCGAAAATTAATTTTATAAATATTCCACAATTTTACAAATATTAAGATGAAAGGTATAAATTTCTACGAGTACTGCTGCAAATATTGAGATATAATTGCAGCATTCCCAATTTCATCCAGATTTCGTCATTAAATTTTATATATAATCTTTTCCTATCGAGGTCTTTATCAATCTTGGTACTCCGTTTCACACGGTGAAACCCGAGTTGCTGGCAAATTAATCATTCACGTGGCAAACTTTTCATAAAACGTTATTTTTATAAATATAAAATATAGCGTTATGTATCTCGAAAATTTTAAGGGTTACTTTTGACTCGAGACTATACTTATGTACGCCGAGAAAAGAAGAAGCGAGAAAGTGAAAAGCTTTAAAATTCTTTTCCTCGGTGGTCAAAAATTCGTCGAAATACGTGAAAGAAATAAAAGGAGAGCGCAAAGCAAATGTCCCGTCGTTGATAGTTGATATATATCGTGTGAGTATCCAATATGTATTTTCATTCCTAGATCCTCTCATCTCTCTCTACTATTCAAATTTCCGATATGTCAATCCCTGAATTGTTAATTCACTTATCGAGATAATTATCAAGTGCGGATATAGATCCCCCCTCGGTAACTATACCGTAAACCGGGGATATAGGTATCGGAAGCACCGGGATATAATATGGACCAAATTACATTTATTTAAATTCATCGCCATTCTATATTCTTCAGCAGGGCTGCGTTCGTTTTGACGTTTTCGTCAACGCGACGCTGAAAGCATCGCTCTATTTTCGTTTAATATTCCATGTGCAAATATTGGTTTTACAATGTTGCTGCAACAAAATTATGGAAATATACAACCTAATCTACAGATATGCGTAATTTTCAGTAAACTTGCTGGTTACGTAGTTTTTAATTTTTATATAAAAAGAAAATTTAAGAAAAATGCAATTTTTTTCAGGGTTTCATGGAACGTGCATAAAACAATCGTTACAATGCCTCGTGTCCATTTTCCAACAATTGCAGCCATATGCACCGTTTCATTAAATAAAATTAAATTTAGAATTTCCAATCCAGTAAATTATCGAGGTGTACGTACACTTTTTATAAAGATATCCAAAAAACATAGACGTCTACCAAGAATTTTTATATTTTGTTTTGGTTTTTTTTTATAGTAGTCTCTACTCTAAACAAATGGTAAGAAACTTTCCGCTTTACGGTACTCAACTAGCTCCCATTACGTTCGAAATATAAAATATGCTTTCTGTACGTCCGCGATCTGCGATACAATTAGTGTTTTCTTTACAAATTAAATACTTTTTCTCTCTCTCTCTCCTCCTCCTCCTCCTCCTGCTCCTCCTCCCGCCCCCTCTCCCTTCCCCTTTCTCTTTCAATTGTAATCTTACAGAGCGTAAAGCGCGCAAGTGTTGAGCGATATCTTTGAATTTAAACTTTAAAAGGAGAGAAAAAATTGGAGCGAAATCGTAACAAGTAAAAGACAATCCTCGTGCGACGCGATTCGGATGCCGGCGAGCATTCCGAGGGCGGGCACCCTCGGAGCTCGGAGTAAGAGATCGTCGGCGAGTACTTACATTGACGCGAAACATAGTCTGCACTTCAAAGTAACCCGGACACGAGTCGAGAACGAGGGAGAACGGCGGCGCGGATACATTGCGGACCGCGCGCATAATGCCGAGCGCGAGGAGACTAATGACGGTCGTAGCAGAGACGGTGCCAGGTGTCAGCTCCGTATAGATGTCCAGGGCCTTCCAGGCACCACGCCAAGCGTTCACGCAACAGAAGCCGAACACGCCGGTGTAGAATCGCGAGCCGAGATAGTACGACAGCCGGTGCTTGTCCGGATGCAGAACGTCGTCCAGGCCGTGCTGCACCACGCTGAAGACAAAGAGGCCGGTGAAGCCGACTGTGATCGACGCGAAGCTGCTAAACACCGGCTCGTCCGGATAGACGTAGAAATCGCTGAGTTCCCAAGTGCCGCGCCAGTAACCGACCACCGCCGGCGCGGCTACGAGCGCCGAGAATATCGTATCCAAAATCGTCAAGATGGCATAGTGTAGGCGATTCGACGATCTGGCGTCTAAGCTCCCAGTCATCCTGACACCAGCCGCACGCAACTCGACCATCCTAAGCCCAATCCGGATCGAATTTAGTAGTCGCGCCGCTGATCATTACGCATGGTTCGCACCCTCGAAATTACTATCGTGCGGATGAAAGAAGAGAGACACGCGCAGCAGTCAACTTGAAGAAATCGCGCAACGAAATCGTTTAATGTTCCGTTCCTGATATTTTCGAGCTATAACCGTCGAATCTCAATTTTACTTTAATTCGGTTCTTATTCGTCAAGACTAGCTTTCGTTCTCGTCGTTCTCGTCGTCGTCGTCGTCGTCCTCGTCGTCCTCGTCATCCTCGTCCTCCTCATCGTCGTCGTCGTCGTCGTCGTCGTCGTCATCGTCGTCGGTGTCATCGTCATCGTCGTCGCCGTCGTCGTGACATTGCGAACGAGTCTTCTATCGAAGAAAGACGATGACAGCATGCCTTCCCTCGTCCCTATTCGTTCATCAGTTCGAGCCAACTTTTCTAGCGCTTTGAGAAAACGTAAATTCGGTTAACGACCGTCCAAGTCCAAGTCCGTCTCCAGCGATGAAATTTTCGCCATGAAACGTGTCTCTTCTCCTTGGATATTATTCAAATCCAGTATCAGACAATTAATCCGATCTTGACACACTCGTCGCTAGGAGAACGATCACTTAGGCTCGAAGAGAGAGGATGAAAGATATGAAAGAGTTGGCTGTGTCGCATCCAACCTCGCGTCTTCCTCGAGCGCGTCCAACCCTCGTTGGACGAGCGCCTGAGGGCTGACGAACTCGATCGAGCGATCGGCGACCGGTCGAGCAGCCGGTCGGGCAGCGGTCGGGTCGACTACTGACTTGTCTTCGGTATAACCGCAATCTTTTATCAACCGCAACCGCTAAACGCTAAACGCGCGGTCAACACTGTCGCATTATCACGAACAACGTCGTCGCTCTCGCGGCGAAACGAACCACCGGCACGGATGACAGTACCCGCGGTATGCTCTCCTTTCCTCCCTCGTTCTCTCCTACGTCGACGATCCCCACCTACGATGCGTATGCGTTATAATCGCCTCGTTCCACCGTGTATCGCGGTGCTATCACCGATTAGAACGATCGGTGGCAGCCGATGACGGCCACGCGCGTTCAGTTGCCGCGATAATACGCGACTCCAAGACGATTCGGTCATAGCGCGATCTCTTCGAGCTGGCCGAATCGTCACATCCGACGACTCGATCATCTCTTTCATCTTCCGGCGCGGTGGGCTTGATTTTTTTTTCGGTCATTTTAGATATTCGGATTGAAAGGGGGAGGTGTCGTCGAGTCACGCTATTCGCGCGTCTCGAGTATATGTATATACTGTGTCTCAACGAAGAAGCTTGTTATGTACTGCAGCTATATACACTATATACGCGGTATTTTTCTTTCTTTCCTTTAATTGCAGGGTGCCGCAAAAAGATAAACTATATGACAAGCTTGATGCAACATATACAAGGCGACACAAAAGGTCCCGGAATTTCTTTGAAACCATTAAGCAAAACACAATGTACACAAATTAAACGTCTACATCTACACTTTAAACGGAACATAAAACTTTATTAGAACATTAATAACAAAATTAAACAAAGAAAATTACAATAAATACCAAAGAAAACTTGAAATTATTTCCTTTGGCCTGAATAAGATTTTCGAATCCACTTTGGAAAATTGTTCACGATGGTCGCCGCGCACACTGCTGGATGGTATATAAATTTCATCCCAAGCACGTCGCAGGGCCACTGTGCGTAAGGGCGACCTCGTTGATTTAAAGCGAACTTTAGATATCTTTTACTCCAAGATGGATCACACATGGAAAAGCCCGGGTTCTGAATCCGGCGAGTTTGGCGACGAAACGTCCTTGCCCCAAAAACCGGGAAACCAGCTCTTCGCACGTCGTAAAGTGGTCCTGCGCAACGTGCCCGGGGATGAAATTACCATCTAGCGGTGCAGCGACCATCGTGAACAATTCCCCCCGAAGCGGCTTCGAAAATGTATTAACGCCAGAGGAAACCTTTGTGTCACCCTGTATATACGACGATACGCAAAATTACAATATTGTATTGTACTGTTAAGAGCGGTAACGAGATCGACGTGCGGCTACAGAGAGAGAACGGAAGAAAACGTAAAAATGTTTAAATATTTGTACACGGAGAGAATTTTTTGTTATATTTTACCCTTAAATTCACTATATAAATTTGGGACAACTTGGCAACCGAGAAATTTTTTAAATATACAAAAGACATTTTGCAAACAACGTGATAAAAATTACCAAGCGGATTGGTAAATTTTGAAAAATTATTAAAATTTCCTAGATATATTTTAAGTAAAATTAATCAAACATATTTTATATTTTAATGTAATAGATATTAATATTTTTTATTATTGTGGATATTAATCAGAATTAGCTCGCATAAAATTCTCGGTGGTACACGTTGTCCCACAACTCTACCATGATTTCAGGGTAAATTTTAAAAGAGAAAATTCTCTCCGTGTAACGAGAGAGTGAGAGAATTTTGAGAAAAAGGCATTTGAATTTTGAAGCTAAATCGCCGCAACGGTCGACGAGAAATGATTGGATTATAAGAGTAATTTTGTCTATTTTACCTCCGATAAAGAAGAGCGGATGGCAATTACAACGGCATAATTTTTAGTCACCTTGACGTTATTTTTTCTTCTGAGCAATCTTTCCTGCCTCGCATTCATTTAGCCATTGACGTACATTCATTTAACCATTGACGCTTTAGCCAAATTCATCGCTAATCGACACCTTTTTGTGTGCCAATCAAGCTTGGGTTACGACATCTTCTCACCTTCTCTCCCCTAATTCGTTTCAGCGAGCCTCGTCAGGGTCACGAGATCCAATGTCATTTCAAAAATGTGATTATACGCAAGATATTGAAAATGAAATTAATTATTGGATATTTCATGCCGTCGTAGACGTTTATCTAAAATTATTCGCGTCTACTTGCGATATATATATATACATCACATATCGATTTTAATAGAAAACTCTAAAATTGATTAACTCATTAAGACCGCATAACAAGTTTGACTCGTGATGTGTACTTATATCCAAATGTGAAAAAACCGAGTTACGACTTTCCGCGATGTAACAGACATTTTTTAAAAGATAAATCAATTTGAATGAATTTGTTACTTCTTAAATGTTACATTAAACTGTGACATTTACAATATTTTTTAAAAAAATACTCCATCACATAAAAAGCTACATTTTGAATTTAATCGATTAATATCACACATTTAAAAAATAACTGTTGTCTTAATGGATTAATAATAGATAGAAACGGTAGCTACACATTAATAATAAAGTTGAATCTGTATATTGTTGCGTTTGTGTTTGTTTCGAACATTGTTTAGAAATAAAACTACGTACAAAATTTTTATGAATCAATCTCTCTCTCTCTCTCTCTCTCTCTCTCTCTCTCTCTCTCTCTCTCTCTCTCTCTCTCTCTCTCTCTCTCTCTATATTTTTATATCTCTCTCTCTCTCTCTCTCTCTCTCTCTCTCTCTCTCTCTCTCTCTCTCTCTCTCTCTCTCTCTCTCTCTCTCTCTCTCTCTCTCTCTCTCTTCCTCTCAGCTGATTTATAAATAATATATGAAACCAGATTACATTTCTCTCTCGTTGCTATACTTGGCAATGATACTATACGCAATTCGTCATCGGGAATTTCTGATTGAGAAGAAACAATCGCGTCTAAATTTCACAGATAAAATCGTTACGCGCGTAATGATCAAAAACGCGATACGAGCGTTATAAATGATTGGTAATTCGTATCAAATAAGATAAGAAAAAAAAACGGATAGCGCTTCTTTTGCAGATAAGGAATGTTGGTTCGCGTTCCATATGGAATCGCAGCAGTTGCGTATCGCTGTTATCAATGCACGATAATCGGTGAAAGCGTTTCATAAACTTCCGGGGAAAACCGACACAAACGAGACTATAATCACTCGTTGTTGATCTTTCTATTTGCAAAGTCGCAAAAGCTCTCGGCTGTAGGCTATAAGTTGTACTCGATTGTCCTGGGCGGTATCACGTATTCCTTTACTTGCAATTCCTTGTTATTCCACGTTTCCACATTTCCAATTTTGTATACGCGCGTTCTATCTAAAGTTTACAAGTACATACATAATGCTGGAAAAACGATTCGACGATTCAACGATTCATCGTTCATTCAGAATTGGGAGCATGAGAAAAGGATCGATCGGGAAAGATCCTTGTCGCGTCGATGAATGAAAGGAAAGTGAAATTATCAAAGTGCGTAAGTACGTAAGTACGTACGTATAGGATCTGTTTGCGCGATTCGAGAACTTGTGCGTGATCATTAAGCGAACTATGATTTTATCAATCTAATACGATATCTACGCAAAAACTCGATAAGACACTCCGCTCTGGAATCTTCGTCAACTTGGTTCGCGACGACTCTTATGATAACATTTGAAAAAGAATTTCCTTGTATATACAAAAAAACCTGCGGAAAACAAATGAGTAATCTGTTGTCACCTTCGTCGTACGTCCGTATATGTATGAAACGTATGAGAGTCGAGAGACGATTTCGTTGAATCGAAGCGAGTTTATACACAGATGCGCGATGCGATTCGCGCGCAATCTTGGCGATAATCCGAGTATAGAACAATGAACTGCTACGATCGAGAAAGCGCATGCTGAAAGCGGAAGTAGGCAGGTTTATCTGCATTAAATCGATCAAAATTGCAAACTTTACATTAGATTAGACGCCGTATACACTGTGTGGGTACAAGGGTACTGTGTACCATCCGCTCTGTGTATGTATGTACAATTGTTAAACACAATTTGGCAATTGAGTACAGGGTCGGCGGCGGCTCCTCAAGCGACGTAATCAAACAAGCGACGACTGTCACGAGACGCGCGCATCGTTGGTAAGAGATTGAGACTACTAGAAATTGTATAAGAAAATAAGGCCAGGAGTTCGAAACGGAAATTGCCTGACTCCTTGGATCGTCACGCGTGGAGACTTTGTGTTTCTTGCATCAAATTATACGGGCGTATCGTACTTTAGTCAACAAAATCGTCAACAAAAGCCAACAGTTGATGGATAGACTCTTTCGTCAAGATTCGCAAGAAAAGATCTACGAGGAACCGAGAGGGCGGAACTGTGCGAGGAGTACGGAAGGAGATTCACGAATTCGTGATCCGATCAGGACGACCAGTTCCATTCGCTGTTACGTGCCGTAACTCTAGATTATCATATTTACAAATTCCATTTCTAAATTCAATTTTTCTCACTATTTGTCTAGGCACTGTCCCTTATTACGTGACTCACTTCAAATTCCCCTTTTCAATATCTTCTGATCACAGTTGTAAATTAATCCTAATGCTAACACAGTCCTTTTCGTCAAATACTAAACTTTCTATTTCATTGTTCTTTAATCAGCCGCTCCAATAGTTACTACCGACATTAGAACGCGTTAACGTTATTGGTTAGGACTTATTGGTGAAAAATCGTACAAAAGCCAGATCCCTCTTGAGCTCGAGTTAGTTCTTGTCGAGTTCTCGTCTAGTTCTTGTCATCGAGTCCAGTCTTGTCTGTCTTGCTGAGTTCTGCTCTGCGGTCAGTCGTCAAACCCAGTCTCAGCGATTACACCTTCGATCACCATTTGCCTGTGCCTGAATAAAGTCTTTAGTGGACAATTGCCTTCAATCATTTCAACATAACATTACGTGGCTTCTCGCTCGTAACATCGCGCGTTAATAATTGCGAAAACATTACGAAAGACGAACTCGACGAACGGATGAACAGCGTTTGTTCGTACGAGAGAGAGAGAGAGAGAGAGAGAGAGAGAGAGAGAGAGAGAGAGAGAGAGAGAGAGAGCGCTTCTGATAATTTAAATTCTAAATAACTGCGCACTCTCACTAATCGTACATTAGCCTCTTTTTACATAGACACGCCTTTAATAATTACACAAACTATAACATGTTTTTATATGATTTATTTGATTTTATGAATAATTATATAAACGTGTTATCCTTGAGACACTGTCGTAGATACATATCGCAGATACGCGTATCGTAGGTAGTAGATCTTTATCGAGAATAAGAGACTAGAGATTGTTCAATTTGTCCAACTTACCACGTTATATCTAGTAGGAAATTGAAAAACGCAACTCGGCGTGTCGATCTGAGTTATCATTGGGGTTGTTATCAAGTTTCGGACGGAACGTAGAATCGCCAGGCATGCCAATAGCGAGCATGTCAAAGACATCGTTATCCTATAGGGAGATATATCACGGGAAATGACAATTAACAAATCTCGTTTCCTCCACTTCACCTTCGGTCTGTTCGCGCGACAAATGATATATATGCCGCTGTAACGTACTACCAACGATGATGACGTTGACTTACCACGTGTGCATAAATAGATAATTATCAATGATGATCCAACCACCCCGCCAATGCGCGATGCATGCTACTCCAAAGGTGTAAGTATACAGAATTCGTAACGTCCGATAAAGCAGTCGTTTTCGCCAACTTGATTTAGCCCACTTCTTCACGTAGACGTTGTGAAATTGGTCTTTGAAAATCGTATATGTTGCGAGCAGAGCTGCGCCGAACGTAAAACAAAACCAGCCGGGAAACCTGTTAACACAAACTCCTCCTAAAAACATATCCTCTTGAATTCTAAATTATAAATTCCGCGTCTTCTGACGTGTCTTCCGATCTATGTCCTCCTCAAGGAGACTCGTCGGAGGACATGGGTTCCTTACTGAGACAAGAATTGATTCTTTTGGTCAGACCTATCAGTCTCTAAAGTTTGTCCCGTGAGTCCTGAACCACCATATATATATATATATATATATATTCGTTATCGAAGCTATTTCAGTGTCGCTCGCATATCCCGCAAGTATTCCAATCAAGTAATTCACTCGCCTTTATATCAATTTTATTACTCACAATTCCGCATGACGATCCATGCATCCCCATACACCTCTCCAAAAGCCGATCGCGAAAGGAGCAAGGATACTCGTAGAAATCAATATATCGAGTAAAGAGAACGCTCGTTTCTTACTTTTCGATCGTTTCAAGTCTTCCGATCCTTTTGTCGGGTTAGACACTTGATCCAAGATGTGGTCAGTGTTCCCAAAACATATAAGCGTTTTTTCTTCCTACGATCCCGCATTGACGCGAGATTAATTAATTAATTAAAAGAGATTAGCAAAAAGATGATTAAAAGATTGTCAGAAAGAAAATCCCGGGTTTCAGACGATATTTTTCACAATACCTTTATAGTCAAGTTCAACTTCCATGCCTAGAGAGAGAGAGAGAGAGAGAGAGAGAGAGGCGAGAGAGGCCAATTTCACACACGCCAGGGCTTATTACTTTCCTCCCTAGGGAAGAAAATTAATTGATACTTTCCACCCGGCATAGCGGGGCGGAAAGTAACCTGCACTTTCGCCCGGCTCTCTATACAGGCATGGAAAGTCGAACTTGACGTGGAGAGGTGTTGTGAAAAATATATATCGTAAATCACACAGCTATAGGTAATTTGGCAGAAATAATTTTTTGGCACATTTAGAAATGATTAATATCAGAATTTGGAATCCTCGGAAAAATCGGACGAGTGAAAAATGGATGGGGAGAAAATACAAACATACATACATACGTACATACATATACATAGATTTGGAAAAGGGAAGAAAATTTACCTTATTGGAATTATTTCGCCTTTTCTTATCGACAATCGATATTGTCTTATCGGCCTCATCCTTGTCATCCTCTACTTCCGTTTCCACTTTTCTAATCACATCAGTAGGCACCACAGAGAGACGGTCGTTTTCATCGTTATCAATCGATGTTAATGCACCGTCGCATTTAACATCGATATCGATATTTGAACGTTTCTGCGATACCGCCGTTTGTACACGGCTGTTTGAACGTGAATGAGAATCCTCGTCCACCAATTTCTCTATAAGCTCTTTGTCGTCAGGCAACGGATGCGATTCCGTATCATAGGACATATTTCGCCCTTCTTACGTGGTTGGGAGAAAATTTCCTTCCTTCGTGTACTTACTGCGCCGCGCCGCAATTCGTAAATTGACGCGCGAAACTGACGCGAAACGATGCGACAAGCGACAACCGGCGACAAGCGACATACGAAATGGAAATATCTAAAACAATAATAAAGATGTAGAAGGCCACTCTCTAGGAAGATCGCTCTATCGTGCTTGACGAAACTGCACACACTCGTACCTCAGAATTGAAAAATGGATACGCGGACTGGCGGCTTCCGCACGTCGCATTATCCACTTAGAATTTATATATCATATGTACACATATATACGCGAGTATCCTCTAATATACTTAACAAATAAAATACGTAAGACGTATCTTTTGCCGTCCCGTCCACCATCGCGCGTCGGATTCATGTTTCGCACATAAATCTAGTATATATATGTCGTTGATATAAAACTAGTGGTCATTGTTGGATTTGATTGTTAACTCTTGCAAAATTTAAAATTTGTGATACCATATATTATACGATCTCTCGTTGCGCCACTACAAATTTCGCCATTCTCGACGACACGCAAGAGAGCGAACAAGTCTTTACCCTTCTTCCTTTCTTTCTCGACTCTTTCTGATTTCAAATAGGTACAAAAAGACTTAATTGGTCTCGTTGTCAGACCGCAATATCCGTTATCCTTTTCTCGTGACGATGCACACGATAGCACGACAACCCAAGTAACACAGCGCAGTCAAAATAACATTATTTTGGCGTCATATTGACCCAATATTACTTAAAAATGATATCATTTTGACTGCGATGTGTTACTTTTGGAAAGTACAGGTTTATGCTTGTTTTCTCGAAACTCCGCGCCACAAGGATTCACATCATCTACTTACCAATAGTCAACGGTAGATAATAGATAATATCCAATGTCCAATATAAGTAATCCAGTGTCCATGTAATGTAACGAATGGTATATAAGTGATACTCGGATCCTAAGAATGTAGCGATAACGCGTGCGCGGTAATTTGTACATATCGTCGCACGTAGATATATGTGCCTAATGTATACCGTTCCATTATCATCCATGCAGGTGCTGTTTAAACACGCACGCGTTTGCGCACACCAGGCCGAAAAGTATAATTCCAAAAATATGTTCGAGGTAACGTGTGCGATAATCGGCGATAAAAGAAGAGGAGGACCGAGAGGAGACCGCGTCGGTAGACAAGTAATTAGATGTATAATATATTCATAAGATAAGATTATGTATTCAAGAGAATTATAATGATCAATACTACCTCATTAATATTCAAATACTCGCCGCCCGCGAATTATGAAAACCTATAATAAAGGAAATACGAGATTGTGAAGCGAATTTTGTTACACCGTTTGCTTCCCTAGCGGAAAACCTGGCCGATGACACATATTTTAGTCGATGATATACATATTTCATTTCATTGCCATTTCACGGGAAAAAAAGCTAGACGATAAAAATTAAATATAGATACCGTTAAATGTGCGATCAAATTTCGTCTTGTTATCGTTGTTTGCGGGCTCGCTTTTCAAAATCCTTTATAACAGAGTCCAATCTTGCTCTCGACCGTTTCCTTCACTTTGCATTATCCAATACTGTACTTGACTCTATGAGAATAACCTCTCTTCTCTGTATATATAATAATTATTTAAATAAAGCCCGTTTGAAAACGTTTTATTGTGAACTTTACAAAGTAATCGATTACGCCCTATAAATATTTATTGCGTTATCTTATATATTTTCCGAAGACCGAAGAAATGTAAAAATTAAGATTTGACGTATACACATATCTATATCAAGTTTCAGCCTTACGGTATATCTAAATTTCTAGGCCGTCTCGTTATTAGTTGGTTAGTAATTAATTAAATTAGCACATATCCATTTGTATAGTGAAATGTACCGTACAAAGTATTTCGAAAAATTACCATCTTTTTTGGCTTACTCTCTCCCCTATCTGCG
This sequence comes from Temnothorax nylanderi, assembly GCF_030848795.1. Classification (NCBI taxonomy): domain Eukaryota; kingdom Metazoa; phylum Arthropoda; class Insecta; order Hymenoptera; family Formicidae; genus Temnothorax; species Temnothorax nylanderi. The sequence continues at coordinate 40,859 of NW_027249136.1, forward strand.
CACCTTTCAAATCCGATTTGCCCGAATCTTTTGTTTTTGCGGTATCGATCGAAACTTTAACGCGAAACGTTGTTCCTTTTTTTACCTTCTTAATACACCGTTCAAGTTTGACGCCCGGTCTTACAAAACTCTCTCTCACATATTTACTATACCTAAAATCAGGAGACTATGAAAGAAATGTGGTACCATTTATCACTTATACTCGTATTTGTTCGTACGCCTTATTGGCACACTTGCCAAAAGAAGCGGGTAAACAATTATAAACATTGCGAATAAAACTCATTTAAAATGACAATTAGAGAATCGGTCGCGAGTTATGTGTGCGTATATGTATACTCGAATTTATCGATATTAAGCTACTTGTTCGTTTTACGTTAAAATTGTAACATTTAGGCATCTGTGTATAGAAAAAAAAATGCCTATCCGGTTTTTTATATAACGAACATGTCCTTTGCAACAACGTTCTTTCATCGTGTTCCGCTTTGACGGAAATGCTAGCGTTGAATCTTCCGATTGTTATCGAAGCATTTGAAAACTTCTTACCAACTACACTCATTACTGTCATTACATTCTTTGATACTACAAAAAGTTGCAATTACTTCGTGTATGTATGTATATATATAATTTTGTTTTAAGAATTAGTAATATATGTATAATAAGTAACAATAACGTATACAATGTCCACAATATAGAAGATAGATCAGATGGTTATCTCAAGGCATACGCGTATGTCGCGTATCTCGCACTGTGATATAAATTATAAAAAGAGTTTTAAGTATATACCTTCCATATTGTGCGGCATCTTCTTATTATACTTGTATTTGCGCGCTTTAACAATACCAACGACAAACCTGGCTTGAAATTAGTGCCTAATGCAAAGCAGGCCACCGATAGTTTTCTTATTGACGTTTACATACAGCCGTGTCCGCGCATAAGGCGATTTCACACGTATGATAACTGTGTGGGGCCTTAACTTTTAACGTTATATATATTAAATGTTACGTTATGTGTAATTAAAATTTATCATGTAAGAAATATCCAAATCGAACTTAATAATTGTACAAATTGTCCGTTACGTTTTATCTGTAATACTGCAAGTTGCAACTAAAACTTTCCATTATACTGTTTTTATTATTCCAGTCACTATTATCCCCTACTTACCTAAAAATCCTCATGTCTCTCTATTATATCGCTATAAATTAATCGCTATCCATTGGGACAGATTCTTTAATCAAACTTTCCTTTAAATCAGATTCATCTACATAATTATATTTTGAATTCTTCTCTTCTGCAGATTTTACGCACTGAAACGAATTAATAATACACGATATATATATATATATCAAATAATACTGAAAGGAATAAAGTTAAAATTTTAATTAAAGAAATAAAATAAAACACGAAAACTTGTACAAAAACTGTAAGCTATTCCTTACTTCTTCGATACGTATTCTAGGTGCCATTATTTGCTCAGGATAATGCCAAGGCTTAAAATTTGGATTATTGAGTACTTTCCAGCTTGGGTAGCCCACAGAGGCTTTATGCAATCTTTTTACCATCTGCAAAGTATAGCTTTGTAAACAAATGTTACATTTATTTGTTCGATACTTAATACTGCTTAATAATATTTTTCATAAGAACCTCACTTTAGGGGCAAATATTTGCGTAACTTTATTAACGAGCCACACAGGTAATTTGCCATGTGGGTCTGTGTGCGATACGTAACCCAACTCGGAACCGTCTCCATTGCGCGAAGGCCTTACAATATAGCCTTAAATATAATAATACTTTTGGACACATACGAAAGATGGTATAACGTATATTAAATGTGTGTAAGTTATATGCATAGGCGCGCATAAAACGCGTTTTGACTTGCTTCCTAGTATTTTTACCTGTGAGGTAAGACGTTGCTCGTACAAAGTGTTTCCTAGGTGGGTAATCTTTGTGATAAACGGAATGATTCAATATCAATTGTTCTATCCCGGTATCTAACCAAGATCGTTGCAGGACAAAGTCTCTATTTTTTAACGGAGACGGACATGCCACTGAAAATTTGTACAACGGTGTTAAGCATAAAGCAAGATATGGCCGATATAAAAATTAAAACTCAAAGATTCATAAACGTTATACTCACTGGAATAATAACCAATATCGTTGTTTGGATTAAAAAACCCTATATCTTTCGATTCGATCATATGAGTGTCCCAAACTTTTCTATATTCAGGATCGTGTAAAACGTCGTACAGGGTTTCTGGTGAAATATCGGGGAAACGCGTTCTAATCTGTTTGACGTGAGTTAAGCTCGTTTTCAGTCTCGATCAAAGAATAAACGTCATTTGCCAATGAAGAGAGAACACTTACCTTCACCATTCTAAAACTAATTCCTGGGACGGATTTTGTCCAAACAGATAGATCAGGCTTGTTATAATCTAATTTCCAGTTGTTATTATCGTCATACAACTGCTTCAATTTCTCAAAATCTTTATCTTCCGCAATTTTGACAACGCCAATATCCATTGTAATAGAGTAGTCTGCATATCAACGGAAGGATAGTATTATCATTTTTTGTGTGTTTATTCAATTTCTAATAATTCTGTAAATCTACACACATACAATCTCGCATATTATTTAAAGGTAGAAGAATACTAACGATTCTTCCTTCTGTTCCATCTGCAAGAAAAGATTACTCTCCTATGATATATTGTTATTATATTCTCAGAGGTTTAAATAACTAAAGTGAAAGAGAGGAAGAGGAGAGGGAAGGGAAGGAAAGAAAAAAAAATTAGAAAGAGAGAAAGAAGACACAAGAGGACACATACATACATGCATGCTCTTCTACTGAAAGTCCATGACTTGCTCGTTCGTGGCCCCCGAGAACGAGTCAGTGATAATCAAGTCATATCACAGGTTTAAAAAGCTCGTTATCGCCGGATGACAAAGAAGACTCGAGATAATTGAATCTTGAGAAAGCTGAAAAGCTCTCGAGCATGTCCCGCCAACGACGAGCTACGGTGATGATGCGCGTTACTTCCAGTTCCAGATGACACATACGAGCTAATGCTAAACGTGTCGCGGACGACATCGAGAACGGTTTATGCGACAGATCTTGTATGTCTCGATCTCGACACAACGACTACGGCAACATCCTTTTGGCCAATGCTGATATTGCTGATCTTTTCACGACGATCAGCGATCAGCGATCAGCGATCAGCCCGAGGCCCGACGTACGTTGAATGTACGTAGAAACGCGATCGTTTTATCGTTGTTTAGGGTTTACCAGGTTTACTCGACGACTGTGACAACGGTAACGACAGCTCACAGCTGCATACTCGTTACTCTCGTTACCGCCTGTCATCAGATCACGATCACGGCATTCACGGCGAGGATTTGAGATTCGATGTTAGATGCCCCGTCACCCGTCACCGTCGTGATTCTCTCTCTCTCTCAACTCTTTCAAGCCGTTTGACAACTTTAACACATTTGCAGTTTGCATTTGCACACATTTTGGAGCATTTGGCAGTGGCGCATTTGGCACATCGATATGATCGATATCGATATTATCGATAGTCGGCTTATTTTTTATTGCTGCACTTTTTTCATTGCACTAATGACTAGACTCTACTCTACACAGAGCCTACATCCAACTACAACTTTTAATTCCGTTCTCGCTCTCGCTAAATTTCAAACTTATCCCACTCACTGAAATACATGCTAACTCGAACCTGGAACCTGGAACTGCACTAAAATAGCGCCTGGGCTCTGGGCTTGCCTGATCTGATGGTTGCCTCATCAGTTGCCTGTGCGAAATGGTGCGAACTGCGAACTGCGAAGCGCGAATCGCACAAAGTGCACGCGCACACGCGCAGCGCAATCTCTATCTCGATTGACTCGATTCTCGAATCTCGATGGATAAGTCGCGTGGTAGTCGTCGTGGTTTGCTCTTTGCTCGTGGTTTTGATTTTCGATTGGTCTCGATTGATCTCGATTATATTCTGGTAATAGCAATTAGCAATTAGCAATTACAGCAATCACTAGGTTAAGGTTAAGGTTAAGGTTAAGGGGTTACTTGCACGAAGAGAGTTACTCTCACATACCGCATGATGAATATTATGCGCAATCGTGTCATATCCCGGGTAAGTTTGAGGATACTGAACAATGGATAAAGCTTTCTATTGAATCAACGTAATGAGACATAAAAATTATACCTCAGATCAGACCGCTTGTACTTGCGAGAGATGTGTCGGTAAGTTGCTGCAGGCGGAAAGATGATTTTCAAGATTTGATTCATCCAGAAGGTCGGGAACCTGGCATTCCACGTTACGCGGAACGCGAAGGAGAGAATACAAATCTCAAAAGAGCACGGTATCGTTCGCACAGTATCGTTTTCTTACAATGAACGAATAATCCGATCCCAATGATAGTCCAAAGTAGCATACTTGTTTCGCGAGGCAACTCGCGTTGCACTTCTTCTTCTTCTTTGTGGTATATGGTGTTGTATACTTAAGTAATTAACTGTAGTTGAATTAACGTTTAATTAGTCATACTTTGTAGTTAATCAGTCAGAATCATCCTTTATCCGTGGACACGTAAACGTCTGTGTGTGTGTGTGTGTGTGTGTGAATAAAATTTTTCATTACACTAATTGTAAGAGTGAGAGACGGGATTCACACTCTGTTTCGTGCCATTTCAGATTGACATATCAATCTCGTAAACGTGGGATGTTGGAGAATGGTCTGCTTCTTAGCACCTTTGCAAACAAGTATTTGAATACGTTCGATGACAATCAATTAAGACTATATGATCGACTTATAAATTTACCATCCAACGACTGGGATATATTCTATTGGGCGACTGGTGTTAAACCGACTCCACCTGAATTTGACAATCAAGTGATGGACTTGCTGAAAAAACATATTCAGAATGAAGATCGACAAACCAGGATAATGCAACCAGATCTATAAATAATATATATCGTATAGCAAATATAATAGTAAGACAACCCCCAACTCGTATAGCTCGGCTAGTAATCTAAGCTCTGATATAAACTTGACAAGTGTTGAAAAATTACAAATTATGACGCATAAAATAGTAAATAATTAAAAGCATATGTTGTCGTTTGAAACAAATCTAATATCATTCCGTTATTGTACACTCCGTTGAATTGATTAGACGACGATAAAGATATATATTTTATTTATCCAATTAGGGAAATTTTTTTAACGAAATCATCAACATTGGTCTCAAAAATTATTTTATTACAAAAGTTTTTATCTTACATACATGTCGTCTGATGATTATACTTTGAATTCAAATAGAATTTTGCGAGTGTTTATAAAAAATTGTTTCATTCGATATAATGACTAAAACGCCATATAGAGAGCCATTTTTCGGATAGCGCCCAAGATATGTACAGGGATCGTATCTATGCACTATCGCAAACGCCGTAATCATTTATAATAAACAGAAAAAAATCAATTAGGTAATGTTCATGTATCTGTTGGGATTTGCGAGATATTGTTTTGTTTGACTGAAACTCGCAAGTCCTACCATCTTTTTTGTAGTGTTTAATTTTGTTGAACCTCTCGATGAGCTTTTCGACGAACCTTTTCCCCTCCACGCACTGTAAATAACGGAAAAAAAATAAAATATGTACATATAATTGTGTGATTTTTTTTCCCTAACGTACAACTATTACATTACCTTGAGCCACCCCGTTTATACTTTTTATTAGTACTGTTAGATCTATTGCCAATCTTTCGTTTCTTGCCACGATTGCTAGTACCACTACTGGTGCAAGAGTAGTTGGAATTATTGTCATCCCAAGTATTATCGTCCGTATCGCTGTTCTGTTCTTCATCGTTCTCGTTCAACAGTACTAAAAATAATGGAATAATCAATACGGTCAAGTACTACTTTATGTTATATCATACGCGAGTATCGTACCTGTTCTTTCTGCCGCGTATTTCTGCGTAATGTTTAAAAGAGCTTTGCCATATTTAACAAAGTTAGCCTTAGTAACGTGTGGTATTTGTAACATGGCTTCTTCGGTTTCCGGTAAACGCTGGCTCATAGCTCTGACAGCTACCATATTCATAATAGAAGAAGCAGAAACATCCAATGTACTAGCGATTTCCCTTATTATTGTCATCAATTCGGCATAGCAACGATCTTGCAATTCTTTTACAATGCCATCAAGTTTCTTTGTAACTGTTGAAACTGTAGCTACGCCACTTGTAGATTTATTCGATTGTCTCGTTGGAATTTGTACCTGTTCGGGATAAAGTAAAACACAACGCATGAAAGGCAAATAATGGATGAAATAATGTCTCCCATCTCCTACATGTACACACACATACAACATGACGTATTACTACATCTAAAATATCTAAAATGCACCATAAGCTTATTCAATTATATTTTGCATTCTGAATATCCTATTAAGAATAAATACCTTTATATCTTTTTTTGTCATGAGTTCACTCGCTTTTGGTCCAATTTTTACATATGCGCAGGCAATCTCGTTATTAATATACATATTTTCTTGTAAATATTCTTGCAATACCATATAGTGCAAAAGGCGTTCTATGTCACTTTTGTTCCATGATTTACCGCGACCATATAAAGGATGTTTCGTAAGACCTATAAAAAAAAAAGAGAATTATTTAATTGTATAAATTGATGTGAATACCAACTCAATTTTTCTACTATTATATACATAACGCGAGTATAAACCTGATTCTCTAATCTTTTTCAGATCACTGCCCTTAAAAATATCTGTTAAGAATACTAGTGTAAGCTTGCAATTCTTCCTATTGTTAATATCTCGTACAGCTTTCATAATCTCTTTTGCATCTTCGGTAACGTCCAACATTGTAATCTCGCCCTAAAATTATTAATTAGTATTAATCTCAGTCAGTCAACTATATTTTTGCTGTGACAATTCTTCATCTTCTAATCTAATCTATATAATGTACCTACCTTGCATCTGCAATTATCACACGCAGTTATTTTATTCGCGATACATTGTTGCCTATCAAATATTTCTCCAAAATAATTAAGCTGTAGCGATCTACGGCAATCTGTAGTATTTTCACAGAATGCTACCATTTTAAACAAATTATCCATGTGGGTACTGATAACTTGTGGATTTGGATTATCCAATTGAAGCATTTTTCTGATTCTGTGCATGTCTGCATAATGATAAAATAAAATGCAATCTGCTATCTCACCGTCACGACCAGCGCGACCACTTTCCTGATAATAGCCTTCTATAGACTTTGGTAAGGCTGCATGTATCACAAAGCGTACGTTTGGTTTATCAATGCCCATTCCAAAGGCTATAGTCGCACATATAACATGTACCTGAAAAACGTGTATGTATATGTATATGCGATATAATTTTATATTATACATATTTGCGTATGCGTATGCGCACGCGCGCAGATATTGTAATAAATATACTTCATCGGCAATCCATTTTCCTTGATAGTTAGTTCTTTGACCATCTGGGAGTCCTGCATGATAACTCAACGCTTTAATGCCGTTTTTCGTCATATGCGCAGCATAATCGTCACAATCCTTGCGCGATAAACAGTACACGATGCCACAAGTGTTTTTAAATTTTGTCTTTATCATAGCCACAACTTCATCGGAACAATTTTTTCCCTTCTTCGATATTATGCTGTATCTTAAATTAGGTCTATTGAAACTCGACATAAACCTTAAAAAAAGTAACCATATATATATATATATATATATATATATTCAACGCACACATACACACACGCACATATATATACATACCACTTTGGATTAGTCATACCCAATTGATGCAAAATATCTGTTCTAACACGCGGTGTAGCTGTTGCGGTTAAAGCCATTGTTGGCACTTTGGGATAATTGTCTCTGAGACATCTTAATCTTTTATAATCCGGTCTGAAATCGTGACCCCATTGACTGACGCAGTGAGCTTCGTCAATGACGAATCTCGCCAACAATTCTCTCTCGTATAAAATAGTCAGAGTATTACAGAATTTTTGCGAGGCAGAGATTTTCTCCGGTGTTACGTATAATATTTTGAGAGCGGGTTCTTTTTTGGAAAGTTCCCTATATATCGCTGTTGCTTGACTATCCGTTATAGAGCTGGATAAATGAGTCGCGGGAATCTGCAAATTTTTTAACCAAGACTGAAGAGTGATATGACGCAATAGTATACGCTTCTATAATGTAAATGTGTACTTAATATTACATTGTTTCTCTGATTATGTATCTATCTAACATGTAATAATACTTGATCTTACATCGAGTGAGGTAAGTTTTTGAACTTGGTCTAAAATAAGACTCTTCAATGGTGAGATAACAACTGTTAATCCAATACTTAAAAGGGCAGGCAATTGATAACAAAGGGACTTTCCACCTCCGGTCGGCATTAAAACGAAACCATCGAAGCCCAAAAGCGTTGCGTTAATAGCTTGCAACTGATTTGGCCTAAACGTATATAAACCGAATCTCTGCCGAAATATCTAAAATCAAGAAACATAATTAATGCACAATATTATATGTTCTCACGCAATTGGTCCAACATGTAATTCGAGTGTGTATAAATTATTTAATATTTATACATGTATGACGGCATTATACACACTCGCCTAACGAATAAAAATTACCAAATACTTTACGTACCTTTAACATTTCTCGCGAATGTGAATACGTTAAACCATCGAATTCTCCACTGACACCGTCGTTTTTATAATTACCGGTAAATTTTCCATATTCTACGCTATCTTTTTCGATTTTTGATTTTACTTCATCGTCATTGTACGTCCTCGTCTGTGCCATGTTACTCTGTGGCCACTCTATAGATGGGATTAAAATAAGCATTATTTATCATATTATCAGCATAAATGTGTAAACGAAAAAAGGTTTACACATTATATATATATATATATATATATAAACTCGCACCTGTAAAATCGTCACTTGTATTTATATTACAATTTTCTCCTAAAGCTGGGAATTGTTCGAAATCTTGTGTCAAGGTTTCAACTTTTGCGATAAATCTTTGACAGGTGCCTATAAAATATTTTTTCATTAAGAACTCAAAGCAGAAAAAGTTAGTGATTTATTTGTCATTTGTCACACTTTTGTTACCTGGGCTATCTGGAGTGTCCAAGACGACATTTCCTTGCATATTTTTTTCATTACTTGACGGCGTTTTAATACTATCGTTAAATGTAAGATCCTTTACGAAAACACAATCGGAATCCACTGAAGAATTCATTGTCTTAGATGACATTTGTTGGTCCTTTTCCCACATTTCTGCTATTGTTTTAGAAACTTCACTGCCTAATACCGTTTTGATAGGTCTTTTCAATTGAAAAGTACTCTTCTTATTTGAAACTGTAGTTTCAGGTGGCTTAACTGCTGCTGCCATAGGTTCCATGTCGTTATCGTGCTCCTTTGCATCAATATACGATTCCATAGTTACGCTTGCCGAGTCTCGACGAAAGGGTGCGCGAGTACATTTGGATACCGAGGTACATGATGCGTCAAAATTGTCACGGTCATTTATCGTCGAGCGAGTCTCAGACATGCGTGAAATTGGTGTTTCAATTGATTTTGACGATGCAGACCCACCAGGTGTCTCCGGAGACTCATATACATTCTTTTCATCTTCCTTTTGTAATTTTGATAATTTTGTTTGTACTAAACGTAATTTAGCTTTTATATGTCGACGCAGACCTTGCAACTTTCCGAAAGAGACTGGATCAAATTTTGGAAATTGTTCCAGTACCGGTAATGGGATTGACTCGAGTGCGTTACAAAATTTCTCAAGAATTTCAATTTGAAGTTTCTTTAAATCTTCGCGTCTTTCGAGCAATTTGTCTTCGGTAACCTATACGGATAAAATAGATGGAATGGAGAAAGTGAGAAAGTGAGATAAGAAATAAATAGGTCGAATTTAAACATTTCACATACGCACGCAAAATATCAAGTTATGATATGAAACTTACAGGTATTGTGGACATTACTGGTTTCTGTTGAATAAATTCAATCCATGAACCTAATTGTTTGTTCAAACCTAAATCTTTCAGATTTAATCTAATGTCAGGGCCATCCCAATTTTTTCTCGGCAATCTCTTGCCGTTATACTTTGAGCTAGGGCTATCGGTATCGGAATCTGAAATTATAGTATCTTTCCCTTGTTTATTGGGTATTATATTGTATTTTTTAGGAGTCCATAAATGCTCATCTTCATTTTTAGACATAATGTCATTGTCGTCGTTAAGCATTTCTTTATTTCCCACCAATAATGTTGTACTACTAGAAGAGGAATGTTGACTGTTGCACTTGGCATAATGATCATTTTGTGAAACAACAACTCGCATCTTCTCATCATCTTCTTCCATTTCCGTTCTATTTGGATATTGATTTAAACGTAAGCGTCTTCTAACATCCTTCTTGTCTTCCTCGCTGTCAGAAGACTCGGAGATGACACAAGTTTTCACGTAATCGCTATTCTTTCGTGATACATTTGAACATCCAGATTCTTTTTCAGTTCTCTCTTCCTTCGCTATTGAATTTTTAACACGATACGATTCCATTGCACTTGGTTGTGTTTTAAGCGGACTTTTGCTCGAGTCTGAAGTGTCTGAATTATCCTGTGGTTTAAAATATTGAAATCATACAAATTGTTTTTTTTTTTTTCGTAATAAATCATAGATATTTTGTAAATCGTAACCCTGAAACGTAACCCTGCATTGTTTTATCAAATAAAACTTACGAAATCTTACAAGATTTATTATCGTGTCTATCGTTATTGAGTCTCCAGCTATCCTCTTTTCTTTATTAAAACACATATTACTCGATAGTTGATTATTTGAATCCACATTTGAATCAGCTTCTTCTTCTGTCTCCACTACTGACTTTGGCGTACTAAAAAGAAAAAAAAATCAATCCTTAATTTTAGAAATATAAACATGAGACATATTGCAGTCGCAAAATTCAAATATATTGAGATGTGTCGGCGTGCGTGTGTGTGTGTTACGCATTTATTTTATTTATTTAGGCATTTATACAAAATGGACTAAATCTTTTCTACCTAGTCCGAAATAACGGCGGAATAACATTTTTCTTCGTTGTCTTTGCCAAAAATCCCACTATCGTAGATTGGCTGCTATTCTTTTGACCAAGTACCATCTTTCTTGACATTGTCAAGCATAAGTTTTAAACAATTACAAGCAGTTTGCTAAACACGTTTGTCTCACTCAAATACTTTCAAATATTCTGTTAAATTGAAACAATCCTTATCCTCAGAACTCATAACAGAGAGAAACACCGAAAGCATTAGCACCCCCGAGAGAACTCTAGGTATATATCGTATATCTAGACATTCTAGAGACCAAGCGTTTGCCTTTATTTGAAAAGTGGGGATATAGGTGCACTCTGCACTCTGTTTGGAGAGAGACGGAAACCACGATTGCGCGCGATGATTGACCACAGAGCCCCGTTACCTGGAGTTTTTTTTACTGGACCAGCCAATCAGATATATTTTTATTTTAAATCAGCCAATTGACGACGTGATCAATTGAGTCACCACTCACACGGCACTCACCACTGAACCGAGTCGGGTGTGACTCGGGCCTCGGGCGCCAAGGCCACAGTATAAGTATACTGTGCCAAGGCCCGAAGAAGGCAGAGAGAGACCATAGATGTTAAGCGATCTAGCTTGATGTTAGAAGTCTGTGGCGGAACAATTATGTTGGGATAACCATAACCTCACAATCGTGATGTAGGTCAATGTAGGTAATATTATATGATATAGGTAACAGCATAGCGCGGTTGTTGAAGGCACCTTAATCTTCAAGAAAAACAAGTATAGGACAGCGTACGATTAAAAAATTTCTACATTTGCATTTACTACAGCACCACTGAGAACAGTTTCCAAAAAACAGTTTAACAAACAAAACGAAATCTCACCTGTCTTATACATTTATCTATCGATATCGGTACACGAATATGTAAGATTTATATATGTAAGTAAACTACAATCTACAATTACTGATAGGGAATGTCGTTCTTAAAGCGGAATTAATTACTCGATATGCACATCGTTCGGATTTCACAATTCTCTCCAATTGACTATGCTACTGCTACCCTCGCTTATCATATCTATATGTATATAAGCGATAATATACTGATAAACGAGGGTAGCATATACATATATATATATATATATAGATTATATGGACATATATCGGATCTGCTTCTTCAGTTCATTCAGAGTTGCCCAATGCCCCGTCATTCGCTGTCATTTGCCGTCAGTAGGACTGAGTTGTCAGAGTTGCCGTGTGGGACAGTGCCGTAAATATTGGACGTTGTGTTTTTATATCACTCTTGGTCTTGTATACGCGTATATGTAAATTTTTCGATTGTGTATATATATAATATTTAATTATTAATACTATTTATGTAAATAATACTTAATCCCTAACGAAATTGTCAACAGATCCGTGATATATATATATATATATATATATATATATATATATAAATTATTTACATTTTATATAATTTAATTCAAGTAATCTTTAAATAACAAACTTTTATCGTTCCATAAAATAGCATTGAGCTATGAACATATGTGAGGAACATCTTGACATTACGATAGATGAAAATGAAATTATTGTTGGTGCCAAAGATATTATAAAGAAAATTAGACCGTCCTGGCCTTTACAGCAACTGCATTTCAAGGTAATACAGTGATTCAAAATCAAATGGTACATCTTTTATTCTTTTAGCGTTTAAAGTTTAAAAAATAGGTCATCTGAGACCGATTTATAGCGCTTCTCTCATCAATTTGTCTAATTTATCTGCTGATAACTTTTGTTTACCTTTACTTATATTGATATGCAGTACATGATTTCAATACCGCTTATAAATGTATCAAAATTCATTAATCATTATATATTCGATGTACTCACTTCTTGCAGGCGATTAATATTGATACTTGAAAGAATCGGTTTTATCAATTTTGTTTACAAGTAATAAGGAATATAGATATACGTAGATGTCTTAGCCTTTTCCTATATCCATACAGTTTTAAACATTGACATAAATAATGAAAGTTTCTATCCAATAAGGTAGAAATAGTGTTATTGCGATTACCGACGCGACGGTATGTCCGAACCAGTCCGAAAGAACTATGAGAATATCTTTGTTTCTTTTTTTTAGATATTTACTGATGGAAGAACAAATAAGTTGGTAGGAGTATGGTACTCGGGACATTATACAGATATGGTCCTGATTAGAATTTATGGCAACAATTCAGATTTACTGATCGACAGAAAAAGCGAAATAAATAATATCCGGGTAAAGATCTAAACGGTTTTGTAACGTTATTGTATATATGTCGTCGTCGTCTCATTCACATTTCAATTAATAATTTGTTTAGCTACTGTAATTTATATGTATTTATTTTACTAACGTGCATAGATATTATTAAAAGATGCACACAGAGAAGTATAATATAGCGAATATAGCAAACATTTTAACGCGTAAACAGTAACTAATATATAGAATAAATATTTTTGTATAGATATTGAACAAGGCTGGCTATACTCATTGCATTTATGCTACATTTAACAATGGATTTGCCTATGAATTTTTGGAGGGTGAAACTCTGACCACTGAAACAGTCAGGAATCCAAAAGTATACCCATTAATTGCGAAACGTATGGCTGAAATGCACACTCTCAAGTTTGAAAACAAATCCGTATCAAAAGAAGCCTTTATTTGGGAAAAAACGAAGAAATTTATGCAAATTATGCCCAAAAGATTTTCCGACTCCCTCAAGCAAGCAAAGTAAGCGATTACGACACAGATTTTCCCGAATATTATCTAAGATATATCCAAATGGTTTAGTTCTTATAATAGCTTCCACTTTAAGGTTTGAAATGTTAATACCGTCGCATGCAATATTGGAGAAAGAATATCAAATATTGAAAAGTACACTTTCCAAAGTGAATAGTCCCGTAGTGTTCGCCCACAATGATCTTCTACTAGGGAATATATTGTACAATCCAAAACGAGAGAGTGTCGTTTTTATCGATTATGAATACACTGCGTTCAACCATCAGGCATTTGATATAGTTAATCACTTTACAGAATTTGCCGGTAATTACGCTTAATTCTTTAATCGCTTCAAAAGTATACTAGATTAGAAAACATTTCACACACACGCACACACACACACACACACACACACACACACACACATCCCTTATTGTACATAAATCCTAGCAACAAAGTGTAGGTCTATTAAATAAAATTTCCAACGTGTCACGTTTAAGGTTTTGACGAGCCAGATTATTCTTTGTATCCGGATGAAAATTTCCAAAGAATGTGGTTAAAAGAATATTTGCAAGTGTACAATGCGACGACTACGGTGTCCGAGAGAGAGGTTGACAAGCTATACTGGCAAGTTACTAAATTTACTCCCTTGCCCCACTTTCTTTGGGCCTGTTGGGCTCTCATCCAAAGTGAGCATTCGCATATCGATTTTGATTTTTTGGCGTAAGTACTTGTCGATAAAAAAAAATTACAAACGTATCAAATCTGATAGAAAGTATAAATAATAAATAATAAATAAGACATAACGGCAATTATTATATATATATAATAATAATCTGATTATTATTTCCTTGTGTGACAGAGTTATTGGTTATTAGTTAGGAAAAGAAATACTTGGGTCAAATAATTTATTACAATAAACTTTTACATGATTTTTCAGGTATGCTGCAATACGTTTTAATGAATATTTTAGATGGAAGGGAGAAATCTCGAAGCTAGAAACAAAATATGACGAATAAAACAATGGGATAGATAAGAAAAACGCAAATGGATATAATATATGGCATTTTTTAAATATTCATTCCTGAATATTGAAATATTTTGTCTCGAATGTATATATGTCGGCAAGTGTACACGTACGTGTATACGTACGTGTATTTGGTTTTTATGTTACATAAGTGACATGTAATTAATAATAATTGTGATCAAATAGGACCATTATTTTATAGAATATATTGGTAGGGTGCGATATATGTATATAGTATATAAATGCATCTTTACATTCATGTGATCGTATATTCATGAGCGAGATAATAGAACAAGTATGAGACAAGATTACAATTTGATTGAACGCACTTTGTGATTGAGTTTTCTGTCTTTATAAGTATATATATATATATATATATATATATATATAATCTATAAAAACGGCAAAACAACAAGATTGCCAATATTAGTCGTAATTACGGATATAAGTACATGCTTTCAAGGATAATTCTAATAGCGAATCGATGATTATAGTCGATTACAGGTGGTCACATCTCGACTGTACATTTATAATTATTATCGACTGTAAGTATTATCAAGGATATGCCATGCTGGTACTTGAGCAATCCTGGATAAGTTACCGACGAATGTAAGAATTATAAGCGCGATGTAGCATCGCTCACTGTTAGTTTTCTTGCTCTGTCGTGCACGTTTCTCTCTCTTTCGGAAAAACGTAACAACGTGTTGAACGCCGAACGAATTCGCCAAAGAAAAGAGATAACAACTTTGGCAGTCTGTGCTTTATCTGATCGCAAATGATATGATATATCTTCGATGCTTCTTCATAGGACATAGATAGATGACGTCTCGCGGTGGCGACGATAGACATAGACGATACCTACTTGATTGAAACAACCTCCAGACAATCTTAAAGAGGCAGCAGGCAGCAGGCAGCAGGGAGGAAGAGGTAGAGAAAGAGGGAGGAAGGGAGGGAGAGAGCGCGCAGCAAACTCACAAAAGTCGAATCGAAACCAGCACCTGCCGCCTGCGATCAAGTGCGTAGACTGCGTAGTAGTAGCAGCAGCAAAGCGAAGCGAGTTCGTGCCGTGCTGGGACCTGGGACTTGGGAGATAGGGTGACTGCTGGGTGTCTGGGCAGTCTGGGTGATAGGGTGACTGGTGACTGGTGACTGGCGACTGGCACTGGCGACTGACGATTGGGTCGCGCGCATCTTCTACCTCCGAAAAGGGAAGAGAGAAACGTTACGTTTGGACTGTTTAGAGCGCATTGCAGATTGCAGCGTTCTCTCGGCCACTCTCGGCCGCGGCCTCAACAATCAACAATCAACACTTGGCGTTTGCCGATCGTTGAAAGATGCACATCACCTGCAAGTGCCTGAACGTGTCCATCAAGTCGAGGAGCGCCGAATTACAGCGGATTAACGTCGAATTGACCGACTTGGAGCGCGCCGATGCCTTTTTTCGCGAGGTGAATGAAAGGTTTCCTCATTCCCTCAAAGAGTATAGTCCACGATCTAAATACGAATTACGATTAAATTTTCAAAGGGGAAGAGAAAGAAAATAAAAGAAAAGCGACACGTGTCTGAAAGTGAACAGTGAGATTCCGCGAGCGCGGCTCTATCAGGGCTATCAGGCTCTATCGCCTATCGCTCTATGCCCCGGCGCCCCGCGCCCCGGCTCGGGCGGCTCGGGCCCCCCCGTCCGTTTGTCCCTCGTTTTGCCGCAAAGATTTTCAAAAAAAGATGGTACGAATTTAGAATTTAATCTCTTCACATTGTAGACGTGAGAGATTGTGTACCTTTTCGTGCCAATTGTCACGAATAGATCTCAATTTGACGTATATAATTCATTGCGATGATAACCGATTCCATGTTTCTTGCGTTTCAGCGTGACGATAACCTATAACCTGAACCTGATACTTTGTGGTCGTCGCGTTATTAGTCTATCTT
The DNA here is from genome assembly GCF_030848795.1 of Temnothorax nylanderi. NCBI lineage: Eukaryota > Metazoa > Arthropoda > Insecta > Hymenoptera > Formicidae > Temnothorax > Temnothorax nylanderi. The sequence continues at coordinate 57,666 of NW_027249136.1, forward strand.
ATTTCATGTATCGGTCAAATCGCACGTCTTGGCTAATCTTCCTTGTTTTTTATGCAAAATTTTGTCTAATATTCGCGCAGAATTAACTTGATAACATCAAGTACCGATCGATACCATGTTTTTTTTTTGTTCACACGTGTTTCTAACGACGAGCAATTATAGAGACTAAATTGTTTTGACACCCCGTGCTTTCTTATTTGTTCAAAATAATGTCACACTGGCGCGGCGTACTGGCATACTGTGTCACACTGTTAGTCGCTTATTGTAGTTAAAACATAAAACAAATTATTTTTTCTAATTTATTTGACATTAATAATGTATATATCGATTTTATCTTTGACAGAATCTGGCGAGTGTACCGGAATTGGAAACTATTACTAAAGAACAACCTGGTTTAATGGAAATAAGGAATGTTGGGTCATGGATTATACACCGTTGCTACAATTGCTCAATGTATACTCATGCGGTCCATAGAGAATACGGTGCTGCTCTAGTCCTTATTAATAACAATATTCTTGTAAGTTTCAAAAAACAAACTTATCGTAAAAGATATTCATTTACGCGACAGTTACGTGATACTCCACAGGAGATCTCAATCTCGATCAAAATCATCTCTTTGCGTTTGCCATACAATTCAGTTGTTTTTTTTCCCCCTTACATGACACACTTTGGGAGCTTTCCAGCAAGTGATACAAGCCGACACAAACGTCGTTCTATCTTTCTTTTTTGGCAATGAGTAACAAAGACAAAACGATACCTGTGTCGACTTGTGTCGCTTGCTGGAAAGCTCCCTTTATCTTTCTGTTGACGCAACAAACTGTTTAACGGATGATATATTGCCTTTCCAAAGATTGAATGTTGGTGGATTGTTTAACTAATATATAACCTATGCAAAATAGTAAACTATGTAGCATTCTTTATACGTGACAATCTGACGATCCGCTGACGAGCGGCTGATTTTATCAAGGACGATTTCGGTCTTTGCCGAATCGATATGATATTAAATACAGATATACATTTGTTGTTTACATAAATTACATTAAGATAAAACGTCAGATGTATTATTCATTTTTATGGGCTTGTCCAACCTTCGAATAACTTGGTTGGATAAGGAAAGATAATTACAATTGTTTCAGTTATCTCCCGAAGAAATAAATAAATTAAAATCCAATCCAGATTATAGTCCGGTGTTTAGGATAGTAATTAATCACAGTTTGGAAGATCTCGACGACTATCTGCAGCAGCCTAATAAGTTTTCTGGTAAGCTTCAACACGTGCGTACAAGTTTAACGTGTATTCAGTTTTGTTGGTTTTCAAAATAATTCATTTATGTATGTACAGTGCATATTGTGCATGTATAATCTCTGTTATGTGAAATTTTTTTCTTTTTTTATTTATCTAGTTTCACAATTACCTAACACGGTTCAAGTGGCCCTAGATGGTTTACAACGACAGCTCGAGGAAGCTGTACAACGTCAAACAATGGCGATAGAAGATAAAATACGTGCGTTTACCGCGGAGCAGTATCAATTGCTGGAACAATTTCGTGAAAGAGCACACAACGAACACAGACTGTTATCAAAGTATGATTTTACAAGTATGTGTATTATATTATTATTATTATTATGTAATAATTATTGCAACTTTGTTTCTGCACAATTAGAATAGCGTGTAGAGGAGAAGAGACAAGTAGAATAACCAATAACATAGAAACTCCACCAACGACTCCTGACGGCTTTAAAGGTTCCTTGACTACCTCCACTGCTGCTAATACAGTGAATCCAAAGTCTAATATAATATTTAATGACACAAAAGTGTCTAGTGGCCCAAACGTTAAACACGAGACAACCACCACCGGACACTCTTCTAAAAGCACCATTAATGTAAGTCACTTTTGTCATATCACAGTTTCCTCAAGTCCATATCGAGAGTTTACTCTCCATCTACAGAGATCCAAAATCTCTTTATTGTAATTATAACTCTATTATAATTATAAATCTGGATAATAAACTTTATAGAATGAAAGTTGGAGAAAAAAAGATCCGTTATATATTTGTACTAAGGAATCAGCTAGCTTCGATACAGAAGCATTGTTTCCTTTCGAAGGAATGGAGGAGACAGACGCAGCCAGTCAACAGCTTCTGTGGTCTTGGGAAGAGGGGTCTGATACCGATGGTATAACGTATTAATTTATTCTTAGTACAGTAGCGTTTCGTTTAGATTCAAGTCTATATAATAATAGCGTTTTGTTCAGATTCAAGCCAAAATGAAGGAATTCATATGCCAAGAGGTCAACGGGATAGTCATTCGACATTAGCTAAATCATTACCCGTCACCGTACCCGTTTTCCCTTCTATCGGTCATCGCGCGGCACAGAATCAAGACGATGACCAGGTAAAACTCTACATTTTAATTTCTGCAGAGTGTATATATATATATATATATATGTACAATTTTAAAACCTTCATACATCTTACGAGTCCATTTGATCGATATTATTTGATTGAAATTTACTCGAGACCAAGAATATCAGTGTGTGTGTGCGCACACACGCACACACGCGTATATGTATATGTTTTATATAATTACAGTTGCCAACCGATCCGCTAGATCCGCACAACATCCGAGCTTCGATTAAAGCCTTAGCTAAAAGCGTCCATGGTGATACAGTATTTGGAGATTTACCACGTCCCAGATTTTCTACTCAGATCTGATTTATCAAGTATGATGAGAGAAATTCCCTCATCATTTCTTAATTTTTTGATACAATATATCATGGTCCTTATCGTCCTCGTCATCCGTCATTTGTCTTTCATACAAAAGTTGCAACAAGTTTATGTATACTTTGAATAAATATGGCCAATGTTGCAGACAAGTACAAAAGTACCTTACGTATTTTATAAAAACTCAAAAATATGCCTTTACTCTTGTTTTGGCTATTAAGATTTACCAAATAATGTAAATATATATATAAAAAAAATGTAAACACATTTGAAAAAAACTATATGCTATCTAAACTGAATGCTGTGCTTGCAGATGTGAAAGATTGTTTAATAGACAAAAGAATGTGCACTAAAGATTTATATTTGACTCTTATACGTTTGTAAAATTTGAAATTACCTAAACAACAATTTGGAACTTGACAATTTATTCCGGCGCAACTATATATATAAAATGTTGTAAATACCTAGCAAGTACTATACAGTATACAATAGACTGAATTTTTTATTGTGTAATTTAAAGATCAATAAGACATATTGCAGTGCAGTAATTTGTAGTAAATGATTACGTTGGCTATATTGGCACTGCTGATGTTCTATATGTGTGCGCCTGCGTGCGTGGGTACACACATGTGTATGCGTGAATATTTTACAATATATTTTTTCTTGTTTTGGTTAAAATTTTCAAGTGCTATTGAAAAATGCAGAGGTAATGTCCTATTGTGCATAAGTAAAAATACTTAATAAAGAAGGTTTATATAATTAATGTAATAGAAAAACACAAAAAGCACAAATGTCAATATAAAATAATAAAAGGGATTACAAATTATAATTTCTTACGTAGAGATTAAGATGTAAAGCAGATTATATCAAACGCTTATATATTGCATACTTAATTATACAATAACTGACATCTTTTTCTGCGATTAATTTTTTCAACATACTGACTGAATAATTAAATATTAGTGCGGTAACTTTTTCCGTTGGATATTTGGATGTAATCGTATTCCGCTTTTAATAAAAATGATACCTCATCTTTTAACTTTCGATCATAGATTATTAATTCAAGCTTACTTATCGTGAAGCATACCTGTAAGCATGTTATTACAATTATATGGAATTAAAAATATTTCCTGATATTTTTTTTTCAACATCCAGTTTGCAGTGCGGTATAGCAACAAGTTTTATATCCTTTGTGAAATATATCGATTTGATTATGTATATAGATATATTTCGATGCTATAAATACGTACGAATGCACATGTGTAAAATTATCAATCATCTTGAATCAATTTTTAATATGCTTTACGTATTGTGATAAATTTAAATCACATTGTTTATTTTACGGAGATAATTTGTTAACAAAAAGGTTGAGACGATTAACTAGAGACGATGAATCTAGCTTTTGTATGATAAATATGTAAACGTACGTTTAAAATTATGCAAAAATTTTCTATTTAACAGTTTTTGTGTTATACAAGCTGATACTGTGGTACTCTAAAGTTGTTGCCATTAATTTTCAGCTGCATGACGAGTTTCTGTTGTATTTCGGAAAAAATTTCAGCTTTTGATCACTTACAGTATTCTCATGACAGTAATCATGTACATCTGTATGAATATTTTCGGTACTGTCAGTGAGCAAGGGTAGCTTTATTCTTTGCAGCGAGCTCCATTTGCGCAGCGGCTACAGTCTTCATGCCATCCTGCACAGCCGAAAGATTAGCTTTCCACGATACAAGTAAATCTCGTAGTTGCATCCATTGCGGACGACCAAACGTTCTGTGCATCGTGCTTGAAATTAATACTTTACGGCCGGCCTGATCCATTCGCGCTCTCACAAGTTTGGTTTTTAAAACTAGAACAAATGAGATCGGAACAATTATCTACACCTTGTAAGAATATTACACGCGTACGATGATCAACACTACGCATCTCTCTTAAGAGCTTGTTTCTCGAGTAGCAACAAAACTGTTGAACGTCTCGATAACTCTGTGAAAATATATTTCCACCAAGTCAGTACGGATTCATTTAATATATCCTGTTAAAAAAAAGTCGCCACTTTTATGAGTAACAGTGGAAACTATGTTGTTCTGTGGCAGGATCTGGTTAATTGTCATTTATTGCAAATGAAAATTTAATAAGTAAAAACAGCTTACCGTCAATTATGAAGCTTTCTACTTCAGATTCACCAATCTGCAATTCCTCTTGTATCGTATCAAAAGACATTTCTGGATTTGTCTCTGCAAGTTGCATAAAGGTCAGTAGCCTCATTTTCTTCATGTTTTGTTCATGGTTCAATCCTGCGAAAGAAAGAAAAAAATGGTACTTGTAATAATTATATGAAATTTGTTCCCCCATTTAAACAAACTTGGTATTTTACATTGTCTATGTTACATGTAGATTAGGTATTAAACTAGGTACCAAGTTGATGCTCGACGAATTCTCTGTGATTTTGATAGAAGTGCAAATACGCTGGTAATTTATCTTGCACAAATACAAGAAGTAAATCGTGTATTAATTCGCCTTCCAAAAATCTCACAGGTTTCAAAGCCAAAAGTGGATCTAACAAAAATGTATTTGGATCCGCTAACGCAGCTAATATACAACGCTGTGCGTCTTCTCTAGCCGCGGAAGCATTCTCCGCTGTGTAAGTTCCCAACAATTCCACCATGACAGCTGCCGCTTGCTCTCTAAAGAATTACACAGAGATATCGAAGATGTAAAATATATCTACGAATATTTGTATTGAAAATTATTTCTAAACTGTAAAATATAGGAAATGATTGTAGAAGAAATAATTCTGCATACGAAAACCAGATTCCATCTTACGCATATTAGACTGTTTCTTTTATTTTACATAGACCAGAAATATCCCCAACATCACTGAGAACGGTGTGTTCAATGTACGCATGCACACGCATGCGAGGGAGCAAAAGAGAGAATATGAGCCATACCCTTGTTTGCAGCTTAAAAGAACTTCGTGCAGCAAACGCAACAACTTTTGCATTTGTTCATTCGACGGAGGAAAAGAGGCAAACTGTTGCTTCAATTGATCTATTCCGCTATACACAGCTTTTACTTGATCAACATTGCGGGCTATTTGTACCAAGTGATAATAAACATGGTATCTCATTGGAGAATCATCGGCAAGAGATTGAAATAAGAGCCATAAACTGCAAAAATGTTTAATTGAAAAATAATAATAATAATAATAATATGTTGCATATTGGTTTTATAAAAATGAACAATGTATTACGCTTTTAAGCAAACCAATCCGAGTTTGTATCCAGGTGCTTTTACAAGTTTCTCACAGAATGCCAAAATTAAATTTTCAGCACGTTCCATGGGTATCTGAAATAAAATAATCAACGGAAATAGAAAGAAAAATAAGAATAAAAATTAACATTTAATTATATATATATATATATATATATATATATATATATGACAATAAAGAGAAAAGTTCAAGTCAAATGTGAAAACTTGCCAGAATCATGATAGAAACAATGTCATTCAATACAGTTTCTATCTCACTTTCGTTTCCTTCCTTGAAACATGCCTCGCATACTCCAATAATCTTGTGCAAATCATCCTCTATACCTTTAGGAGATTTCTCTTCGCTAATTTCTGCACCAAGACTTTTAAAATATACTCTCAGTTCTTGCGCCTAACAAGCATATAATAATATTTAACAATTTAGTAATTAGTATGTAAGTAATGCTAATCGTTAAGTAGTATATTTGAGCTGATCAGCCAATAATCAAACTAATTTACTAGTTATTTACTATTTAACACGCGTATCAAGCGGATCGATGTAAACTAGGCCAATGTACATTTTTATATAACCTAAAAACATTAGAAAGGATACTTTTCGTAGACGTCTCTCATACGACGTGCTGCGTGCGCATTAAGCCAATTCCTAAGCAAATTAACCACCTGCTATGTAATTTTGCAAATTTACCTGGTCATCTAACGGTAACTCCATGAAAATTGGCGGCACCTGCATCCTGACAAACGGATAACACGTTTTTCCGTAACCAAGTTTAATCAGCAGAGACTGGCAGCTGGCAGCAGGCCACACACGCCACAGACCAACGAGAGGGGCAGGAGGCAGGAGGCAGGAGGAAGACACAGGAAGTTCGGTTTGAAAAGGAAAGCGGAAAAAATCTGGAACTGTGCTGGAAGGAGCGAAGAGCGATCAGCGAAGACAGGTCACAGAAACGGCACGGGCGACGGGCGGCGGGCGCATGTGAGCGCATGTGTAATGGCTCTCTATGATTTCGTTGGTTGAAATCTAGTGAATCTGAGGCCCGATTCTCTAATGAGAAACGTATGCGCAAACTCTGCTCTAACAGAAAGGCTGCAAATTGATTGGCTGTCGCACAGTTTTTAGCCAATAATCTTGCAGCTTTTCTGTTAGAGCAGAGTTTACGCGTACGTTTGCCGTTAGAGAATCGGGCCCCTGTTCACTTCTGTAATTTTTACCTCGTTTCAAGAACCGTAAAACGACTCCTGTCGACGTGTCGACTCCCTGGAGCCATTATGCTGGGTCTACAATAATACGAGTCGTGGGTCGTGGGTCGTGGGTCGTGGGTCATGGGTCATAGGAAATTTACCAATCACAGTTGAATTTGAGGAGAATAATCGACTGTGATTGGTCAATTTCTTGCGACTCGCGACTTGTGACTTGTGACTGGTTGCAACTCGCATTGTAGACCCCTCATTATGGATTCTGCCCACACGACGCGAAAACGCTTACCGCGCGGCAAGTCAATTATTCTCCTCAAATTCAACTGTGATTGAACAATTTCTTAAGGCAAAACACCTATTGTAGACCGGGACGGAGAAGCCTTGTGTCCACGATGCTAGAACTGCGTCCGAGTTTCGGTTTAAGCCAATCAACTTGCAGCTCTTACAGAAAAGCAGCAGTTTCATTGGCTTAAACCGAAACTCGGACGCAGTTCTAGCATCAAGGACACAAGGCTTTAGGGCCAATTTCACAGTCTCTGATTAACTTGATCCTCCGATTAAACTCAATCTTCGTCTCTTTCTAATGCTGGGTCTACAATGCGAGTCGCAAAGTCGTGAGTCGTAAGAATTGACCAATCACAGATGAATTTGAGGAGAATAATCGACTGTGATTGGTCAATTCTTGCGACTCACGACTTTGCGACTCGCATTGTAGACCCAGCATAAAGGTGCGATTTCACGATGACGCTCGACGCTGGATTCGAGCGTCAAACAGCGCCAAAAAGCTAAACTGTGTTTAGCTTTGACACTCGACGCTCGAATTCAGCCAATCCAGTGGTTAGGTTATATTTCGCGTCCCTCTGAGGGTGCCATTACATGGAGCGCGGAAACGCGGAAACGCGGAAGCGCGGAAGACAAAATTTACTAGATTTCCGTCGATCCGTTCCGTTCATTTGATTGCCTTATATTACATGGAGCACAATTTGCGCGGAAAAGCGGAATAGGGAATTATAAAATAAGAATGTTTAGCGGTATTTATTGATTAAAATGCTTGTATTCAATAAATAAACTGAAAAGATAAGCATACTAATACAAATTGCAATGAATTAAGTCAACACACATTTAATAAAGGAATATAAATGTCTAGTTATCACCATATTGTTCCGCTTTTCCGCGCAAATTGTGCTCCATGTAATATAAGGAGAAATAAACTTGCGGAACGAGCGCGTCAAATGTTCGTTCTTTTTCTCTGTACTGTTGCACTCAGATACCTCAGATAGGTTATGTATTTTTATAATATATTCTATCCCGCTTAGAATATTGTGGACAGTTCTCCGTGAAATTGGAAAAGTGATTTAATTGTTATAAACTATTCGGTAGAACAAGCGCTAATGCATAAGTGCCCTATAGCCGTGAAGCTCCGCTGTTCCGCTCAAATGGGATAGAAAGAAGCGACGGAAACGCGGAATCTAGTTACTTTCTTTCCGCGTTTCCGCGTTTCCGCGCTCCATGTAATGGCACCCTCAGCCTAGGCTGCGTTCGGATTCCTACCCGAGTGCTAAAAATCCTATTATATACGTCTCGTGCACTATAGATTTTCAGCACCCAGGTGGGGAATCGGAATATCGGAACGCACCCCTAACGGTTGATTAAAGGGTTGCCAACATGACAAAATAATTAGTGTGACCTAACCTAACCATTTGTGTTTTTGACGATATAATCGTCCTAACCCAATATTCTATTTCAAAGTTATTCTATTTATGTACTTTTTAATTCATTTAGTAGGATACAACGGCGGGAATCTTCAATCTTGGCTAAAAGGTAGACGATATCGAGATCACGTTTATGACTGTTTGTGATTAAGGCCATAACCATAAAGCGCATATACGTGTGAGTATAGCTTGTATCCATTTATGCGAAAGGTTATCTTATGTGAAAGAATATTGCAATTTGGGAGTGTCAACTGTCAAGGAATATCATTTAAATTCTTATTATTACACAATTTTATTGATATTAATGAATGATGCGACACGCGCGCGCGCGCACGAACACACACACACACACACACACACACACATTGTCCAATTGGTTAATGTAGAAAATACTCATTTATCTTGTAATATTTTAACATTAATGCAAATACAACATGGAGTTTATGTCATAATCAAAAATATTTTATGAATGTAATTCATTAGAGAAATACCATTTGAGAAAAATAAAGATATATAAAAATTATAATTAATATGAAAAATACACATTTGAGTCTCTGTCGGATACAAAATATTATACTAAATAACTTAGAAGCTTTTATAATGATGCTGAAATAACGTATCGTTAATTTCTATGAGATTAATCGCTTTACAAGCTGCGTCTACTGCTTGTGTCATAGCTGGTGTTCCGCAACTGAAAACACCAATCTTATTTGCCTGGAACAAAAATTGTTTCGACTACACGTTATATGTATAATGTAAAGAATTGAAAGCATTTGATACAGCTAGTAAGATTCTAGAGGGATTATGTGACATAGAATTAATATCATCTGTTGACGATGATTATATAACAACAACAACCAACTACTACTACTACTACTACTACGATAAATAATGACAATAATAATAATAATAATAATGAAGGAGGATGTAACTTACAGTAGGATGTAACTGCTGTATAGATAGGAAAAATTGAGAAAACTTGGGTCGTCCAAAATGTGTCACAGCCTTTAAGCCCGTAAACAGAGACTTATTTGAAATCTTTTGAAAATGACGTTCACAAATATACTGAAAGTAAATTTAATTAACATTATTTATGATAAAATCTTGTCAAGCTAAACGATAACACAGCTGCGCTTAATCAATTTAGATAATTTTCTTACCAAAAGTATCGTACGTAGGTCGAATTTTTGATAGAATTGAGTAACAAAAATATGAGTAGATACTGTTTTATTGACGTCTACTTTTTCGAGCTCTCTCAATATGTCGACCATCCATTCAAATTGTTTTTGCGTTCTCGTTACCCAAAGGAAATATACCTATACATGGAATACGTATAGAAATTTTACCATAGTGGTTCTTTTTACCATCATAGTATCGATATGGCGAGATGTTATTACCTTCTTGCAACCAAAGTTTAACTTGCAATTGGACTTAAAAACGATATCTTTGAGTATCGATGCAAAGGGCGTGACACCTATACCACCACCGACCATGATTGCCACTTGATATTTGTCCCAATCTTGGTGACCTTCTCCATACGGGCCATCTATGTGAATCTATCAAGATAAACGGATAATATGACATAAAAACTTCATTACGTTAGCAAATCATTTATTATCCAATGTGCAAATATGCAGACGTACATATCAATAAATAAACTGCAATATACTGCAATAATAATCATTAGGCTTACCATCGGTAAGTTTTCATTAGACATTGTGCATAGATCTAGTTTCTCCCGAATATTTGTGGTCCATGGTCCGACCGCTCGTACGTGTATACTTAAATTCGTTTCGTGTGGCGCGGAAGATAAAGTAAACGGATGATACTCATTTGTCTGTAACGCTGGGCATGCTATTCTAATCCACTGACCAGATTTATATTGAAAATTTAAAGGTCTGAGAAATGTTATACACGTTACACCTACGACATATATATACATGAATATGAGGAAGTAGACAAGGGTGTGTTGTAGACCGCGGTCAAACAAGAGCTCTCTCTGCGATGCGGTGAGTTACTCAAGTTACTTAAGGACGTTCTCCGGTCCTTATACTAGAGAAAATCGATTTTCTTTAGATTTTCTTGAAACTGTGAATATACGTTAATTTAGGTGTGCTTTATGCGTGGTATAAATTTCAGTACCTCTTGCGGTATAAAAAATAAAGATACTGAGCCTCAAAGTTGCAATTTTTACCAAAAAAATTTTTTTAATTTAATTTTTTTTTAATTTTGGCATTTTTTCCTTATAGAACTCGACGAGAGGAGCAACTTTGGTCCTCTTGACCAACCTCGTATCTCTTACCGTTTGGACTGGAAAACCTTTTCATTAGTAAAAGTTGAAACTTTGAGGCTCAGTATCTTTATTTTTTATACCGGAAGAGGTACTGAAATTTATACCACGCATAAAGCACACCTAAATTAACGTATATTCACAGTTTCAAGAAAATCTAAAGAAAATCGATTTTCTCTAGTATAATGACCGGAGAACGTCCTTAAGCAGAACTTACCTGATGGCAGAATTTCTGCTTTGAGTATTGGTATTTCTGTCGTTGTTCTAGTTACAGCTACGACTTTATCGAGAATAAATAGAATAGCTGGCCCCAGAAAGAAATAATGAAAGTATGGCTCCTATCAAATGGTAAGATAAAATGGATTTTCAGTTACGCTACCTCACTGCGGTAATGCCAAATAATTACGTTTCAAGTGTCACAAAAATACAACTGAATTTTATTATTTATTATATACTAAAAATATCAATATTACCTGTACTAATCTTCCACTGCCGTGTAAAACCATCAGTATATAGAAAGCTGGGTACAAGGAGTGTACAAAAGAGAACCAGTTATAGAATGATTTGCGTACCATCGGTAACGAGCACACAAATATTAATCCAGTCAAAATGATTAAAAATACTCCCGTTATACCTGTCATTGTACCCCAACACCAGTAATGGAACTTGGGAAGTTCGTGCGTCCTAGATCACATCGATAAACGTCATGCAACGACGAATCATCGGCAACATTTTAGGCACAAACAAATACGTATGATAATGTCAATAATTGTAAGTAATTGAAATAATTAAAAAAGGCAAAGTAAACTTACGCGTGGAAATAATTGCGAAATAAACACGTCAGATCATCGGCAGTTTGCGTAGATATGTGATAAAAGTTGAAGCCATGTCCAATTGTATGTAACGCTAAAAGTATTAAAAGTAAAAAGAGAAGACTTAATTGGCTGTGTGTGTGTGTGTGTGTGTGTGTGTGTGTGTGTGTGTGTGTGTGTGTGTGTGTGTGTGTGTGTGTGTGTGTGTGTGTGTGTCAGGTAAGGATACATGCAACTTTGAATAAGAATATCTCACCGGTAAACACCAGTGCCCAACAAGCGATATACTTGTGCATTTCGATCGCTGAATCGAAGGGAATGTAGAATTGCAGAGTTGTGGTCCTCAGAATAGTGATAGTGTTGTGACACATCATAATTAATAAGGTAGAATAAGTAAACATCATAGCTGACGCTGCACCTCTCGTTATAGTCAAGCCGTAGCCTAATATCCGTCTCAAACCAGAATGTTCCCGTTGTACGGAGTAATCTGTAAAAGCGGATCGTTTACCATCGCGCGAAGCGCGATAAAAAATTCAAGTTAGAGATTCACTGTGAAAAAGATTGGTGGATTGTGACTTGAAGGACGTACAATATACTCGTTCCGCGAAAATCCCAAGCAGGAACAAAGTGTATAAACATGCCCAGAATATCTGCAGTCGTTTATTAGCAAGGTACTTCATTATAGGATACCAATAATCGTCCGAGTGTCTCTTCATTTCTTCGACAATTTTTTCGTCCTTGTCGATAATTTCGCTATTACTTTTCTCTTCCTTTGCATCTCGTTCAACGCTTTCAACTTTGCCTTCGACTCTGGATTGCAATTCGCTTGGATCGGCATACAGACTCTCCACCGTCTTTTGTACCTCACCAATAAACGTCGATCTAACTGTCTTCACGCCCGCGTGAAGTTTCCTGTTGCTTTTCCCGTCCGTAGGCACATTGAATTCCAATTCCGCGTAATTAAATTTATCATTAAAGTCACTTAGTATCTGCTGAAAGTCTTGTAGATTTATCGTCTCTTTATTCGCCAAGTCAGCGTGATACATCATGGATTGCACCAAAGCTTCCAGCTCGTCGTCCGTGACGTCAGCGTTGACGGTCTCCATAAATGATCTACATACGTCATACATGTATATGTTTAACAATAACGTAGGTACTGTAATACTGTAATACAGCTCACATATGCAGCAGATGCACATGAAAGCGTTGTTTAGAATTAGACGATTGATAAGGTGTACAACCTTAACATATTTGAGAACTCTTCTCTCTTCAGTCTTCCTGTACCATTGATGTCGTACATGTCAAACATCAACTTCATCTTCTCCTCAGCAGAACCCTTCAGAAATATCACCAACATATCGACAAACTCCCGAAACGATATGAAGCCGTTTCTATCCTTGTCCACTAGATGAAATATCTGCAAACATAAATCTTTCGTCGTCTTTCGATATCTTTGACTTGATTCGGATCGTTGGCACAAATTGTTATTTGTTGCACAAATGTCACCTTCTTTACGAACTCGGCATCCGGTCGCATACTCAGGGCTTCCGCAAATTCTATGATGGTCAACTCGGTATAAATTACTTCTCGTGCCACTGTCGAATCTATTTTTAAAATTTCTTCTTCCGTATGCGCGATATGGAATGCCTGAGGACATTTCGCGGACATGTATTACGAGTCTCGTGTAAAAGTTCCAGTTAAATAAGATATATTATTTAAATATATTTTTTGTCTTACGTTTATTTCAACAAAGAAAAAAAAAAGATAAAAGAGATATACCTGCGCAAATACAACACGGAAAAACATTTCTAATTTTTTTTGACGGTGCTTCTTGGTTATCGCTTGCTTAAGTAGTGCCGCATGCGTGGTATTAGTTATTATTTGCACTAAGCGTGCATCCCCGGACGTTGAGATTTCTGATATAAATTTTTCAAATGCTTCTATAAATGCGCTTCTCAAAAAGTCAGAATCGAACTTTAGCACTAAATCGTAACTGTGATGTACACGAATCAACATATAATGACTGTCAGATGCACAGTAAATCTGTAAGAGGAAAGAAGAAGGTGGCGTATATTATTGATGTATCTTATTGAAGAAAAGGAAAAAGAAAAGGAAGGAAAGGAAAGATACCGTGACCCTGCTACTGGATGGAAAATCCACCGCGCGTATCAGGTGCCCCAATTGATTTTTCACCTCCAGTTGGTTCTTTCTTATGTTTGGCACTAATATTACGCATCTCAGAGAAGCTCTTGGCTCCTGCCATTCGCTAGCTGTTGACGAAACAATATCTTCGTTAATACACGTGTGAGATATGACATACATGTATGACATACGTGCTTGTTGAAAACTTACCGGTATGTATAATACCTATGTTATTACTATAGTCTACTTTTCTATACATAACATTTTCTTTCGCTGATTTCTTATCTTTGAATTGTATTTTAAAACCGATTAACGTAATAAAACCTGCGTCAAAATTAGTATTAGGATTAAGTGACGTGACATCGAGTCACGAGAGACTTGAATGGGAGTAACAGGATTTTTACCACAAAACAACGTTGATACACCTAAGAATGTAAAGATGAAGGATATGCCGCTGTTCGAGAAAAAATCATAAGTTCCAGGCTCTGTGCAATTCTCAATTGTGTATTCGTCTATTTGATCGGCGTGAAAACAGGGACCATTTGTACATCTGCCTTCTTTCACAATTTTATTATTGATACAACTGGGATGTATGTCGTTCGCTGTAAAAGCAGCGACATATCTATATCTAGTTATTTTAATTACCATCAACCATTGTGAATCTTTTTCTTTACCTGTGGTAGGAACTCTAAAAGGATTCTTTGGAATATCATTCCAGTCCATCTTAGTGGTACACATTAGCACATCGTAAAACGATAATTGTTCCAGTCTTTCAACTTCCTTGTCGGTGAAAAGTCTACAAAGAAAATCATATGGAGGATATGATATGCAAACGTGGAAATGGGAGGAGGTAAACTGAAACAGGAATTTGCAATTACGCACCTATTTGCGGTATTATTATACCAAAACCTGTCACCGTCGCGTATTCGCTGAAACTGATCACGAATGATTCTTTGAAACAACTCTCCCGGTCCATCACCGGTCTCCAGTATTCCGCCTACCCAGACATCCACGTCATCGAACGAATTGTTGTACAATCTGAGAAACTCCTCCCGGACCTTACCCGAAACACGAATGATGTGTACTTATCTTTTATATCGTGATGCGGCACAAATATAGGAGAAATGGGTTTTAAACAACGTACCGTGACATTCACGCGATTAAAATGGGATACGTTTTTAACTTCCGCCAGACCGTAGGCACGACGGGCACTATTGTAATCAGGTACCCCATGGTCACGTCCTCTCTGAATATTAAGTGCCATTAAATCTCTTCTGGAAAATTCTAATGGACCGAACAAACTGTCCCGTAGATCTTCAACGATTTTATGATCCTCCTCTTCGCATAATTGAATAGCCATTCCCATTAGTAATTTCTCCACATCGATAACATCCTTTATTCTTGTTAAATTGGCATGGAGAGAATTCTAAACAACGATTCATCGTACATTACGCACGTACACGTTTCGAACGTCGTAATCGACGTCGAAAATCAAAACATGATACAATACATGTGTAATGTGTAATGTAATTGTCGTTGCAAGATACCTGTGACATCCAGTAATTGTTGCATGTTCTAATTGGGTGTGATTCCAAGGAACAATTATTTCTCCCATAGTTGCGTAAGTACACACCTGGACACAACAGAATGATTATTGTGCGACTATCGTGTCGATGTTATTTCATTATTATTACAATTATTATAACTATTATAATGAGGCACACACCCCCGTAGGGTATTATAACGCGCAGCTTTACATGATTTCCATGATGATTTTCAATTGATGCGTTCATTATTAAAAATCTCAAGTCTTTTTTGCATCATCTTGTATGTACATACGTACAATTGAATGAAAAGAACGACGCAAACACGTGAATAAGAGCAAATGGGCCATAATGCAAAAATTAATATTGTCCGTTTGATTAGTGGAGCTGTCAACTGAAGCGTTGCTTGCAATATTATCAACGTCGACGTAGGTCGATGATATATTTGTCTAGTTAAGAGTAGTCGAGTTGATAAGAAGTTGCGCGCGCGTTGCTTACCTGGTGGAACCAAGGTATGCCCGAAGCGGAAAGCAGCCGATTGGAAAAATTGATCTATCTGCGGATCAATATTGGGATTGTAACCTTTGAACAACGAACAAATTGTCATTTGGATCGCATATAGATTAAGAGAAGAGCACAGCTGCTCTTCTCGTATGAATTGCTTATCTGTCCGCGTAATAGTGAGATAGAAAGTTGATCTTTCTTACCTTCATACGCAGGAAGCCTATCGTCCAACCACGAAGGTAACCATTCGTTGACGACAATGTGTTGCTGAACCGCTATCACCCACTTACGGGCCTCGTTGTAAACTTTGTCGCTCGACCACGTTGGATTGAGGCGTTTAATGTGAGATGCCACGAAATTGTGCCATCTGAACCATATTATACCGAAAGTGAGCAAGAATGGATTTTCGTTCCCTCGAGGATTTCCTAATTCTGAAACACACACGTATACACACGCACGCATACACACACGTGTTGACGGCGAATCAACAAGCGTTGAGAATATAAATTTGTTCGTCCAAGATGCATCTTTCTCGACTGTCTATTATAGGATTGCTGTAAGTAAAGGAATGCTGACGCGAGTAACGAGGCAGCGTATCCTTGGCGAAAGCCAAGCGTTCCGCAGATCGATGACGAAGATGACAGTGCGCGACGCGTTGAATATGGCCCTCGACGAGGAGCTGGCTCGGGACGAAAGGGTATTCATAATAGGTGAGGAGGTCGCGGAATTCGACGGCGCTTACAAGATAACGCGCGGTCTCTGGAAGAAGTACGGCGACAAGCGGTTGATCGACACGCCGATCACGGAGGCTGGATTCTGTGGTATCGCCATCGGCGCGGCGCTCCTGGGCCTAAAGCCGATATGCGAGTTTATGACCTTCAATTTCTCCATGCAAGCCATCGACCGTATTATCAATGGCGCCGCGAAGAATCTCTACATGTCCGCCGGAAGATTTCCCGTTCCCATCCTATTTCGCGGTCCGAACGGTAACGCCAAAGGTTTGGCCGCGCAGCATTCTCAGTGCTTTGCCGCGTGGTTCATGAGCGCGCCCGGCTTGAAGGTCGTGTCGCCGTCGACCTGCGAGGATTACAGGGGCTGCTTGAAGGCGGCTGTGCGAGATCCCGATCCTGTCATCATGCTGGAGAGCGAGCTACTTTACAACATTGAGTTTCCCGTATCCGACCAGGCTATGGACAAGGACTACCAGATACCTATCGGCAAGGCCAAGGTGGAGAAGCCTGGCAAGCACATCACTCTAGTGACGCACGGCCAGGCGTACGTGTATACGCTTCAAGCGGCCGAGCTGTTGGCTGGGCAAGGTATCGAGGCGGAAGTTATCAATCTACGATCGCTAAGACCCTTGGACTGGGACACGGTATTCAAGTCGATCGGCAAAACGCACAGACTAATGACCGTTGAACTGGGCTGGCCTAGATGCGGAGTAGGATCCGAGATTGTCGCGACAGTCATGGAGAATCCAGTCTTTTTTCAGCTCGACGCACCTGCGGTCCGATGCGCCGGCATCGACGTCCCGATGCCTTATTCGGAGAAGATCGAGTACGAATGTACCCCGAAGGATCATCATATAGCCGACTACGCTAAACGCATCTGCGGCACAAAATTCTGACAAAATTCTTAGCGCGTATCTCAATTTGTGTTGATTGTTGTAGAATAAACTTTCTCACTCACTGAAATATCTGGTGACGCTCTCGGTGTAATGTCGCGAGACATATTGGTGATGATGAATAGGCGGCGGTGGATTGGCCATCGGTAATCTAACGGTGTTGTAGTCCGGATACAGAGGAAAATCCGACGACGCAAGTTGCCCGTCCTCCTGCAATATTCCCCCAGTGCTCGTTCTTAAAACGTCGGACCACACTTTGGATGTACCGTAGATCAATCCACCGTCTAAGAATGGCGTGATCTCGTTTAGCTGCAATCGCAATCTATTTAAATCTGTGCACGCTCGGAAACCATTGTCGCTCGTTAACGGGTTTCGGAGGGGAGCTCTGTCTGCATACCTGTTGACGAGGATTGTTCGGCGAATGGCCCGTCCGATGATCGTACCGTGTACGTAAAACAGGCATTTCCGTGTGCCCCGGTTTATTTATTCTGTATCGATGGTTTTTCGGAATTTTTATGTTAATATACTCGGGCGGGCAAGCTGGTCTCTGAGCATCTAAAATTTCCTCCACCACCTGTTGACCTGTTGAGCACATATTTTTTCAAATTGTGCTCGCTCGAATTATATGATACTGCTCTCTCTCTCTCTCTCTCTCTCTCTCTCTCTCTGTCTCTCTCTCGCGTTTAGTACCTAAAACTCTAAATATCTAAAAGAGCATGTACATACACATCTAGTAGATAATAGATATGCACGGGTGCGTGTATAATTTATATTATTTTTCCCTTAATAAAAATCTTTATATAAACGTAATATTTTATCGCCGTCTATAAAACGTGAACGGTGAAAACCTTGTAGAGAAAAATTTTCAGATGTGCACACACACACACACGCACACGCGCGCAGAGAGAGAGAGAGAGAGAGAGAGAGAGAGAGAGAGAGAGAGAGAGAGAGATTTGAAATTTATACATAACATACATACATATGATATAATATGTTATATTCTCGAGGTATTTACAAATAATAATTATGTAATTTTTAAGATACGTAAGATTGTATAAGACGAATCGGTTTTTCGCATACCGAAAAATACAAGTAGAGCGTTTCTCCCCGTTCTTGATTTAGATCCAATTTTTCCGCTCAACAGCTTCTCACTTATCTCTAATGGTTCCGGTCTTTTAGAGCCTGAAGGTTTATACACTCCATCTTCATAAGCTGCTGGCAGTCTTCTTAACAACCGAGTATCGACTGCACCTAGTTCCGGTCTACCAACGTTGTTGTACCATCCATCGTAACCGGGATATTCGATATTCGATGCTGTGCGATACGGTGAGCATTTATTCGGTTGATTGTTATCTCCACCCCAACATCCGGTAAACAACCAATCTGTAAAGTCCTTGGCGAACGTTTCACCAACCAATTTCTTGTCTGGCTTCTTGAAATCTAGCATATAGACATATCGTAGTGTATTTTTATATCAATTCAATATGTGGAAACTGTAACATGCGCGAGAAAAAAGTAAAGCGCGAATACATGTAAGAGATAAGAAAGAAATTCAGATCAACCAAAGCTATCAGATTTATATAGCTTGAGATATTATGTACGTACGTCTATTCGGGTCCAGCGTAGGTAAAAGTGGAGGTTGCCGTTGTGTTGTAGCGTTTTGTGCAACAATTAATGAAAAATTAATTACGATAATGAATAAATTTAAGGCAAGATACATGTTGTTCTCCTGTTAACGCTACACAGAATGATCTTTTCCAGCAATATCCAGCACTCGTCGAGCATCACACTCATTTATTCAGAGCTGCAGCAATTTCTACCGAGTGATCTCTACCGAGTTTGGTGCGTTACAAGCGGCCTGATTAGACTACTTCCTCGTCGTAGACGATAAGAGTATTCACACAGGAAACCACAAATATGAATCACTGGCAGATATAATTAGACCATGAGCTCAAATTGATTACGAGAGATTTATTTCTTAATTTATTACGATTAGATGGATGTAATTCTAGGGCTATATGGTTATAGAAATTCAAGCGCACTTGCGCGAAATGTACGCGCCGAGAAAGAAAGTTCTTTGGTTCGCGATCACCACTAGAATCGCGATATTAATATTACAAGTAATTTTCAACGTGTCAATCCCCGATCATCACGCGGACGCGTTTAAAAGACCTTTAGACCTTTCTGCGGAGAAAGTTTCCTCCTGGGACCGAATAATTAATTTTCTGTTCAATGGCCTTACACGTTGGGATGGAGAGTACTTTTTACATATCGCAAGATATGGATACACGTATGAAAATACTCTCGCCTTTTATCCGTTGTATCCAGCTATGATTCGCATTATCGCTGTTATTTTGACAAAAATCTTCCCTTCATTCAACATCCAAAGTACGATGATCCTTGCTGCGATTTTGATTAATTTCGTGTGTTTTGTAAAGTCGGCTATTATCTTTTATGATCTCACTGAGCGTGTATTTCAAAATACCATAACGGCGTATAAAGCAGCGATACTTTACTGTATAAACCCAGCTAGCATATTTTTCTCGGCTCTATATTCAGAATCCATGTTTGCGTATTTAACATTTTATATTATGCTTGGAAGTATCGAAGGTATATCTACCATCTGTTTTCCATTGGCTTTGTCAACTTTGGTGAGATCAAATGGTGTCGTCAACATTGGCTTCCCTACGTATTTCGGGCTTAAAAATTTGTGCAATTCGGAAAGAATAGAAAAACATCAACGAAAGTACTATGTGCTGTCAGTCTTGTGGCACATTTTAAAATTAATCAAATTAAAAAACTACTTCGCCATGTTACGCACAATGATTATATCGCTATCTCCGTTTGTCCTTTTACAAATATACAATTATATGAAATTTTGTACTTCTACGTTCGATAAGTCGTTATTGCCAGCTCACATTTTACGATATGCCACAGAAAATAATCTACGTCTACCAGGTAGAATAGATATAACGTGGTGTAACGCTAGTTTGCCTTTAGCATATTCGTATGTGCAAAGAACATATTGGAACGTAGGATTCTTAAGATATTATCAATTTAAACAAATACCAAATTTTATTTTAGCTCTCCCGATATTGTATATTATGTCGCGGTGTATAAAAGAATTTGCTTGTGAATATAGGGATGAATTGTATTTGTTGGGATTTTTTGACAGCAAGGCGAAAAGCGAAAGTACCGTTGCAAAGAAATATCCATTGAACATGTTTGTCTTTGCGGTACATGGTTTATTTCTAACCATATTTTGCTTATTCTTTGTACATATCCAAGTCAGCACACGTTTATTAGCCTCTGCAACTCCCTTGCCATATTGGTATTGCGCGTTGACCATGTCTCACAAATGCGTTGACCATATCGATTTACGATACGAAAGTGACGAAAATATGTGTTCCAAGTGGAAAGTATTTTTCTTATCTCAAAATCGATATACATTGCGAGATAAATTTGTATTATTTTACTTTATAGGATATACGATCGTAGGATGTTTTATGTTTTCAAATTTCTTGCCGTGGACTTGATACGTTACACATTATCTATATACGTAGGATACGTACACGTGCGAGAAACGCACCTTCCTGTTTCTCCTCTTTTTATTGCGCGAACGTTTCTAAATGTTTCAAATACATAATCTTGCGTAAAGAATAATCTTTCGAGTCGAAAAGTGTGTTTGTAAATAGTAGATTATTAATTTTATTATTTTGTATAAATATTTTAAGGAAGATAACAGGTTTTTATGTCTTCTGAATTTTCGTGAAATGCTTGTTGTATATTTCTAAATAAAAAGACAACTATTTATATGTAAAAACATTACCTTCTATAATAAACAATACATAATGCATTTATATACACAATCGACAGATGTCTTAGCTTGCTTTGATGTGCAATTTTTTATGCTTCAATATTTCGATAGGCGTGAAATATAATGTTAGCGAACAATCGGGACATTCGTATGCTTGACTATTAGCTTTACGTATGATATTTTCACTCTTTTTATCGGCACTAATCGTATCTGCGATTGCGCAAGAGTTCTGATGTTGAAGTTTTTCGATACTCGATAGAATTGCTCGAAGATCACAATTTTCACAATGCCATTCGGTTTCTTGCATTTCTACAATTAGCTGTTCGCTCCAATTACTTTCTTTTATGCTATAATGTAACAATGGAAGTTTCATTAAAAACATTGATCATTGATATACAGTGACAATTTAAATAATCACACGTTACAGTATAACAAGTAATTTTTCGTCAATTACTTTCAAGTACTCACCAATTATACGTGATACTATCTGTCACATAAGCTCCACCTTTAATTATGTTTGGTATACTTTTAAAATCGGATTGGAAAGGATTAGGCTCTATACTCGAGTCATTATTGCCTTTACCAACATACATTATTTTCAGATCGGCTGGTAACAGCCGTCTTATGGTGTATAGTATCGTAGTATGCATATATTCGATCAATTCTTGCGTAAGACTTTGCTCAACTTTACTAAAATCTTTTCTTTCGTCGTTCGTAGCACTGTCGAATGATCCTAACATGACATAACACATGTATAATTTTACTACACATTTAACCTAGATTTACTTAAAAGAAACACGCACACGCACGCGCGTAAAATTAATTTGAAATGCATTTCTTGCCTTGTAATTGCTGATTTAATAAGAAATCCCATTTATTTCTTAATTTGGCAGCTTTCAATAATAAAACTTGACCACTGTCAGGAACAGGAAACTCTAACATCAGCCACGAATCGCATGCTATTCTACAAGAGAATGTAAAGGCCGTTTTACATCGTATTATCAAACTGTTGCTATCCCATTAGGAAATTATAAAATTTACAAAGTAACTTACACGCGTACTTACATGGAGAACGTACTATTTGTATCTATTTCATGCGCAAATAATAGCAACGTTTGTGCAGCAGGCATTCTTAAAGTATTTACCAGATACGGTTTTGTAGTTTCCAAGAGGGATCTATTAATAATAATATTGGCATATTATATAAAGCGTTTAAATTTACTCACATTCGGCAAGTTATTACAGAGCTATGAGCTATGAGCTATAAGCTATATGTATAATAAAGACTTACAGATACGCCAATATCTGATGTTTCGAGCTTACAGGAGTCTTGCTCTTAAATCCTGGCATTGGCGTTATATCCGCTTCATCAATTTGCAGAACTTGTGGATGATTTCCGAAAAAGCTCATTGGATGCAAAGCAACGTACGGTTTCGCTTTTGTGTGAAACAATTGTTCACTTATAGACTGGACAATCAATTTGAAAAGATACACATTTATCATATAAATATATCATTTTAATCAAGTACAGAACGATTCGTAATTATATGTCGATATTTCAGAACATTTTCTTTAATTTATTATAATATTCAGAAAGCGCAAAATATCACACATCTATACATAATATCTTTTCTAGTTTTGAGCTTTAGATTCAATCCTTAAATTATTAACTATACGTACGGAATATAATTTCAAGTAATTTACCTTGCAATAATTAAACTCGTCGGCACAAGCAAATTGTGGATATAAACCACTACATAATATCAACTTCAACATTGTCAGATCTTTATAGCTACATGCGGTAGAGGCCGTTAAAAGATTCTGCACCTGACTCGAGTCGTTCCTCATTCGAAATTCTATATCTTTTATGTCGAGCTCTCCATTATCCTCGTCATTATCCTCCAATTGTATATCGAATGTTTCTACCTTCAACTGTTTACGCCTTTTAGGTTCACTTTGTTTGTAAGTTCTTTTGAGAGATTTCAAAAGTTTCAATTCTCCATGCCTTATCGCACGTTCTGCACTCGTCATGGAAGAATTTGGTTCTGGGAGGCTCTTGAGTAAATTGCAGTCCTGCACACGATGTTACGTACATAGAA
The DNA here is from genome assembly GCF_030848795.1 of Temnothorax nylanderi. Lineage (NCBI taxonomy): Eukaryota > Metazoa > Arthropoda > Insecta > Hymenoptera > Formicidae > Temnothorax > Temnothorax nylanderi. The sequence goes on from NW_027249136.1 coordinate 81,400, forward strand.
TACAGCACATACAGCACATAGGAGCAAACAATAAGTAGTATTAGATATGTCGTAACGAATGTACATTCATGGTGTGAGATTTAAGGAATGTATGAGGCACATAAACTAACTTGGAGCAAGTCTTTAAATTGAGCCCTCAATTTCGTCATTTCGTAGAACCGTTGTTCCTCCAAACCTCTTCTTCTGCACCACTTTCTGCTGCTGTTATTACTGCTTCTATATTCTTGTGAATTTTCTTGTTTCACTTCCAGCCATTCTTTAAATGCATTCAATAACGTTATTGGATCACCGTGATCAGATTCCAACTTCTTTCTAGATGTCTGCAATAATATTGTTTCATTATTGCATAATCAATATTAGTAGCGCAGTAATCTTATACGTTAGCACTAATTACCTCACATTCGGTGTCCCTGTAAGCCCTGTTAGTGAACGGTGTTTGTATACTTAGAGCAGCGGCCAATGATAACACGGGTTCCACCTGATGAAAAATGGATCCCATTATTAACATCTTCCCTATCGCGATATCAACGGGCAGCCGAGCCAGGGTTTTACCGATACACGTGATCTTTTCGTTATCCGTAAGTGCGTCCTAGTGTGAGGAAAGAGTTAACTTAATATCTGGTATTTTGCGAGGAAAGCAGAAAATAGCCCAGGATACCAACGTGATCTTTTAAAGATAGTATAGCGTTCTCTAGACTATTGGCTGGTGGTGGTTCTATAAATGGAAACTTTCGCGCATCGGGAAGTCCCATCGCTATCATCTGCAATAGTGAAGAATCTAAAGGTACACGTTGTAGTTCTGGCGTTGAATATTTTTCCAACATCTTGTACTCTTCCTCCGAATAAATTCTGAAAAAGGACAATTGTTACGTTTATCCCTGGTTATACTCCTTCATGTAAAATGATTGGAGTAGAGTATGAGTATACATATAGAGATAATAGATCGGTGAGAAAGAGAGAGTTACCTGTAACAAACCCCAGGTCCAGTCCTGCCTGCTCTCCCTTTTCTTTGTTCCGCACTGGCTTTGCTTATCCAAAATTCTTTCAATCTTTGCATTTTACACGACGGATCGTAACTCATTTCCTTCACTTTTCCACTATCAGCGACAAATCTGATTCCATCAATGGTAATGGAAGTTTCCGCGATATTAGTTGCAACAATGCACTTCCTAATACCGTCAGGTGCATAATCAAATACCTAGGAATGAAGGGAGGAGGAGGGGGAGGGGTGAAAAGAATTTTTTTAGATTCTTTTGCAACGCACACAAAAGTGATTCGTCAGATGTAGTATCGCGAGAGAAGATATATACCTTGTCTTGTTCAACGATAGAGAGAGTACTATGAAGTGGTAAAACTATCCAGTTATTTTTCTTTATACTATATTCCTTGGCAGCATCTACGACTGCAGTAATTTCACTTATTCCGCTCAAGAATATTAATAAATCGCCCTTTTCGTCGACTGAAATATTCCTATTGTTGTAATTATTTCAGTACTTGTACTTGTACGGAAACTTTGAATAAAATGAAATAGTAAACAAGGACGAGGAGAAATACTCTTACTTTTACTCTTTATTACAACCTTTATAACTGATTTTTTCCGTTTCATTTTTTAGATTATTATCGTAAGATATAGGCTTCCCTACCTGGATATTTTTGATCAATTATTTGCATTATTTGCACATATGGACTGGGATTAAATCGATCATTTTTGTATCTGAGGTCTTCTACGGTTACAGGGCGATAGAACAATTGAATGGGATACAATCTGCCAGGGACCTGTATGAAAAATAGAAAATGGAATGGTGTGCCGCCCGATATATATTTGGCTTATACCGAAAAGTATTTAAAATTGCACGAGCGCCGGATTAAGCATTTGAAATTATTAAAATATATATGACGAAATATAATATATATATATATACAGAGACTTACCTCTATTATTTTAACATTTTCCTTTGCGAAATAATTACTAAAAAGTTGTATATTAATGGTGGCGGACATTAATACTAATTTCAAGTCAGGTTTTTGATTAATGATGCATTTCATAATGCCCAATAAAAAATCCCCATGCAGGTGACGTTCGTGTACCTCGTCCAAGACTATCACGTCGTATGCGGATAAAGTTGATTCACCCGATACCTGTGTAAAACAATTTGTAATTTGTAAAATTAGACTGTCTATTACGTCAATTACGTTGTAGATATTTATAGAGATATGCTACCTGACGCAACAATAAGCCCTCCGTTATAAACGTAATGTTTGTCTCTTGGTTCCTCTGTTTCTCAAAACGTATCTGATAGCCAACTCTACTAAGATTCTCGCTCAATGTTTCGAAAGCTACTCGTTTCGCTAATGAGATGCACGCTATTCTTCGGGGTTGCGTGCATGCTGTATAGAGTCGTAAGCAATTACAAAAACGTGTTAGAGACCGAGAGAAGAATATTGGATAATTTGGATATACTGATAACTGATATAGTTATTAAAACCTTGTAATTACAATATGACAGAATATATGATAGAAGATAGAAGAGTAACGCTCTCTAAAGTGATATAAGTGAGATAAAAGCACCTTACCAATCTTCCGGAAACCAGCTTCGTACAAATATCGAGGGATCTGAGTAGATTTCCCGCAACCAGTGTCTCCCGCGACGATGATTACTTTCTCCATCTTTACCATCTCGATAATTTCCTCTTTGTATCGCGCAACCGGCAAGTTGGCTTGTGCGTCTCGGAGCCTCTTTAACTTGCCGAATTTCTCCTTTTGCTTAAAGTCCAAGTACAAGAGTATCACGTCTCGGAACTTGAGCAGTCGCGATTCGGTCAACGATGATTTTGCATTCGGGACTCTGGCAAACAATTCCCCGTAGGACAAAGCAAGCTTCAAGTTTAGGCAATGGGACTTGTGATACTTTTCCGGGAGCCCGATGGAATTTCGATTTCGATTTCGAGCAAAATCGGCCACAGATTCGTCACTGTCGCCCAATCGCTTCTCGACGGACTCGTATTTCTCGACGAATTTCCAAAAGTCCACGACGTCGTGGACGAGATTCGGATTCGCCATGAAAATCTTATTCAACTCGTGCTTACATTTACTGAAATACATATCCTCCTCCTCCTCCTCGTTGAGACTGTTGAGAGGACGGACCCTATCTCTATCTTCCGAGTGACGACTTTCCGAGGATGACGTTGTCGCGTGAGGAAAAAACTCGTGTGTTTCTCGACCTCGACCGCTTCGCGCTCGCGCGGATCTCGTCGAGGAGCTGCGTTTATCGCTTTTGCGATCGTCGAGGTGCTTTTTTACGTAACACCTGTCATCCTCACGCCTCCTTTCGTCACTGGACGAACGTCGTTTTATCCCGGACCCGTTCCTCGACGACATTCCCGATTCCCCGGAGTCCTCGCTGTCTTTTAATTCGTATATTGTGCCATAACCTCACTTTTCAACTTTGTGTGATGTCTGGCAATGTCTGGTCACTGCCGTCACTGGTGATATGTGTGTGTGTGTGTGTGTGTGTGTGTGTGTGTGTGTGTGTGTGTGGATGTCGTAGTCGTCGTAGAATGCATAACCTCGTTGATTTATTCCCTAGCGCGCATAACCTTTTTAACGGGCAATATCTTTGATACTTGACATGCTTTGCCGGTCTTTTACACATATTACAAAATGTGGTGTATGTACATACACGATTCTTGCCTCACTTGCCTGGCACGATCGCATATCGCAATTATCGCATATACCTGATGAAATATTTCTAATTGTAAGCAATTGTAAGTCTATAACCTATATATACATTACATTGCACACATAGATAAATCTATTTTTTTTTTACTGTCGATCAATATCGAATCTACTCAGTCGATTATTGTCGATTATTATCAATTATCGTCAGAGTCACGTGTGGAGTCACGACTCATATGAGATGAGGTTTTTGGTGGCGCGCGAGTCGTCTCGTCGTCTCGAAATTATCGCGTCACACAATAGGTCACAATACTGAATTACTGAATACTCACAATCACAATTCACAATAGCTGCGGTCACAAACTACGAATGCTTCGCACTTGGCAGGATTATTCCTCTTCTCCTTTCTTTCAGTGAAGAAAGGAGGAGAAGAGGAACGCTTCAAAGCATTTGTAGCAACAAATGGATTGCAGCCAATGCATCAGGATTGAAGATTAGCATCTAGCATCTGCGAGGTGCGAGGTGCGAAGTGCGAGGTACATACGTGCGAGATGCAAGGTATGACCAGGTATGACTGTTGCGAATTTTGTATGTACGAAGGATTACACAGAGAGAGATAAATTGAAGATGAGCGCGCGCCAACTCATCGTACGATATTAAAAAGCCATCGATAAAAATCTAATTTTTTAACCAACAATCATAAATATCTAGACACAATACATACGCCTCGAATAAGCCAAATTGATTCAACTCAATATATCACCGATTACAGGCTTCCGATTGCCTTACGATACGCTTATGACTATTTCTTCTGACTCTCTTCACAGACATCTGACTATAACGACTAACGACTCATTTGTAGACTGGGCTCTGCACTTGATATGGGCCATTATATGTAGATATACAAATACATATACGCAACATGATTCGAGGAAGCGAAAAATGAGATGAAAGAAAATTAGAATAGTATATTACGAGATTCTATACTGAGAATCAAGTATAGAAAGTATATTAATTATGAGAGAAAGGAGGGGCGAATCCCTCTCAGGATATATTTTACTTAATAATTAATTTATAACATATATATCTCGCACAAGAATGCTCCCACCGAATGCAGAGAAAATATAGAAATTCATTTTTCGAACGATATAATATCGCGTGCCTGTTGATATATCAAAATGATCGATATATTATAGAAACTTTGAGCCTCGAAATTCGAGGTATATTTCTTTGCGCGCGCGCGCGCGCGATAAAGCGCGACTTTTTTTTTATCGTAATCGTAGCACCATGCGTGGCCGCTGCTTATCGCGATCATGCGCAAATCCATTGAAACCGCATCTCCAGAGATGTAGCAGCTTTGTCAGGTTTCTCGTAAAATTTTTTCGGCAACGTCGCTTATCGCTCGCACGCGCGCGAGTATATTATCGCCAATATTATTTCTGTATTATAACTTGATTGCCTTGATTGTTATCATTAATCGTCATTGTCTGAAGCGTGGAACGCGGACTTGATCTCATCAATAGGAAATTTAATAACGCGGATCCAGCGCATTATCAAGATTTTAAAATATCTACAAAATTTCGAGAGGTCTTTCTCCCTCTCCCTCTCTCTCTTTTGTCGAGAGAATTAAATCCCTTCCTCGAGAGAAAGCTTCCTCGGGAACGGGGCAAAGTTGCGCTCTCATCGTCTCGCGTTCGATAAGCCAAGATCGGAGATCGGAGCTAGACGGGGGTGTAACATGAGACTATAGCAACGATAAAATCGTAGCGGAGTAGCAGACTCTCTCTCCAACGTCCACATCGCCATCGCCATCGGTATAGGGTATAGGCGGATAGCGGCGGATGCCAAGTGTTGGTTTCTATCGGCGTTATCAACGCCGCCGCGCCGTCAGCAGATTAGGGTCGCGCCTTGAGACTTGAGACGTCGCGAGTCCATCGTGCCGTGAGCCGTGACGCGACACGCAACCTCTTCCCTCTTCGAACGTTCCAACTGTTACTCAAAGTCTTGTTCGCCGTGCAAGGATCAAGATCGGTGTGAAATTTCCGCGAATCCGTGATCCGGTGCTGTCGGATGAGCTACGGCTACGCGACGAAGAAAGACAGGTTGACCAGCCGCGTCAATCGTCGCCAAGCGCTACCAAGCGCTACCAAGCGCTACCAAGCGCTACCATCGTCATCGTGTTAATTAATTCCCTGTCATCATCACGAACGAGGATAGGGACCGAGATATTGCGCGCGCGCGCGCGCGCGCGCGAGACCTGAGGCGTCGAAAATCGTAAAACGGAGCAAGAACCGAGAGAGCGAGAGAAAGAGAAAGAGAGAGAGAGAGAGAGAGAGAGAGAGAGAGAGAGGGAGAGATAATAAATATTTCATCAAGTTGCCATGAATGCCATGTTCAGCAACGCCGTGCAAGCGAAGCTGGCGTCGATGGTGCTGATCGGCGCGGGCAGCTTCGTCGTCGGCATCGCGCCCGCTTGCTTCGTCTCGCGAGCTCGCCATCTCCAGCGGAAGCTGCTGCTCTCCTGCGCCCTGTGCTTCGGCGCCGGGGTCCTCCTCGCCACCGCGACGCTTCACCTCCTGCCGGAAGTGCGCCACGGCCTACCGGATTACGCCGAGCTAGTATTCTCCTGTGGCTTCCTCCTACTGTATTTGGTCGAGGAGGGCGTGCACTATTTCTGCCGAGGCAGTCGTCACGGGCCCGAGACGGCCGAGACGGCCGAGACGGATTCTCGCTCTTCCAGGCTTACAGATTCCAGGATTGCGCGCGAGCGAGGGTGGGTACGTGCCGTACGAGGCGCGAGGACGGAGGGAGAGCTATATCGCCGTAAAGTCATAACGCCATTCGGCGAGTTCTTCTTCGGGAATGGGAAAATTAATTACGACGCAAAGTGTGGCGAACGCGAATCACGCATCACGCATTCTTCAAGGCTTCAAGGCTATTTTAAAATTGGCATCTCGATTTATTTCTCAATATTAATTCTACGTTCCACGTGATACGTTACACGTGGCGTCGATCGTTCTGCGACGACTGCAGTCCGTTATCGTCCGTTATCGGCTATCATCGAGACAATGCTTTTATTCACGATAAATCACGAAATTCTCAAGGCTCATCGTAGAAATAGAAAAATTACCAAGTATAGGTACTCGCGCGTGTGTTAATTTTGAATTTCTTTAAAAACTATAATCTATAATTATATAAATATTTGTCTAATACCCCTAATAGCTGCAATATCGATATATGCACAAATATAAGCACGAGATGCAAAATTTTGATGCTAATGAGAACAAATAATATATATAACTGTGATACGTATGCAGCTTCGAGCTTGAATGCTTGAATGCTTGAATGCTTTGATATGTAATATAATATTGTAAGAGATTGTAATGAAAAATCGTTCACGAACGTTGTATCAGAGATGATAATTTCATCGAGAAGGGTTTTTCAACACTTGACCCATTATTAAAAATGTGTGTTACTATAATGTACTTTAGGATGAAATCTCGTTTGAATAACTTAAACGCGAATCGAGTCAGGATGAAAAAAATTCTCCTTTGACAGCCTTCCCGTCGCGTTGTTGCAAGAGAATTGCAAGAGAATCGTGCGCCTAATTCGCGATAAATTAATTATTATTAATGGACCTGAAAGACCTGGCGCATAATGGTGATATAACGCTAATAGAAATAAATTCTGACGTCGACGAACGGCAGCGATATATACAATGTAATTCGTGCAAACTGGACGGTCGTCGCTCGCGCAACGTCCAATGTCCAATCACACCCGAATGAGCTCGAATAGGAGCGATACCTTTGCGTGGATCTCGGTTTTGCTCCCCTCTTGATCGAATTACGTTTATCTTGAATTTCAGTTGTACGAACTGTCGGAATCACTCCCATGGTGTCGGTTCCAACGCCACCGCGCAAAACAGCAAGGTCTACATGTCCGAGGGCGACGTGAGGCTACCGCTCAACTATCGACAAAATCCTCTTGGTAATGGTAATGGTAATGGCAATGGTAATAGCGCTAATAATGCGTGGACGTTTAGTAGTTATGGTGCGACGCGATGCATCGCGTGTGACTGTCATTCGAGGTCATTGAGTGAAGAAAACACATTTTTGTGTCATGGAAACCACGGCGAGCAATGTACCGATGCCAACACCGGTCTTGCCGGTCTCGCCCTTGCCCTCACTGTACACGCCGTCCTTGAAGGACTCGCGATAGGATTGCAGACGAAAATTGCCGAGGTTTGTGGTATACGTACTATCCCGAATCCCGATTACTATCCAGAGTAATAAATAGTAATGAGAGAAAAGGGACAAATTAGAGTTATGGGATATACCTATAATAATAGCACAGCGAATGGAGCTGCGTCGAGATTGTTTCCATGTTTTGCATGATTTTTAAATGTGTGTAAATTTAATTATGGGAAGAGGGGGGGGAGAGAGAGAGAGAGAGAGAGAGAGAGAGAGAGAGAGAGAGAGAGAGAGAGAGAGAGAGAGAGAGAGAGGACGGAATATGTATTATCTCTGCATTACATTGCATATTTATGAGCAGCAAACCGAAACGGCGTATTATACAGAGTGTATCTCATAACATTCGTGTGAGACATCTCGTAATCTCAATTTTATCGTTAGATTTTCTAATAAATTTCGATTTCGTATGCATACGATATTACGTAAATACGCTTTTTTCAGGTGTTGTTATTAACCGGAGCGGTAGCGTCACACAAGTTTGTCGTCGGCTTTTGCTTGGGGCTGGAATTAGCAGGAGTCAGTAAATCAGTCCCTAGACTAGTATTTGCGATATTTCTATTCGCCATCGGATCTGTCATCGGAATCGGCATCGGCATGCTGACATCTCAGGTGAGAAAAGATCTCTCTCTCTCTCTCTTTCTCGACAAATTTTTATTTGAATATCGTCGGACAGCATCAACTTACGATTAGAAAAACATGACTAATTCTAATAATTTTATTTCGAATGCACTTAGGTGGATACAGATTGGTCAAAGGTGGTATTGCCGATTTTGCAAGGCCTGGCAGGTGGAACTTTGCTGTACGTTACCGTAAGCGAAGTTCTCCCGAGAGAAAGAACGAGATGGCACAAAAGTTCGCGCAGATTTGCAGGCATTTTACAATTTCTATCGGTAGTCGTCGGATTTGTCGGCATCTTTCTACTTAACAATTACATGGGCGAGTGAATCGATTGTTATATTCCAACGTTAATTAGGCACTGGATTGTCAGATGAATCGCAAATACATACCTACTTGGAAATCGAGTCACTTTGGGCATGGTGCTAAGCACACCGTGTATACTCTTACAAAGCTGTGTGACGTATGTACACCCGAGTAGGCGTCGCACCGGGGAACATTAGATACGTTGCCAATCAAGTGTCCGACATTTCTCTCCAATTTCTCCGAATCTGAGAATACAGAAGCATTGTATAGAACCTTAATAATTGCGCCGCGTGTCTTTATTCTGCAATCCTGATAATTTAATATTTTAATAATCAATTTGACTGATGTAAACAATACGTACAGCTTTATTTCTACTTAATTATTTAGATGTAACGAAATTAAAATCGCTATCCAACTTTTTAAACGCAACAACGATAATAGACTTGTCAGTAATTTACGAGTTTTTGCATTTTTAAATCGTGTCTGTATAAATAAAATCCTATAAATAAGAACGTCCGCAATAATTGGACAATTTATTTTATAATATAAAACAAGTTACGTTCCGTTCCGTAAAATTACGCCACGATTCTTCAGAGAATCTTATTCAATGTTCTACAAATATAACGGTAGCGAATTCTTTGTTGCTTTATCGTCGATTAGAAATGTTACGTACCCCGAGAATTGACAAAATAGCGAGAAATGTCGAGCTTTTTTTTTTCACGAGGCACGGGAAATCGAAAGCGAGGAACAATATTTTTTGGCTAGTTTTTTCCAAGTTCCCTTATGTCGCTCTGAGATGATACTTGGTAAAAAAAAAAAACGCCTCTTTCTTCTCGACCACGACTTTGTTCCACCGCGCGCCGCAGTCCTCGTACATGTTTTCTCCGTCAAGTTCTTCCCGCGTAAACCAGCGGCAATTCCGGGAACGGACTCGATTCATTATCATTAGCGAATTACTCGAACGTAAAAACGAACAGCTTTAAGAGGACACACACACGTATAGCTGAAGCCTTAAGAGAATATAAGTCTCGTGATTATAAGAGAAATTGCGATCAAGATATGCGGATATGCCATGCATATATACTTGGCGCTTAGTCGACAAAGTATGTTACGGTATTGTTGTTTATTAAACGCGCAATAAAATAATGACGATTAATAAACGACGAGCAAAATTAATTTTCGCTCGCAATTTTATTATAATAGATATAGTTGGAATAGAATTACATAATTTGATTCTTGCTTCTTTTATCAAGATAACTATAAAACTCTTTCAAAAAGTTTTATATAGTTAAAAAATATTAAAAAGATTCTATTAGAAATCGATGAAAGAGGAACAATCGTTTCGGGTTTCGATAAGGCGAATGTTGTGTCGCAAACGGCAAACGTGGCGAAAGCACTCGCAATGCAGCTTTTATAATTGTACGTTGTATCGCACAATAAGACACACATCTACCGTGGAAATATTTATCGAATTTCACGGCAAAATCTTGGTTAGCGACTACATTGAAAGGTGGCTGCTCCCGACGATCGATAGTGCATGGAGAGTAAATCTTTATATATATTGGAGTTTACTACACAGTACATACTTATATCGCATTTTATCATTCTTTAGGATCACGATAAAAAACTCGATCGTTTCTTCATTAGAAAATTTAAAGTTGAACGAGTATTAGTTGGCTCGGGGTGTGGGTGTGTGTATGTGTGAGCTTCTCTCTGTATGTCAGTCCGCATAAAATAGGAAACTTGGATGAAATTTCACGAGACCCGTCACGTCGTCGGTAGCCTACTCTCTCTCTCTCTCTCTCTCGTGCTTGGTCGAACGAACGTAATTTCGACAAATGGACCTGGTTGTCGGCGGAAACGACAGATTTCGAGTGCATTTCACAGGGAGCTTAGGCGTGCCGATTAATCTCTTTTTAAAATGTCAAAGCGATTCTCGCGTTTCTCTCGGAGAAGAGTTTATCACCGCGCTCTAATATATGTTCTATATGTATAATAAATAATATGTATGACATATAATAAATAAATAATACTCCCGAGACTTGAGAGCGCCCTGCATCTTATAAATCACGTATAAATCAGTATAAAAACCAATTGGGATTTTATATAGGAGTGCTCGTCATCGGCCTTTGTTGGAGGCCATCTTAAATAGCATGCTTATTGTTAGTTTTTTCGATATTTACGAGGCTCGAGAATGTAGCTCAAGAATGACGCTTCGCAACGCTACATATGTATGCTACGTCAAGTTTAGTTCATCAGCGAGTTCAGTTCAGCGCGCATCACGCGCATGCTGCGAGACCTGACCGCCATCTTTGTCTCTCACGACGGCGGACGGCGGCCGACGCGCGGCGGCGGCGGCGGCGGCGGCGGCGGCGGCGGCGGCGGCGGCGGCGGCGGCGGCGGCGGCGTGTGGCGACTGTGGCGTGCGTCTCGTCGTCGCGTCGGTTTGTCGTCGCGCGGCGATGTCGCACCGCGTTCCGTCACCGTGTGATTTTTATCAGTTAACAGTGACCTGTGCGCTTTACCGAGCCAATCGCGAAAGTATAGTCGAATATAAAGCGAAAGCTAGGCGATCAGATTCACCTATGTATGTATCTAATCTATATATGTCGATTGACGCGATTGTCGATCGTAAGTTCGTAATCGCGTTCGTATTTGCACGATTATTTCAATACGCTTTGAAAAGGCTATCAATGAGGTACAATACTTGTCACTCTTGTCAGTCGTCGGTCACGACTGCAAATTAAGCGGTCCAGCAACAATCGTCGCGAGAATAACAATAGCGATATATAATATTGCAATTAGTATTTGCGCATATGTTGTAGAAACTAGAAAATGTATACATTATTATAATTAAGAATATTATTATTATATCTATACGACAATGTAAATGTGTTAATCGTGCAAGTGATCGGCTGATGAAATATCGTTGGCTTTGATATTTGATTTTTGATGCAGCATATGGTTCGATTTTGGTTCGACCGCGTCGTGAATTTAAGTACGACGCGCAAGTCGCCGGTCGCCGCGCGCGCGAGATAGAGCGAGCCAGAGCGAGCGAGCGAGCGAGAGAGAGAGTCCGCCATCTTAGTTTCGCTTTGCGCGCTCCCGCTAGTCTCGCTCCATACGCTGATACGCTTCGGAGAGTTGGAGTCGCGAATTTGTCGCGTTCGTACGTTACTTGTCGCAAATTGAACAACGTCGCACGATGCGCTAATAATAAAGTTAATAATAATCGTTAGAGATTACGCGGCGGGGGGGGGGGGGGGGGGGGGGGGGGGGGGAGGATGGCAGCGTCGAGCGATCGTCCACGTCCACGGTAATTAGAATATGTGTTGCAAATGGAGCATTCTGATCGCTATTACAGAGAGCAAATAAACACGCTTCGTTTAAGCTCCTCGCGCATGTAATAAATAAAAGACTATCGATCGAATATATCGAATCGTTTCATCGTTTTATCGTTTTATCGACTTATATATATCGTTGAACGTTGAACACGGAGTAATCGTACGTTATCGGTTATACGTTATATTATTATATTAATTAATATGATATATCGCGCGCGCAGCGCAGGCCGCAGAGTAGGTAATGTAGGTATGCGTGTACAACGCGCAGAGAGCAGAGACACGAATCAGTTATTTAGTTGACAACTAGTTTCCTTTACGATTTACGATACCGTGGTCCGTGAACCGTGTGTTTACATATACACATTTACGTATACACATTTCCATATCTACGCTACGTCTCGACGATTCCGACGATACATCGATAATCGATACGCTGGGGTCAGCTGGGCTCAGCTGGGCTCAGCTGGGCTGTATACCGTGGACTAGCCGTGGACCGCCACTGACCCGCGCCACTACCGCCTACTTACATTAAGGTTATACATTAATCTCGTTAGATTAGAAATAAAAGGCCGCGACCGGCGCGACCGTGTGACGTGAGATTCGTGATTCGTGACTACGGGGAGATTCGTAATTAATTGAACGCGGAACGCTCAAAACGTAAAATATGCCTTTGCGCAGCGAATTGCGATCGACGATCGTAACTCGGCAAGTAAACGTAACGTAACGTAAAAGGCAAGTGAAACGAGTCTTATAAAAAAAGAAAAAGAAAAAAAACACAAGTAACGTCTTCGCGACTTCTCTTTGACATTCGTGACGCTCGGACTTTCGCGTTGCACTTAATCGAGTGCGAGTGTTATCCGGAGTGTTATCCGCTGTATTATGGAGGAGCTGAATCGGTGCCAGAGCCAGAAATCGCCTAGGAGTTGGCGCCGATGGAACAGTTGGCGGATCTGGCCAGGCGGTAGTGCCGGTGCGACTGGTGCGGCTGGTGCGACTGGTGAGTAAACGCCTTTTCGTTTCTCCTGCTTTGTTTGTTTATTTCGCAAATTATTTTTACATTGCTTTCGCGTCTCCGTGGCGCGACAACGATCGCGATATCTCGATCGCGATGTTTGAAACTTTGAGCGTGATGATACGCTCTCGTTTCTCTCTTCCACGGATACTTGAGTTTGAGTGCGGATTATATTTTATATTCCACTTGTATATATATTGAGCCTTTCCTTTCCGAGAGAAAGGAAAAACAGCCAGATTTTCCGACAAAAATCTTTTACATTTACTGCTTACATTTACGACTTGCCATGCATTACATTTTTCGATGGGATATAACTAAAGCCGATTAAAGCGTGTGACGTTAATGAGCTTAGTTTTGGAATTGAAAGAAATGATGGATTTATGATGGAAGCTAAAGCTAATATTCATTATTTTATTTTAACAGTTTTTCAGTTTTACTGAAAAAGTTTATTGTTATCATGCTATTTAATGATTATTTTTTAACAATTTTATCGCGTTGTATGGAAACATTGATTTCTAGCACCGTCAACGTCACGCTCCAACTCTAATAAATTATATTATAACGTGAAATCAAGTAGGTAAGATATTTATTTGCTATTTGCGTAAAGGAATATAATATCGAAACGGTTTTCCGTGCGCGCGCGTAGAAAGGTTGTTATTTTTATTATACGGTACAATAAATGGAATACAATCACCCCCTTGTACTGTCAGCTTTCTATCCCCAAATTCACTCTCTTTCCATTTATGTGAGAAACTCTAACTAATTTATTACAACTAATCTATCTATTACGTTATCCTCCATCGCGCGTTACCCCTTTTATATAATTATTATCAAACAAATATTAAAACCAAATTTTAAAAATGTAGAAGAATCTATTTAAAAAAATATATATATATATAGATATAGTATATCTCGGAGCAAATACAAGACCATAAATTGTTTCTTTTGGAAAAATTGTCCGTTGAAATAAGATCTGGAAATGAGATTTGTCTTCGTCTGGGTGGATTTCATCCTGGATTAACGCGATCGCATCCCCGCGGCGATAGTTAAGTTGTCTCGAGTTATGACGGCAATTAAGTGTTGCGGCAAGGTTTACCTTGTAACTAACTTCCGCTGACCGTTCACTATGGTTACCTTGGTCGATTCCGCTCATCGGTTTACTCCCCAGCGAGATTAGCTCGCGCGATTCGATTAACGTCAGAACACCGCTAGCAAAAACGTAATTCGTTAGTGCCTATAGTGGACAAGTCGCTACGATCCCAAATGATAACAAATCTACATATTTGTCCACGTATGTTTATATTACGTATGACATAGGTCATATATTATACGTTTGTTTCAAGTATCATGTTATCTTGCGTTACTGCAATCGATCCAATGTTTTTCTTAAATAAAGCCGGACTAAAGACGGCGCATTTAAAATTTCCAACAGACAATTGAATATAAATACATTAATATATGTTTATATGTATATTTAAAAATATTAATAATTAATAGTAATATCTTTTTCATAGCCACAAAAATGATTAAACTTGTTCAACTTGGAAGAAATAAATCTCACTGCGCACACGAACGAAAACTGTGCATAAATAAAAATAATAATCGGTCAAAATTTAATTTTACTTGCAATTAATATTATAAATAAACCAATTAATATTACTTATAATTCAATGGAGATTAAATGAGAATTGTATTATCTATTATCACTAATGTCAATCAGTTATAGACTCGATGTACAAAATTCTTCAACAGCAATTTATTCGTTTGTAACGTTAATTGTAATATTTCTGCACGAAATATCCATATTATTTAATATAGATTGATACGATATAGATAGCATATACTTAATAGAGACAAAAACAAAAAAATCTTTACCAATGTGGAATAAATTTCTGCATGTTTTAGTGCAGAATTTATGCTCGCACACGCTGTGTTGTATATTATATTTGCCCGTTGATACGAAATTTGTTTTATGCTGAACAACAGGACGATTCGTTACAGAACGCTGTTCGATATCGTCGTTTATGAGATCGAAAATAGAACCGTTGATGAGATTTTCTGGACAACTATCGGGCGCATTAATGGGCGACGGCCTGTGCTTTTAAACGATGTTAACCCGACATCCTTTCTCGCCATTAGGAATACCAATGGAGGCGTTCTTCGATCGGATCTCTCGAGGCCCTCGCTTTAGACTCTAATATCTCGGCACAAAATGCCGAACGGAGGCGGAGAATCCGAAATAAGAGAGAAAGAGAGAGAGAGAGAGAGAGAGAGAGAGAGAGAGAGAGAGAGAGAGAGAGAGAGAGAGAGAGAGAGAGGGAGAGGGAGGAGGAGATGCTTTTCATGTGAGGGTGCTCGAAAGGATGAGAAAGCGACGGATTGCGAAAGAGAACCAGACGTTGAGAGGTATTTGTTAATCGGTTTGCAGGAATTCTCAATATAAGGGAGAATAATGAACAATTCTTATGACGTTCGCTTTGTGCTCTCTCTCTCTCTCTCTCTCTCTCTCTCTCTCTCTCTCTCTCTCTCTCTCTCTGCTGTAGCAAATGACGTGCGATCTCAAATCATCCACGTGTTATTTGTCACCTTTCCTGTTCGAAAACTGAAATATCCGTCAATTGCGAGGAAGAAGACAACTTTTGGAGTTTGACATCAAGCTGTCGTCGGTGTGCAGTTTCACTAATTCTGCTATCCTGCTCGCTTCTATCCTACTTTCCAAAAGCACTTGGGATTTCCCTAAACAAATTTCGCAAACTACATCGGGATGATTTATTTGTCCGAATTGGTTTTGTCTAATCTTTCATCGCTGGTGATGGTTCTAAATTTATCTTTCGCTTTTTAATTCATCAACTTGTAATCGATGAATGTTGAGGGATGATTGCAAGAAATTACAATAATTACATTAGTTCCGTAATATTGAGTAATACATAATCGTCGGTACACTCGGCCGATTGAGTATAAAAAGCAGCTTTATATTCATATCTTTTTTGGCGAGAATTATTTATCGCAATTGTTGAACAATCTCTTTTGTCAGAGATTTGACAAATCATTTATAGAATGAGACGCCCAAAATATCTCGTCGGTTTGTCATTTTCCATCTTGTAACAATTATATATACATATATAATATATTGTTTCGCACATCGGGATCCCAGTACAAATTGCCCGTTGAAAAATGGTAATCTCCCGCAGTGATATACGAGTTTATTATTCCGACGCAAAGTGCTTGCCATGCTTCTCTCCGAGTTCCGTAAATTCTCCGTTCCGTATTTTGGTGAGCGGGAGCGTCGTATATGTACAATATATGTATATCGTCGTAGAAAACTCGTTAAAAGCGCGCCGCTTGACCCTTGTGCACGGGTTATTAATTGTACACGTCGTGAGTAGCTAGCGAGTAGCTAGCGGTAGCCAGGAAAACAGTACATTTCGATCGTGAAATGTTTTCATTGTCTCTAACGAAAAATAAACGTGTTGACATGTTCAGTCCTTTATTTTGATCATCCGCACGCGAGGATCAACGAGACTAAAGAAAAGAAATCCTTTGAAATTCAATGAACCGAAAATGCCGCGTGGATCAAATAATTAGGGTATGCAACGTGATACGTGTGCTTGGACAGGTGTTCGTTTCTGACGTCATCGCGGTATGTATAGAAACGTTGTCTTTTGGACTTTTGGACATAAATTCGGTCGGGATATCCGAAATTTGTAAATTTCTTCGACGCGCAATTTAGCATTTATTCCTTGAGTCTGTGATTGTGAATTATCTATAATTTTTATTACAACTTGATCTCTAAAGGTTTGCAGTTCTTACAGTTCTGAACACACACACCTATACATGTACATATAGGTTTCATCGTTAAAAAAGTATACGTTACACCGCGTGAAAAAGTATATGAACTATATGTTGCGTGCAATAGATAGCTTCCAGCTACTTCGCTCGCGCGGACTTTTTATACACGCGTATATACATGCAGTTTTTATATTTAGGGACGCAATCGATCAGAGCCTTTTTCAGAGCCATATTTATGGGGCGTATACGGTAGTTTGCTGAATTTTGTGGCAACAAAAGCAACGAACGTTCGTTTATATTTAAGTATTACCGAGAAATTGCTCAAATATCGATCTTGCACATATAATATAGACGGTACGCTACGTCAGTGTCGATATCACGCGCTCCAAGATGGATGGAATATTATTTTATTACATAAAACAAACACGCGAACGAAACAATCTTTCGTTTCCTTTACTTATATGGATGGATTCATCCATCACGATTGGAACACGTCGCGTTGTCCAATTATTATATCGCGCAGCGTACCATAATATTTTAATCGTGAGAATTTAAAGATTTCTAACAATAAGTGGAAATTCAACGAATTCCACTTTCTTTATAACCGTCGAATGTTAAACGTAATACTTAACATATAACGTAACGCACACATATGTTTTAAAATATATCACTAAATGAAAGGAGCCTTTCAAGAATAAAGTTTCTTGTAGTAGGTACGTATCTTTTCATATTAATTTAAATTTAGTGCTATTGAAATTTTGAATGGATAGCGAATAATCGTTCGACACAACAGCCAATTAAAACTTTTTATAACAGACGTTTCTAGTTGAATATACCTTAATGTTATATACGCTTATGTCGTAAGCGTAATATTTTTCTCGCAGTATTCTGGAGTTAATTGGCAAAGTTACGATTGCAATGCCTTCTTTGAATCGACTATCGTATAGATAGCGAATGGCGTGTATTGCTGACATGCGAATATCTCTGTCAGTCTAGGAATAGCCATCGCGAGCAGGCATATTATTATCTTTGCCATTAAAACATCCCCTTTAGTTAGCATTTCACCTTGCAACGAGGACAAAGTATCAGCGGTACGCGGCGCCGAGAGCGTATCTCTCCGGCAGAGTCGATCTTACACGTCGTTGCTCGACAAAGTGAACCGACACCGTACACGTATTAATATCTAGGGTCCGTGGCTGTCACCCTCTCTGTATTTCTTCCTATCATGCTGCTTTTAACGCTCCAAGTCTTCGGTTCGCTCGTTGTGAGGGAGAAAGAGGGGAGAGAGGGAGGGAGGGAGGGAGGGAGAGAGAGAGAGAATCCTATCATGACTCTGAAATCCGTGCGCTGAACGACAAATAAACGCTCGTGCAAAATTAAATTATGTTGAAATGCGATTGTATCGATTGTGCGATTGAGATACGTGAAGCAGCTCATTCGTAAAAGCGTTCTCGTTAGCTACGATAGTTTATTTATTATACGATATTGCACACGATATCTCAATTTTAACGATATAAATTTTCGTGATCAATTTGAACCTGACATTTCTTTTCTTTTTCCTTTTTATCAAAATGACGAAATGGCCATATTTTTCAGGTTACGAGCGATTAAAAATTGCAAAGTTTGGCGAATAAAATTACTGGATTGCGATTGAATAGATTCCCTTTTGGGAAAGCTCTTTGTATGGATTCGAGGTAATGGAAACGTTGCAAAATGAAAGGGGAGTACGAGAAATATCGGAAACTTTGAACTCGTTATGTTAATCATCCCTTTCTTTAAAAGTTTACGTAATTTTCTTTCAATATTATTTTGACCCGAAAGGTTTTTCTTTGTGCTTTCTTCTTGACCTAAAATACTTGCAGCTCGGTGGTCTTGGATAGTTGATTATATCATTTGTTATTTTTATATCATACATCACCATTCCTTTCGCCTTTATTATATAAATGTACTCGTATATGTATGTGGCGACGCTGGGTTCCATTCCACATATTATCAATCTCCATACTCTTTTCTTTTTTCATCTATCTTGTTGCATTATGTGAGGAAATTTCGACTTTTATAATATTTAAATTAGCTACGTACAATTTCCTATGCGATAAAAAGCGAGATAGCAGCGCGAAAATAACAAGAGGTATTGAGATCAATTTAACGGTCTTTTGATAATACATATGAATATGTAGAAGCAAACACATTTATATTTTAATGACTTTTTAATAATTATTAACTCTGCGCGGACACCGTGTTTTTGGAGCATCCGGACACCCTGGGATTTTTAAGTCCAAAAGGTTTTTGAAAGCGTTTTTGTGTTACAAAAAATCTATAAAAATGCACGTATCATCTTCAAGGCTTCAAAAAGCCTGATTTCTATACTTACATAGGCTGGAACTGTTGCATATATATAATATATATTTTTTTTTTTAGAGCGCTGAAGCCATTCTCGTAGGAATTATAAATGAAAAATCGACTGCTTTAAAAGGCCCACGGTGTATGCGCAGGGTTAATGGGGATAATTCTCAGTGATTGTAAATATAATTTTTATTGTTAGCAAATTATTACTTTATTTATCCAATAGTTTGAATTCCCCTCCACTTGAATTCCTCCATTAGTACAGCTTTCATATCATTACAAGTTTTCGTTCTCTTTATTTAACTTTCATATTCCTCTCGTGCTCTCTCTCTCTCTCTCTCTCTCTCTCTCTCTCTCTCTCGGCGTAGTTGCAAAAAGGAAAATCCATCGCTGCTCATACAATTGACTTTTTCTAGAAATACCTATCCTTTTTCCTTTTTTTCAAACATCTCCACATAGCCGAATGGACCAGTCGTGGACCGATGGATCTTTAGAGGAACGGAGAGATTCGTCACCGCGTGCGCACGCATATCAGATTTTCGCGGGATTCGTCGTCGTCGTCGTCGTCGTCGTCGTCGTCGGCATCGGCGTCGACGTCGGCGTCGGCGTTGGCGACGCGGCGCGGCGCGTTACCGCGTCCCGCTCGCTCAGCCGGCGGTTCGTTCTCTCGGGATCGTCAGTAGTCCAACGACATTCCGTCGAGGTGCATCTACCTTATCTACCCCACGACGCCTCGTTGTAGTCGGGTGGTAGTCTTGCCGTATATATCCTCCTCAGCACACTTCACCACGCGCGTTACCTACAGCCTACAGCTCCGAGTTCGGAGCGAACGAACGTTATCTCGTTCGCACGCGTTCAATGCCTTAACTCTTTGTCATCCCTTGTTTTACCCTCGGTCCCTCGGTCCCTCGGTCCCTCGCGCCGCTCTCGCTGCCTCTATTGCTTTCTATTGTGTGTAGCCGCGTGCGGAGTGTACTCGTGTTTCTTACGCTTCTTCTCTCCCCACTACTCCTCTTCATCCACCATCCTTCGTCGTCCACGGTGTGTATGTACTCGTAAGCTCTTCGTTTTGTCAGTGAAAAAAAAGGGGAAAGAAGAAAGAAAAAAGAACCAGTGGCTGTTGTTACTATTTTTCTAATAATCTTTCTTTTTGTTCTTTTTTTCTGTTATTGTCTCTACTGCCCCCGATTCGAAATCACTCTATATAGTACCTAAAAGCTAAAGAATTTAAACATCAGTTACGAATGGTTTTTCATTTGACAATGAGTCTCATGTTATACGTGTGAATCGATTTAATCGATTTAATCCTCGTGAATCGTCGGTTTAATCTCCTCGTCACTTTCTCGTACCTGCTACGATTTGCTCTTCGATATTGGTCACGTTTTTCTTTCTCGCTGGGATAACACTGGGATATAAGATATCCTCTTTATATATACAAAATAAAAAAGTCATGATACACAAAAGAATTTCAAACGGGCACATCATATCTTGGCGAAACAGTATTACTATATTTCTGACGAATCGTTTATAACTACATACATTTGATCGATGTGCGCGTCATTATCTTTCTTCTTTCCACATTTTTTAAATTTTGAGAGTTGTTGATAGTTTTAACTAATTTATAAAAATTTATAAAACTGATTAGACATATAAAAATGTCTATATATTACGCAATATTTCCGTACGAGTCTATAGGAAATGTACATTTCGCATCTTTCACGACTTTCTTTTGCAATTCTCGTCTTTAAAGCATTTCCAGAATTGTGCGTTTTAAACGTTAACGTGGCTACCGATGTATACATATATATGTATATCTAACAAAAGTATAAGAGAGGACTAAGATTGAGATAATGTTGTTATTATTTATTTCGTATTAATGTGATTTTTTATTGATTTTTATTAAAACCCACAGAAATTTATTTATAAGTAAAAGAGTATATTATTTAAGAGCAGATAATTTAAAACTAAAAAAATTTAGAGAGAGAGAGAGAGAGAGAGAGAATGTTGCGTGACTTTCCTAGCAACTTTTCTGAAAGCGTCGAGCATACGTTTCCAATTCCAAGTATCCTTCACTCACTCACTCACTCTCTCTCTCTCTCTCTCTCTCTCTCTCTCTCTCTCTCTCTCTCTCTCTCTCTCTCTCGTCATATGAAGACGACTTTGGGCAGATTCCAATTTGATCCCTTTTACGGCACTACCTATCTTTGCGTTAATAATCCACAACTGTTTTTCCAACTGCTACAATAGGCGCTGAGAGGTGCCGGTTGAACGGCATCGACTTTTTTCACATTAACAATATGTATATATATTTTTTCTTTTCAACATGTGATATAAATTTCCAACATCTATCTGCGAATACATCTTCCACGGTCATACGATGATTTTTGTCACTTAATTTAATTGAGCAATTGATGTCAAGTTGTGCTCTCGAAAATTATCTAAAATATTGTAAAACATTATTTCATTTGTTTTCTTAAATTTATTTATTCTATTCTAAATATAATCAATTTTTCGATCGAATAACTCTATTAAAGAATAAACTATTAAATTGGAAGAGAGTGCGTAGAACGCGCTTATACAATATTATTTTTCAGCATTTGATTAATATTTGACTTGATTTTATACCATCCGAAAGTCAAGACAAATATTAAAAATTTTATTTCGAATTTAGGTATGCGATCGAGAAAGAGATAACTATATTATGCATAAAGAATGAAATGCATATCTATATGAAAATGCATACATCATTGCGTATAAATGTCAAATTTGTTCGTGTAACGTGTGATCACGGTACACATTAGACTCACACCATGTGACGCGATGGACTCTTCAGTTTTCCTCGACTTATCACGTTTCCTCGACCTCTTTCTTCGTGATACACATTGCATGATCTATCCAACAGGAGATAGACGCGCGTATACGCGCAAATCGAAAGCGCACGCATACATCAATCCGAAATTTTCCTTTTGTCGCCAATGGTTCCATTAATTTCGGATTTGAATAACCCGAGAAAGAACGGTTGATCAGTTTGGAACGAAATATTTTTATTACATTATTACGTATTGGATTCCTTTGAGCAAATCTGGCATCGGTGATTAGTTCGTTTGCGACAGATGCGCATACTTTTCGAAAAGTTGTTAAAATCGATACACGCGCTGCGGCTCAAGATTGGTCAAAGTTGGAAAGTTTCGTGATGCAGTGATTCAGAAAGACAGTGGTGCGCTTACCTCTCTTCTTACGAAGGAAATGGACAAGGACAGGCATGTACGAGGTAAGGGAGCTATTTTTGGATGCTGTTCTTATTTCCGAATACTATCGATGACCTATCTCAAGCCATCACGTATCTCGTCCTAATAAAAACAAGTCTTTCTTTTCCTCTCCTTTTCCCCCTTTTCTATCTCTTTCTCCCCTCCATCCCTCCCTCTCCCCCCCCCTCCACCCTTTCCTTCCTCTCCGTACTCTCCATTCTCTGAGATTTAAACGCAAGATAAATGTTCCTTCCCCGAAGAAAATGTTCCGTTTCGATGGATTCTCTTTGTCATCATGTTTCACCTACGTGATGGCTTAATAAAAGAGAGAAAAGAGACATTTCATTTTTTATTAGCAATATTGTCTACACTAGTCTATAGTATTTCGGTATCTAATTCTTAATCTCAATTTTAGATAGATGTTTCCAACATCTCCTTAACAAATTGAAAAGCGATCTAAAAATTTGTCATTATCAAATTAAAGACAGAGATTCCTTCGAATATTCTATTATACATAAATATGTAGATAGTATTTCAAAGTTTGCCAAGTGACTTTCAGGTAGCGTAACATTTAAACAAAAAAATCATATCGTCACTCTATACACATGGAAAATTCAATACTTTTACACATTTTATACGATATTGGTTTTTAAGTAATGAGAGAAATCGATTTTCTAAACACTCAAACACGCATAACATGTCAATCGTTAATCTCCCTTGCGGTTAAGAAATTTTAGGCTTTTAAATGAGGTCGGATTTGCAAACAAAAGCGCAGCTCATAATCGTGAGAAAGTTATTGGATGGTCGGCACTTGTCGTGGAGTCGTTCAATCGACTCGTACCAATGATGAACTAACATATTGTAACTATCGCCATGAAAACCGCCAACGAGACTTGTTTTCGGAATTATCTCGCTTACGTAAAATAGTGAAACTTTAATCAGTACTACTATAAAGATTGAGCTTCCGAAAAGAATTGAAAAAAACTTTTGCGCGATTCCAATAATGAGTAATATTTTCTATAACAAGAGTAATATATCAACAAGGAAACGATAACAATTTTTATCAGAAGCATGAGCATTAGCATGAGCATCGGACGTATTAGGTATATGTTTCATTTATGAAAGTATATCGATTATTTTGCGTCCTATCTGTTTGTTCGGTCAGGTGAAGCAGCCGCTTTTTCAACTAGAGCTACTTTTTAAATCCGTGTATCTTTACCTATACCAAGCTCATCATATCCGCCTAGATTTTTTCGCTTGCATTACTATTGGTTCGTAATATTTATTCTAAAATTTTTAATTATCGTTCAAGGTAATTGTTTGCAAAGAAAAATAAAATAAAATTGCCAATAACAAGGAAAAATAGCATTGAATAGTATCAAAAGGTTAAGGACTTTTTTTCAGACCTTCATTGGAGAACTCGGATAATTTTTATTTATCTCCATATATCTTTTTAATCTAAATATATTTATATCAATATGTGTATATACAATATATTATTCAAGAATGTTTCCCGCACGAGTTCAGACTGTTGTGAGTTACAGCGTAATTTTTCACGTACGAAAAAGGTTACAAGTAGGAGAATCTGATTATCTGGTAACGAACGATGTTTTCAGCTCCACAAGTCGTATCGGAGCAATAAATAAACATCATACGCGCTAGGATGGTATTTGTGATTTTTGTATAATTTCACGGGAACAAGTAAACTGCAGTCGGGCTTTGATAATCGCGGGAAAGCAAAGGATCGCTGTTAATACGTTACGCTGAGTTATTGAGATTGTTCCAATTAACCGCAGTCAACTTGGCGTATACCACGCATTAACTTCCCAGGCAACTTGTTTGTGTCACTGAGTTTTAACCGAATCAAATTAACGTGAGTCCAACTATCACACGACTTTACTGGCTTTAGAAACATGCGAATAAATGAATTATTAAGAGTATATTCGACTGAATATACGCTAAGCTTTTGATATAGATATCGGATTTCTATAATATCGTCTATAAATAATGAGATGTCGTATAAATGTATTTCCGGGAAAGCGAATCAATATAAAATATCGCGATGTGTCGAGTTACATTAAGATATCAACGAGTTACATTAAAAAGATATCTTTTTATAATAAAATTCTGAGAATAATCAAGTATATAGTAAGTTAACTAACATTACTTCCGGTAAATCGAAATATACCGAAAAATTAAATTATATCAGATGATGACAATTATGTTCGAGAAGCACGTATTTGCTATTCACGTATTTATTTTTGCGAGTAGCAAAACTTAAAATTTTACTAATTATTGATGACTTTTATCTTATAATTGGCTTATTCTGCATAATGCTGAGAGAGCTCATATATTACCATCAAATGCGATTATGAATTATTCAAACGCTTGTAATCATGCACTAATGCAATCATCATATAAATGGCAATCAGCATATCCCGCAAATGCGTAATATCCATATACATTTTACTACAGTAATTATAATACGTTAATGAATATTTCAATATGACATTTAGTTACTTCGCGGCCATTAATATATACGTGAAAGTTTTTAGTGTAGAATTTTTGAATAGATCCTTATATAAAAAATATAATTGACATTTAATTAAATATTTTCAAGTATAATCTATGTGTATATTTTTTGAAATATTTAGAAACCAGAAGCAAATTACAAAATAATAACACTTACAAACATTCCGATCGTTAATTACACTTAATTATTATTAGATCTCACGACTTTCCTCGTTGTTATAACTTTAAATAAAATTATAGTCATGCGATGTGTGTGTGTATGTACACACACACACACACACACACACACACACACACACACACACACACACACACACACACACACACACACACACACACACACACACACACATATGTACATATATACAATAAAATAAATCCTATAGAATTATATAATGTAATTTTAATAATATAATTTTATTTTCTTGTTTTTTAACTTTATTACGTACGAGGTATCATCAAAATTCTAAAAGAGGTATAAAAGAAATATAATTTTTCTTTTTATTGCCAACATCTCGTTTGAATCGCACATCGTGTTTTAAATTATATCTGCCAAAAATCAATAATATTGTTGAGGTTATCCATAGTGGTCACCTAGTGGGCGCCAGCATTCCTTTGAGGTTTTCTTTGCGACAAAATCTGATATCTCTCCACGTACAGCTTACGTCGGTAATTTATCCACTGTTGGGACTACACACTAACATTTTGTCTCACCAAGGCCGGTATTCATAGTCAGATCTTATATTTAAGAATAAGAGCATCTTAAGTTTATCTTTAGATGCTGCACGACTCGTCTCATTGGCTACGGAGTATATCTAAAGATGAACTTAAGACGATCTTATACATATATAAGATCTAAGATTATGAATACCGGCTCAAGTCTCATTATATTTTTATCATTTCTGCCGATAAGAGTGAAAAAACTGCGGTTTTTAAATATTAATTAGTTGTAAGATGTGTGAATAACGTCGTGGTACCATTAGAGTATAATATAGAATACGTAATACGTATATAGTGTAGGCTGTTATTAAATTTTCCTCTTGTTGTCCGAGTTTGCTTGTGAAAGGCTTTTCGTTTTCCTGATGATTCCAATCTTTGCTTCTTATCTGCCTTTTCACATTTTACGCGCTTAATATGCTTAACGCGTTTAACGCGCTTAACGTTAGTGATTCCCTTGTTAAAAAAGCTTCTATAGAGTATAGGGTATAGGCCATTCTCGGTCTATACGGGTAGCATTCTTTTATATTAGTATTTACGCCTTTAGAAAGATTTGCAAACGATTCACACGACAATAGGAAAAATATTTTAATAAAGTTCTTACACAACCGTCGCTCCATGGTTCCGACCGTGTGATAAATTGCTAAAGAATTTGCGTGATAAAATTGAATTCGACCTAAACGCATTTTGGTGAGATCAGAATAATCGGATTCTTGGAGTGACACTTGATTCATTCCGTTTAACTAATACGTATATTCTACATCTTTTATACCATTACCAAGAGACCAACCATTAACAAAAAAAAAGAGGGAAGAGAAAATAAAGGAAAATAAAGAAAGAGAAACGCGCCGGAACATAAAATATGATTGAGAATAGATAATTGCTATGAAGAATTAAATTAAAGTAAGATATATAGAAATTGTTGTAAAAATTAGAGCTTGTATAGAACATTATTTGTTGTAATATTTATTTTAAAATAATCTTTCTTTACGAATAATATTTTTAAAAATTCTTAATAGAGAGATTCTCAGCAATTTTATAAGGTCACTGTTTCTTTTCCTCTTCTATTTTCCTTACTATAATTTAGTAACGTTAAAATAATTTGGCTTTTCTGTTTTTGCATATAAGGGATCATATAAAAAGTCCATATAAAATAAAATTTTAATTAAAGAAAAATTGATACGCATTTGAAACATATTTTAAAAATCTTTTTTTATTTAGTTTTTATTGAGCTACAAGTTAGGTCAACTTTCTGTTATCGTTGTTATTACATTAACTATGCAGGGTTTAAATGGTTGTATTATGTTGTTAATGAACCGGTTCCCCATTCTTAAACACTGCATTCGCAAAAAGTCTCGTGAGTGCATACGTACTAAGACTTAAATCGAAAGATCTTTACATTGTCCGTCCTTTAGCGCGCCCACACAAAATCACGGATACGGATCGTCTTATTGTTCCACCTACATACATGCGGTATCCGTATCGAACGATTTGTAACGCGTCGCCGTTTCGTAAATTGCTGCATCACGTTGGCACATTTGGAAATTTTACCAAAAATGTATATATCCGTAATTGCTGTTATTTTTATCGTTAGCAAAACAAACGTTACAGATTATTTTATGTCACAAATAATATTAGTTTGTATCCTTGACCTTTCAAAAAACCCTCGAAGGCATAATTTCTTCCCTCCCTCCCCCCCCGTCTCTCTCTCTCTCTCTCTCTCTCTCTCTCTCTCTATGTATATGTATGTGTGTGTTGTTTATTGCAGGCTTGCCAAATTCGTTGCTCGAATTCATTGATTCGGCTAATTTAGGATAATAAAAAATTATTAAATAAATAAGATATTTAATTTTATATAACGTTTCTAGATAGTTAATATAATATATTTACAATTAATTGAAATGTAATTTAAGATCCCCAGCGTTATCGGGAAAAACGAAAAGAATTCACATATATTGAGGAAATTGAACACGCATGGTTGGTGATTGATAATTGAATACATTTCTTCCAGATGTTGACGATATGACCTCGGGTTATTGTAATTCAACGCGCTGATTTTGAGAGGAAGAAAATTATGCATTTACCGCACCTGCACCGCCGCGAAAGTCAAAGTACGATTAACGTTATCGCGAGATCTCTCCGATTTACCAGAGGGCACAGTATACGCGCGAGGCGAGGCAATATACAATTTTGATCGATGAATGTGCGAGTGATCGACGACATTTGAAGGTTTACGTTTTCTAGGAGAAAACGTAATAGACATTGATTTTATGTTGAATTCCGTTTTTTGAGTTAAATATTTGCAAGTTTACGATGCCGTTCTCATGTTTATACATCATTTATATTCTTCTCGGTCTTTTCCTTTTTTTTTACTTTCTCAACAAATTCTAGAAACTGAAGGCAAGCAATTGTATTTCAATGTCTTCGGTTTACTTGATTGTAAGCATATGTAGAATACGTAGTGTATAAGTGTAGTATA
Source organism: Temnothorax nylanderi (assembly GCF_030848795.1). Taxonomy (NCBI): domain Eukaryota; kingdom Metazoa; phylum Arthropoda; class Insecta; order Hymenoptera; family Formicidae; genus Temnothorax; species Temnothorax nylanderi. The sequence goes on from NW_027249136.1 coordinate 109,714, forward strand.
CTTACATTTCATGCATGTTTGCGATGAAATATAAATGGGAGAGAGAGAGAGCCTTGCTAAAGTGCGGATTCAGCCAACTTGCATTGCTTACATTTCTTCCTACAGTCAGAGATCGTAAATCGCGATTTCATGCCAACTTGAATTTTACAAAAATACGATTCGTAACGTACCCACGATTCTCTCAATTCAAAGTTGCTCGTAGTTTTCTCTTGCATTTATGGTTTGCATCTTTCGAGGTCGATATAGTAACGATGCGTTTCTATTTTGTAAATTTACCATCACACCGACGCCAGTTTGCTCTCAACGATTGAGACAGAGGCGACGTTATTATATATCACGTTCATTCTCATGAATTGGTTGTACAAATGCGACTTCCGGCTGATGGGCGTGCATTACTAGATCGCGTTCATTTATCATTCCCTTATACATATTAAAAGAGGTCTTTAAGAAAAATTTTGCAATTTCTTAAACAAATAGATAAAACTGATTCGGTTACTTTGAAAACGGCACAAGCCTGCAATTTTTTAAATAAATCGCTTTTGAGAGCCATTTCGATATTCCGTTATGTCATATTTGCAATTGCGCGATTCGATCGAGGAACTCGCCGCGGGTGAAATTTGTCTTGAAACGCAATCCAAGTTTTGTCTCCTGCAGTTTAATTATTTGAGTGGCAAAGGCAATCGCAATAATTTATGTGCGAAAAGTGCCAGTTAACGTCCCGGTAGGCTCATTCGGTAGTTTACGGAATTAAATTTAGGCGACGAGTTAATCTAGCTATATTCCAGAAGCCCAAGTCCCACAAGTCTCTCAGTACCTCAGCCTCTGTCCACGCGGCCTCGCGGGGGGGGGGGGGTGGGGGGCGGAGCCCCCCAGCGGGGGGGGGGGGGGCGGAGCCCCCCAGGGGCCCAGGGGGCGGAGCCCCCGGTCAGGAGGGGGTGAGGGGGAGGGCGAAGCCCTCCCCCCCCACTCGAAGCTAGTTTTCAATTACAGCGACACACACGCCCACAAAACGATGCGGAAAACATTATACAAGAACAGTGCGCAAGAGAGATAGATATAGATAGATAGATAGGTAGAGAGAGAGAGAGAGAGAGACCGCCGCGTCGCGGTCGGACCGCTCCGCGCTCGGTGAGATTCGAACCAGCCGCGGGTCACGGGTCGATCCGTTCCTCTTATTCCAGAGTCGCAGAACGTCCTTCACGTTTGTGTCGTCACGTTATCGAAACACATTCAACAATAATTCGCGCGCGATTTATTCTCACTGAAAGTAGAAAAATCCAAATATGAAATTATATTTACATAAACTTTGCTTAAGAATCCATCATCTATTTATACTTTGATTTCGCGAATAGGAAGCGACGCGATCTAATATACCTTACATAAATTGCTCGTACAACTTCTTTCTTCTTTAATGGTGTCCATTTTTGACATACTGCTATTCGATCAGTTTTGTTTTGTTTTTATTTTTTTTAATTTCATACGTCATACAGAGCCACGATATTAAGGTCATGCGAACGCGTACCTAAGTATATTCTACGCCAGAATAATTGCGGTCGACTTCACATCGGCGGAATAAAGATGACAGGATCGTTCTTTCTGCCGCCCAGTTGGCAGATAGCCGAGAGCGTGTCAAAAGGAAAAAGGAAAAAGACCGAGTTCGGAAGAGATCGAGTGCCTTTGTTACGTAAAAAGATATGTGTTACACAGAGTGCGCGTTCATCTTCAAGGTTTCCAAGTGGTGAGTGGGATAGTAAATTGCATATTTAAGTCAGATCGCTGATGATTTTTTAATTCGTTATAGAAGGCCACTAAGTAACGTTAAATTTGCACCATAATTTATGAATAATTGATGCAATAACAATACGCGATAACAAATAACTGGAAAGAGTATATCGTAATATAAATTAAATATCTACAATGATTTCGAGATACATAGTTGCTCGTGATTTTTCATTCCTGCATTATTTAGTTTTAGGCAATGTTTAGTTTATTTGCCAACTAGCCGAGTTTATTTGCTAATGTCTACTTAACAGTCATCAATCACATCGAGCGACGAGGACACGCTCTCTGGTGCGCTCGGGTCAGCACTTGTCGTGTCCTATTAATTAGGTGCGAATCATTAGATTACCGTTCCGTTTATCAGACATCTATACATGCAGCGATACACGCAGTATTTAATCGTATCTATCATTCACAGCATTACAAGTTGCACGACGCATTGATTAATTTTATAACCTTATTTATTAAAGCGGCCTATTGATTACTTGAATAGGTACATACATATATGTATAAAAAGATGTAGATAAATCTCTTGAGGATTCGAATAGATAACATGATAATACTTATTGTTAAATAGGACCGTGTCGCGTCTCGAAATATTTCCAGCTAGAGGTCCGTCCATCACACCGATCCCTCTGCTCAGAGAATCTCAGTTTCGCTCTCGGAAGACGGAAAGATTAAGGATATATTGTATATGCTTCGAGGCTGAAATATCTCCTCACGACCTTCGACTTTGCCGAGCGTTTTCTCGATGATAGCGCGCGCGCGCGCGAGTCCAAACATTATTCTCTACCCTCGACGTGTCTCTCCATATTGACGTTGTTTCAGGCCTCGTTCGATATCGTTCTCGATCTTGCCTCCGTTTACCCGTTGCCTGCGGGCCGCTTCTTCCTCGCAGTTTCTTCTCGCTGCTTCTTCTCTCTATCTCAACTCTATGGTGTTTTCTCCTTTCTTCCTATCCTATATAAGTAACACGGTCACTTATAACGATCCCCTTCTTCTGTCCAACCGAACCCCTCGTCCCGACTCGGCCTCTTTACCTTTTACGCTTCTATCTCTCTACGCGTCTACCCTCGCGCCCTCGCCTCGTGTATCCCCATTTTCGAGCATCTATATCTATCTTTGCTCACCCGACCCTTGAATTAAATTACATCTCGGAGGTCGAACGACTTTACCAGCAACCAGCTCGCCGTAGGCATTGCCGGCCGCGATGCGCCTTCGTCCTGTCAGCCTCTTCGACCGCAATGATATACCGGCCATTCATCTATCAGATCTATCTAGCTGATGGCGCGCAATTTTATATCAGCCGCCAGGACAGTCTACTCGTCACTGCATCATGTACAGTTATTTCATTTCTTTTCAATTCCACAATTCAGTGCCTCTCACTAGTATCTATATAGTAAATATCCTATCGATTCGACACAACTATGTCGAAATAGTAATAATATCATATTAATATCATATCGTTATACATCCCGTATCCCGTATCCCGGAGGCATTTATCTGAAATCTTTATACAGCTTTACAGTTTTGCAAAAAAAATTATTGTATCATTTTCATCTGCAGATGTATTATTATTATGTACCAATTTTAACACTACCAACACACTACCAACGAAAGGCGAACTAACAATAAAAGGGAATGGGCCGCTATTGTTACATGATTTGACTGACATTTATTGTTGGCATAAATGATATGAGCGACAATATCAAATTTTCTTACAATTAATTAGTACCGCAAATAACTCTATGCATTTATAAAGCAAGAAATATATAGACAACGTGCCATGTAACATGTTATTGAGGGGGGGAAAGAAAGATATTAGTTGCGATTAAGGATTTTTTATGTATTGTCCTATAAACGTTAGATCGATACACTAGCATCAGGTACTCGTATAGCGGGTGGGCAGGATGTAGTGCGATAGCTGAAAGGAGTTAAGTATCCGCGGTCATTGCACGAGAGAACTGCCGCCTTATAAGTCTCTATATACTCTCCAGCAATACGATTGCTTTAGCTTGCACTTATCGTACTTAATATTAGCTCTTTCTTGGCACATAATTGAAGTAAACGACGACTAGTAGTTGAGAGATATAAATCGCGTGATAATTTCTGGCAATCATGCCGTGTGCTATTTTCTAGACTAGACAAATCCGACGTGCGACTCTTTAGATTTACGCAGCTCAAATTTCGATAATAATATCGAGGCTTGCAGAACGGTGCGCTTAGCGCTTAGCGCTAATAAAGCCAAGAGCTATTTCAATTTAGAGGTCCGGCTTTATCTTTGCAGACAAATAGAGTCCCTCGAAATTTATGCGTTACTATACTTTCCGAATACAATTCCCATTATCTTTTTAAGAAATAAATTTTTTGCGATCCAATTTATGAGTGATTTTTATGTATGATATATGTATTAATATGTATATTAATGTATACACACAATAATATTAATTGAGATGTGTATCTTTTTTTTTCTCTTTACGAAAAGATGTGCATTGATATATAACATATAACATGTATAGGAAGAGTTGGTCACTTTAGTTTGCGTAATGAAAACTTGATGCATGCATTATATGTTTGTTATCACGCGCGCGCAAAGAGTACGTAAATTTATTAATTTTTTAATAAACATTTTAAGTTTGTCTGCACAAAGAATGCAAAAAAGCATTTGCAAAAGAGCGTCTGTTAGACGAGAATCTAAAATCAGCAAGTCAACGTGGAGAAATAATTCGTTTACAGACGCTAGTAGTCGGGATGAGATTTAGTGGATCGCATCGCTTAGAAAGGTCAGACGTCGGCCCGTGCTCACATTCGTCCCTCTTTGCGAAAAGTGCATACACTCGAATTTCTTATACGAGAACGAATTTCTTACGAAGCAGTGCCTCGAGAGTGCTTGCGTGCACTCCGCGCTCGCTCTCCGTTCTCTCGTTCTCTTTTCCTCTTTGTAACCCTTACGAATGGAGACACGCTTACGCGGATTGGCTTTCGTCGAGCCGCATCGCTGCACGCTTGCGCAAGCTTTTCGAGGTGAGCTCTCGAGCTGCGTTCGAGTCGCATCGCGGACCGTGGCACGTGGAGTCGCGTTCGCGAACCTGCGTCAGAAAATAAATTCTGTATTTTTCTGACTTTACTGACTTTGCTCGTGTCGCGCGAATATAATCGTCCGATTATTGCACACGAAATTTACAAATGTTAAACTCATACAAGAAATAGACTTATTGTCGAATCGTTGGAGCGACGCAGAAACATTGATATCGCGGATTCGTGTATTTTTTTTCTTTATGCCACGTGCGAACGTAGGAAGATCCAAGTCATCGGTATGGTGCAAGCTAATGGTGCAAGCTAATGGTGCAAGCTAATGGTGCAAGCCAGTGAAGTGTTTGATACGAAGGAGCGGTGTATCGAAAATAATAATTTATTACGCCTTGTATGTATCCATCTTGATATCTTTTGCAAAACATATCATATGTATATTATTTTAATCTTTATAGTTGCCATTTTTTTGCCCTAATGTTTTTCTTAATAATTATATGAGCATATATAGTTTGCTTCTTATAAGTTTGTTCCTTAATTAATAATTTTACGAGTTAATCTCGAGGCATTCTCTATTCTGCCACAATACTTTATATCGATTAAATTAAGAAAGGATGGATATATGTATAATGCTAAATGTTTTTTTGACGAAAGAATGTTTTCGTCGATCGAGTTTTGATGATTTAAGTATTTTAAGTAATCTACTTGAAAAAAAATTGTTTATACACTTTTATTATGTACACAGTAATTTCTGCATTTTTGGAATAGTACATCTCTATACCTAATAAACATATATGTCAGGCGTGCATATCTATTACGTTAAGGGAAATTCGATTTAATTTTAAATATACATTAATGAACTTAATACCTATACTAATAATGCAAATATTGCGGATCAATTAAAGGAATAAAATTTTCTTTAAATTTTTAAATATTTTGTTACAATATTCTTACTTGTGTCTTTTCTTATATGCGTATTTAACATAATAATAAGCGAGTATTCATGTATTTATATATAAATTTATATAAATATAGAGAGAAATAAATTTCCCTCCATCTCTGAGAAAATAACTGTATACAGAGAAAGCTGCCTAGAATTCTATTAACGAAAGTAGAGTATTTTAATAATAAACGTGTTGCCGAAGCGCCGGATGTTGATCGACTTTAAAAGATATGTATCAAATAATTAAAATAATAACAGCTATAGCGGATTGATTTAATACAGTCGCGCATGAATAATCTTGACGCAAAAGTAATAACTACTAAGCTCGAAAATTGTTGTCGTGCAACAATGACAAGGCATCGCATCCGTTCCCTTTAATTTTATTGTTCTGCCTGTCATTACACTCGACCTAAATTAGCACCGTTGAAAGCGGAGCTTTGCTTTCACGAATTAAATTTCTTCAAAACAACAGTCAGTTTAATGCTATATATATAAGAGTTTGGTTTTTCATTCAATAACACGTTTTAATTAATCGCATCGTTGTATTTACATTACGCGATCTATAGTTTTGCGTTTAATCTAATTCAGTCAAAGTAGAAATTTGCTTATGACGAAACAATGAATTCTATAAATAAAAAATCGGCGAAAGAACTAGAGAAAGACTGACGAGGAGGACAAAAAAAACAACTCAAATGGTATGGCTGTCAATGTGCAGAAAATATGAATTTAACGCTAGATACGCGGATGTGTCCCTCATTCGTAGAAGCATTATAATTACTATTATGAATATGTTTATTCGCGCAGAAAAAATCTCGCCCAAAATGGGCCATTGGCGCACAACATTGAATTATATGCCATTTTGTAAGTGTTGTTGTATATATCGTTAGAAAAATAAGTTTAAGTTCTGGGACAAGAGAAGTTATGACCGGTACAATTATCAGTCTTAATACTTATTCATTATCACATTCTGTGATAAGAACTGTTAGAACTGTCAGCAAATGATATGAAAATATCTTCAATATGCTCTGATGGTAGCTTGATTCTTACGTTTGAGTACTTCTTTTTCTTTCGGCCGAAAAGTGCAAACCAGCCGCAGGCCTGGACTTAGCCGAACAAGCGAATAAGTTTGTTCGTTACCGTCTCGTCACTATACGGGAAAGTGCCTTGGGCGCAGCAGGGAAGTCTAGACGATATTATAAAATATATTATTTTATATAAAATTAGCGACATTATAACTAATATCACATATGGTAATATGCAAAATTTACATCCTAAAAAGTATCTTTCCCCACGTTTTTGAGACTTGGGGCTTAATGTATATATTAGGTATTATTATTTTTGTCAACCTCCTCTGCAAATGCATATAGAAGACAAGTGCGTTCATCATGGCGCCCAAAACCCCTTAATAAAATGGGCGAGGTTCTTCGTCCGCTTTTCGGTTCTCCAAAATGTGCTTATATGCCATAAGTGCATATAACGCGTGATAAATTTTTCGAATGCAAGGATGGTGAGAATGTTGGAAGATTTTCCAGGTCGTTCCGTGGAATGTAGTGAAATTATCAAATTGGTTTGGCGAAAAGACGTAAAAATGTGGATGTCATTCCAGGTATTTGTATTCCATATGCATCACGCAAACAATATTTGTCTCGATCGTAAATGTAACAAAATAAAAAAAGACAAAACTTGACATATAATCGCCTCTACGTATCTGCACCGGTTTACAAATGATGGATCTCCCCCGTCCCCTCCCCCCAAGTTTCAATCATTATTCTTTTTCACCGCGATAGAAATCGATGACGAAGTATAAAACACGAGGTATATAAGATGGCGATGAAAAGGATGAGTTTATTGGTATCGAGTTTATGATGAATTTGACGTCACAGGATGTATATCGAGTATCGAGTATCGAGCAAATTGAACAATCGACAAACTCAAATCGGCACGATTGATTTATCTCCCACGTATTTCTCTTTTATCTGTAACATTTTAATTTTTTAACTTTGATATATTCTGAATTCTCCTAACTATATACAATTATATGCTAATGTAATTCTGCCGTCGAAGGACGTAATGGAATTACTTTAGAATAGTTTTTTTCCACGCAGTTTTAATCTCAAGTAATTGATTTTTCTGATTGTCATTGTTATGTAATCCATTATTCTCATGTATATACATATACATATATGTATATTTCAATATACGAGACGAGACAATAATGAAATTTATCTTGATTCTAAAGAACTTTTAAATGACTATTTTTCGACTAAAATTATAAATTAATGTAAATTAAATTTATAACAATCGCTTTACATTTTTTAATAATAGAGGATAATTTCGTGATTTTTCAAATAACTTTATTTGGTTTATATGGATACACGTGAATAACGTTGTTATCTCATTAATATAATGGCTACTGTACGGCAACAATAGCAACATCGCGCAGATGGCCCTACGTTCAACGCAAATTGGATTGTTCTAAGCATTTCAAAGTACATGAATACTCGCATTCTGTAGTATATGCCTCGAGAGAACACACTCCAGTGAATATAGTTTACTTTAAGAATATCGATCCGTATTATATACATATTTATCTAAGCAGCATAAAAATATGTATTTTATTTTGTAAATATGTAACCCGGATAGCCATCAGTGACATGAAACTCTTTATTCTCATCAAGACTTTATAACTCTTTCTGTTGATAAAGAGAGAGAGAGAGGGAGATAGACTACGTTAAGTATAGTCTCGTGAAAGTACTTAAAATCCATTGATTATTGATTCGCAAATCTGTTTTTATTATAACGCAGGAATTTTCATTGGAATGAATTAAAGACTTTCAGTCCTTTGGCAATAGGAGAGAGATTAATTTCTCTAATTATACAAATTTCCATATTAAATTTGATTCGCATAAAATCTTAGTTTGGAGCAAATTAATACTTTGCTCTTGTATGGAACTATTGGACTCGGGAAGAACTTTTGCAGAATAAAATTACATTAACAGGATGGGATTGAAGATTAGAAGTGTGACAACTCTCTTTAAGAATTGAAAATTTAAGTGCCTGCAATTTAAGTGCCTACTAAGGAAGAGAAATGAGAATAATAATTTCGCGGGAAACGAAGGAAACTAATTTATGACATTACTTGATCACAATCGCATCGTGTCGAGATCGACGATTGAGAACACTTAGTAAGTGCCACAGTATTCTGAATCATGTACGCATCCAACGATTAAAGTCGTACGACAAATTGCTTATCTGCTTTGCTATCGGGAGCGAGGCGAAGAGATTGTGATTGCGTTTCCTTTCCGCCTAAGAAATGAGCCAGAGTGAAAGAAGTGTCGTGAAGCATGGTCCTGAGGGCTCACCTCCGCCTCTTCTGTTGCCGCCGCCACCGCCACCACCGCCACCACCACCACCACCACCTCCTCCTTTGCCGAAGCTTCCAACTTATTCGCACCAAAAACTCTTCAAGAAATGCAAGAGCGCCACGTTTCAGCTTGATGGCGCGACATATACAATAGGTAATTGTTAAGCGATACAAATCGATTTCATATCAATTGAAAAATTATTCTTCAAATCAATTGGTAATTGCAGAGTATTCACAGTAGATATATAATTATCAAAATATTCCAGAATCAATATCAAACACCAATTTAATGAAATATTAGTTAAGTACTTAATAGTTAAAGTATTGTATTAAAATAATATGAAATTGAATTAACAATGGAAGTAGCAGGCAAAGCAGGATGGAGCCGGATAGGCGAATATTTGCTTGTATTCAGACAATATTATACCTTACTATTAAAAATTAATACATTTTAATCTTTATATTATCTTATTAACCTAAATATTTATCTAATTCAATGCAATTGTAATTCGCCAGTACGAAATAATAAAACTAAGACGTATGTGTGAATCGGCCCAACTGGCAATAATTTATTAAATATTAATCGACTTTATTGGTCATTATAGTCGTCAAGACAATACGACCGTGATTTGGATTGATTATCGTCAAGACACACTTTTTAACCAAGGATTTGGTCTATATAAATTGATGTAATCTTTGATACTTATACATATATAAGCATCATATTTAAAATAATTAAATTTATTGCGAAAAATATTACCTCAGCCAGGATTCGAACCTGGAACTTCCCTCATTCCGTGAAGGGTGGTCGTATACCAATTCGACCACTGAGGCATGTGGTAATATTTATCGCAATAACCTGTATTAGAACAATAATAATAGAAGATGGAAACACCGAAATTAACTTTTATTCGGTTGGGGCACCATTACTGGTGGTCGAATTGGTATACGACACCCTTCACGGAATGAGGGAAGTTCCAGGTTCGAATCCTGGCTGAGGTAATATTTTTCGTAATAAATTTAATTATTTAAATGTGATGCTTATATGTAAGTGCCAGGGATTGCATCGATTTGTATGGACCGGGTCCTTGGTTGGAAGGTGTGTCTTGACGATAATAGTCGGGCCAAATCGCGGTCGTGTTGTCTTGACAATAACTGTAGTGACCGGTAAAGTCGATTAATGTTTGGTGAATTATTGCCAGTTGGGCCGATTCATACGTCTTACTTTTAAATATTTATCTAAATATGATAATTGCCACCTGTTCTTATATCATTTATGTACACATATATTGTACGATTTGTATGAATATCATGAAATGTGCGTTGCATATTGTTATACGAACCTATTGCGTTCTCAGATACACGTTGCGGAAAGAATATAAGCTATCTATGCGACAATGAGAGAGTTCCGCTTGTCAGCTATCGAGTATACACAGAATCCTTTATAGGATATCGCTCCGATCCAGTACCGAATATACCGATATGTATATGCACGCGGGATATAGGATTCGCTGAAACCATTGATTCGCTAACAATAGTCGCCAAGTTGTGAAACTCTTTAATTTATAACATATATTGTATAAATCATCTTTTCGCACAATAGGAATTTCAAGTTTGTTTTATTGCTTCAGATTTAAGTAAATTTGGCTATCTGAAAATATGTCTTTTAAACGAATTTACATCCTTTGTGATGACTATTATAAATGCCTTATTATTATTATTTTATACGACAATTATTTTTCTCTTGTCAAAAACTACAATACGCGAGGAAATTTGGGTAGTTATTGGGTAACCACTGTTGGAAATAGTTACGAAGGAAAGGTCGTGTGTGAAGGGAAATAAAGCGGGACGAATAAACCGAAACAAAGTCGATGTCGAGTGTATCACGGGTCACGTCTTTTCGTGGAGAGTTTTCACAAGTTGCCAAGCGTGAAGATAAATTTGCCATGGCCCGAATGCAAAAACAGAATTTAAAGACTGGTGCCGAGAGTCTTAACTTTGCCAACATTTATTCTACCGTAAAATAAGATAGTCGAGATACTGCCTGCTTTTCCGTTGTGTAGTTCGTTATTCGCTTATATGATAGGACAGCATGCATGAATTTGTTTGGTACATTCGCGTGTCGAAAATATTTCTTTCGTGAGATAGATATTTTCTCTCAGAACGCAAATATTTTCCTACGAGATGTATTTGTAAGTTTCCAATTAAATTACCTCTTTAGTATCTCGCGCGCAAATGCCAGAAATAAGCGCGATATGTGAAATATTAAAAACAGTATGAAACGCAAACTAATTAATCATTCGTTGTCTCGATATTTTACTAAAACTTTAAATCACTTTGTTCCGTGATACGATTACATTGTTTTACAAAAGTATAAATAAAAGAGCAATCCTTTGACGTTAAAACCTTTAATGGTCCATGTTTCTCTCTCTCTCTCTCTCTCTCTCTCTCTCTCTCTGCACGTATCTCATTTTATTATTTTTAAATTTCATTTCGAGCGTTGTGTGTGTGTGTACGGTTGATTGTGTTACATGCTCGTATATGGCTCATGTAATTAACAATAATTCCATTTTCCTACATATGCTCTTTTCTCTTTAACGTTATTTTCTACTGGAAACTGCGGAATAAAACGCAACATTTATAGAAATTAAAACGATGAATTTGATAGGTATAATTGAGAAAAAAGTTATGGATACAGACTTTTGTGAGTTTTCTGCGATTGCATATCGTGTTAAATCTGATCACACGCTTAAGCAGACGATTAAGCCGCTAGCTATTTATTACGATAGAAAATAACGATAATAAGTAATCCACGACACGTTTCCTTTCGATAAGGATGCACGGCTTCGTAACACTATTATGGTACTCTTCTTATCTATTCAGTACCGCACGCAAATCCAGCTTGGTCACGACACCTCAAGAATGGGTTTAAATATTGATTTCCAATTTCTGTTACGGGTAGCGCGCTATTCTTATCATTTAGACGAATATACTGGTGTCTCGTGCTTTTCCGGTTGGTATCATTTTGTACGGTCTTTTTAAAAGACGATAATAGCATCATTTCTCTTCGTAAACGAATATTTTTCGCCGACCTTGTTTTCCACGGAACCACGATATTTCTTCCTCGTTAGCCATTTGTAGACATTTGTACAAGACTGCGGAAACATGGAGATTTGGAGAGTTCTAAACGCGATAGTTTCTATAAAAATAAACTCAATAGTCGAGCGTATGAGTATGGAGACATTTCTTCAGCTATACAGCTTTTAAACATTATATTTTAATAACAACAACTTGAATTGTCTTCAATGCGTTCGTGTACCATTTCTTTGAAATTTTCAAAATTTTCAAATTATCGAAAAATGCACAAAAATCTTTTATCTCGGTGATTGATCCAGAAAATAATACGATACTCTGGACGAACACAACTAAATGGTATTGTTATCTTTAGTTCTCTAGCGGTAACATATGTAGTTAAAATTTGACAATTAAGAGATGCATATATCCCTTTCGTAGAAATACAAAATAATACATAGGTATTATTTAATCTTTGAGAATAAATAATCCAAGTGTATAATTATCTACAATTACGGTATGTGTACAAAAATATTACCAAGTCTAGTTTGAAAATATAACTCGTTATAATTCGATTTCAATTCATTTCTTTCTTTATTTCGAAATAGTACATCTGATGCAGTACTTATTGTATAGTACGTTAGTGCTTGTTTCACTGTTTATTAATATACTATACTATTCGCGTTTTATTCACCTGACAATGAGTCGAGTCATTTTCAGGGCTATAACTGTATTTACCATTTTTGTCGCGGCCGACGATCGTATCAATTTGCTTAGCAAAAATCGGCCGTTCGCGTAATTAAGCCAGAGAGTTAATCAACGACAGAGTCTGCATTAGGTTTGCGCGCTCTATCTTTTGACGATCAACCAACGGTGTGTGTGTGTGTGTGTGTGTGTGTGTGTGTGTGTTCAGATTATCTTATTCGAACCTTCTGCATATAGAAATAACCACAAATTTACCGGACGATGAAATTGCAATTTATCCTAGTGGCTTGAGGATAGTCTAGCTCTAGCAATAAAATACGATTGGAGCAGGGAAATGCACCAACGATCTATCTATCTACGATGCGATAGTTGGGCGGCAGATATCGACGGGAATTTAGAGAGTCGGTGACAAGATGAATGGGATTACGTGCCAGTGACGACGTCATTCCAATGGAAGCCATCGTTCGCGCGCGCGATGCGTATTTGCGCGATACCGCGCTCTCGGTATTATTGGATCGACATTTTTCCGTTCGCGTATTAGCCATATGTCGATACAATACCGGTTCGTTTAACGGAAAAAACGCATTGATTTTTTTTCCTATTCTTCGCATCGGATTCGCTAGTTATGTACCCATCGCGGCATCGTCGACCGCGTCGTAAGCCACAGCGAACGCGTACTTATTCATAAATGGGAGCACACTGCTTTAGCGAGTTTTACTCGCAGAAAAACATAATCATTTTGTCGAAAGTTGTGTCGAAAAATATCGTCGGAGAATTCTATATATAGAAATAGATGTGATGTGCGAATGCGCGATTATGTAACGAAATCTTCCAACTCTCATATAAACGATCGTCAATCCTTCATTCTGCTTTCTCTTGCCAAGATAGGATGTATTATAGTTAATGAAGCACTCTGTGTCTATCGTATCTTTGATGAAAATGGCGCATTATGTTTGACCTCGTAAAAAGTCTTTTATAATTTGTTCCTTTTATATAGCTATAATATAGCTGTAGCTTATTAAAAAGTCCAAAACAATCACAAGAACGTATAAATAATATACATATTATAGATATGATATGAGTAATTTTGTTTTTAATTTATTTTAATACATATTGCAACATTGTCTATAATTTCTTAAACTTGTTAAACAATAATCTTTATTTAATGAATAATTTGTGTATTTTTTTCTAGCAAATACAGACGAAGAAAGTTGCTTTATTTCATTCGTATACGACTGATTGTCTTTTAGCAAAATTCTTACTTTGCTTACTTAAAATGTGAGTTTCCGAAATAGTAAAAAATTCTCTTTTATATGAAAAAGTAGAACTGTCCTACTTTTTCGCTCAAGTTTTCTTGCATACTTTTCACTGTTAAGCATCCTACGAAATTTGCCGCGGGGATTTTATAATTTAGGAAAGACTCGGAATGACAGACTCAAAGAAAGAGCCTAATTAGTCCCGGGCCTCACTATCTCTCGCATAGAGGGTCATCAAGTTGAACAGTGCCATTTGCAACGTATATATAGAAACTTAATGAATCTCACAATCATTTATTAACTGTTCCATAATTGGCAAGATTGATGCGCCAGACTGACAGGAATATATTTTTATAATATCGATAATTTAGAAATAGTGAGGCGTTATGTTATGCGAGTATACATCACGATCTATTGTATTATCGTACTTCATGATAGTTGCAAGGTTGTTCATTTCAGATAGGTCTCGCGCGTAATCATTTTAGTTTGATGGAACGATGTGTTAATTAAGCTTCGACAAAGATCTGAGTAATGCTTCGGGCATTATACGAGTTAATGTATATTATAAATTGGACAGATATCCTAAGGCGTATTTGATGTATCCAAATATACATATCTTCTCTTCTGCGCTTTCGGTCTATATTGCCACATACATACATGCACGCACGCACGCACGCACACACCCTTATATTGACATACAAAAATACACAGAACACATACCTTAATTTGATTTTTAAATGAATTGTTCTTTATGAATGATTGTTCTGGAAATAAATATCCACCAATTTTAGATAATTGGCAGCATGCGTTGCATTTGGAAATGTCGTTTACTGAATCGTTTACTTGAGCATTTTTTAAATAAAATGTATGCTTCATCGAGAAGAATTTCTTCGGATGGCGGCGGATACGAAAGTGACGACGAACAGGCATCTCGGCAACTCTTTGCCAAAATGCGAAGATTGGCTGTTTGCCAGCTAAAATGCCGATAGCAGAGCTTTCTCCAACTCCATCCTTCTCGATCGATACCGAACGGTGTTCTGTTTGCAACGATATCAAAGTCCTTGTATTTCGGCGCGATACTATCCTCATCCATTAATTACGTTAATTGACACTTTTGATTATTGATTAATCTGATGGATATCTATATATATATATATATAATATGCATATTGCATTTATAAAAAATGTCCATGATTATATTCTATCGTTGGATGGTTTGGTGATTTCTGGGTATTCTATATAATAGGCCTGATTGGCGCGAGTATAGGCTTTGTGTTATTTGAAAATCAAAGCGATCTTTTCTCGATTGAAATGTCGAAACGTCAACAATTTTTAATCTTTAAAAAATTATTTTAAAATATTTTTGATAACGATGATCCCTCTTTGTTCGCTCAATGCGCATCTATTCGCCGAACAATCTGTAGCCTGTATATATATATATATATATATATATAGTATATAGAATAATGCGGCAATAAAATATTCATATAGTCGAGACGAATATTCGAGCTGGTATGTGAAATATTCTCTTATGAAGGAACAATGCATAACAGCGATAAGCATGCGCGAGTCATTAAAGCGTCCGCGACTGGTAATAAAAAGAAAGAAATATATCCACGCGCGCGAGAAAGTCCTCAACTACGAATACGCCTCTTACCTTTCAAACGCGAGTGGCACAATAGTAAATATCACATACGATGAATTATTCGTGCGCGCATATTTACTGACGCGCGTCGCGTCGCGTCGTCGCGAACGATGCATTTGTTAGGAGACGTTGATGTATCTTCCGCTGTGTGTTCAAAGGTGAAGGTCGCATACTTTGCGTCGTTTATAGTTTATATCGTCGTCGTGCTTCGATAAAGCGTATTGTCATAATATTTCGCTCGTATGCGGATATATTTCGCGAAACTTGTTTGCGGGAACAAGGACTTTTTAAACGCTCGCTACATTTCAGCGAGATTTCGTATTATTATTATTATTTTATTTTTATTATTAATCTACAAGTTAATTCATTTTTAATTGAATGCGATTAGATTTTATGCTATATTTTTTATTGAAAAATAAAGAGTTTGATAAAGCGATCCTGATTTCTTATCTGAATTCTGATAAGAGTTTTGTCGGTCTATGACTCGGAGCCGAGGTGCGGCATAGGAGCGGTATGCTTGTAATGAAAAGCAGATAACTGAAGGAAACGCGTGGCTTTAATTCTGTCAAACATTAATATCCCTTTTGTTAATGCCTATGGAATTAACCGGAAATGTCGTAGCCTGCCATAATTTCCGGTGGAGGTCGGTAAAGTAGAGCTGCAGCAAGGCCTGGAACACGGGAATCGATTGCATTTGCTGGTGTCTAGTTTTAGACGTGGTGTATGTTAGAACCTCTGAGTAATGCGCACGTTAGGATACTGCAGGGAGCTACATTGACGAAATTGCGAGTTGGAGTTTGTGTTTTTCACCATTATTTTTCTTTTAATTATATATTTTAACCCTCAATTAGATTTACCGATTTAATCTCACTATCAGATTAATCGTAGATACGTAAAAAACGACCGAGCTTTCTCGTGACTGAAAATTATTTATTGCGATTTTGCGACCGTTAATGACCATTTTGAATATAAAAAGAATTGTCATCGTTTTCAAAGGAATTTTCTGTGAATAGCAATCGCTTCACACATAAACTACATAAAGTATTGACTTAAATTCCATTAACACTGTCCCAATGTTATCTGACGAATGAATCATTTGTACGAGTCGTCTCTCGAGTAACATCTTGGAGACCGAGTCTCTCGATTACGGTATACGGACACGGTACATTGGTTTATCTATCGACCGGCTACGGCGGCTATTCGGTCCTACGCTCGGCGCTCGGTGCGAGATAACGGTGATGACGACATGACGAGCGAGAATAAACCCGAGGTCCGCTAACGTATTATCCGATATTTCGTGGCGATAGAGACGCGGCGCGCGGCCCGGTAAAACGATAAAATTGCGTGACAATTTCAGGCTCGCCGTTTATAACGCCGTAATTCTCGTACACCCTACCTACACGGGGTGTCTCGCGCGCCCGGTCAGCGTAATCGAAAGCCATAACGTCGCTTGGTCGTCGATGGGAGCTCGCGGCAGTCACCGTCAATCGACTCCAGGCTCCAGGCTCGACGTACAGGCTACGACCGATCTAATATAAGCTAACATCCGGAACATCTCTCTGAAATATCCTGCGAGGCTGTCTGTCATCCCCAGATATACCGTCATCAACATTGTGCCGCGCCGCGCCGCGCCGCGCCGCGTCTACTTATATATATGCGCCCCGTTGTGCCTCGCACAAAATAAATACGTCGATGGTATATTGCGCGCCAAGATATTTCCTATGACAATCGGAAATCGGAGTTGTTCAGAATTTAGAAATGCGTGCAAAGCGTGCGCGTACGCTGCGACGCGACGGCGACGTTACACGTACGAAGCGCAACGCACGAAAAAGATCGATCTACATTTTCTTTATTAATAACAAATTTTTTAAAATTAAGATTAGAAATCGATTTTTTCCTACAAAAATACATAAAGATCGGTTCCATCTTCCATCACGGAACTAGAGCCATATAGCTTTAGGACATCTTATATATATTTTGGTCGCAACAGATTTATACTTTTGCGACGAATACTTGCTACACGGAAAAAAAATTAAGTTGCTTCAATTAAACGTCGACGTCACGGGCTGCCACAAACATAAATAGTTAATTTAATTGGATATTATTGGACCAAATATTTAAATTATTAAAACAATTATCTGATGTTTCTTGTTCATTAACATTGATGTTGCGTATCAATGATAGGTTTTATCACACAATTACACTGATGCTGTTCATACAACATCACTTTTTTTCTGTTTACGACGTAGAAATCTGGCTCGATAACCCTTTTGTCGAGTGGATTTTGTCGAGACACTTGCGATCCCGCTAGTCTTAAATTGAAACAGTTAGCGGTATGGAGTATGGAGCTTGCTAAACGTTGATTGAATTTGGGTTGTGCGAAATTAGGCCAGAGTTTACGCGTCTGTGGTGTAGTTCGACTTAAGCCCGGATTACGTGCGGTCACCATTGGAATCGCGCGGTTAATTTTAATTCTACATGACAATGGTCCTCATGGGAAAGAGAATTGTCTACTACTTTAATTCGAATATTTAATTAACTACGGAACGTATGAAAAAGTTATGATATTGTTGGACAATTTTTGATATTACTTTCAATCGGATTATTACTTTTACGCCGTTATTACTGTTCTCAGCGCGTGCAAAATTTAATTAAATTAATGAATAGTATAATTGCGGACGGAGCAATTTATTCGAGACGTTGTTCCTAACGTTTCATTAATCCAATTTCATATAGCCGTATGCTCATACAGGAAGAAATCGGTATACGCTGTGCTCTCAAAAACTTACTATAATATTGCATGGCATTAATTAAGATATACCTATTAATTGTAACTGAGGAAATTAATTTATGTTTTTATGTTACGTTTCAAATGTTATACGTTTAAATGTTACGTTTCGGTGAATATATTATGTAATATATTCACATATTGCGATATTATTGAACCGAGTAATGAAGTTTAATACAGCTCCGTTCTCTCTCCCCCCTCCCTCTCTCTCTCTCTCTCTCTCTCTCTCTCTCTCTCTCGCGCGCGCGCGCGCGCGCTTACTTAATTGCGACATTATCAATTTATACTCCCGAGTTGTTCTTGTTTTCGCAAAACATTTGTATATTATCTATTCACACTTTTCACTGCGAGCAAATTCAATGATGTGTCATTAGTCTAGCTGCAATTAATCCGATTTACTTTGAATTTTTCAACATAGCTATTAGACAGCATGCGATTATAGCCGAGAGCACAACTCGCGTTCATTCAACTGCGGGAGCAAGCTTCTAAAATTCTAAAGCAAACACAAAAGCGAATACCGTTTTTATGAAGATTATATGATTGATGCCTCGAGACCACGAGGATAAGTTGTGTACGCTTAGTCGCTGGTGGTAAAGGTCAAGGCGTTTTCGCGAGGTCAAAGAAATTCGGTCGAGCTCGATGTCCGGAGTGCGACTTATGGTCTCGCTCCTTCGCAGCAGCAAATAAATGCGGCACGCGCTATTGATGTACTGATGGACGATATTCGCGCGATCGACACGATTACGTCATTTTTACCATTTTGTTAACCAGATCGTCATCGATATCATCGGGCGAATATCCGGTCTATGATGTAGCGTCTATACATATTATCGAGCTGATAATAGAGTAGTCGATAATTGGTGCGACATTAAGTCGGCAAAGGACGGCACATACATGTACGTACACGCGCTGCGGATAGGAATATACAGCCCCACGTATAAACGTATAATTGGCTGACTCCCCGACATCGGTTTAACCCGGTGGCCCACCATCGCGTTTCTCTTCTGTCCGTTTGATGAGCACACAGGTATATTAATTGATGGGTACATAGCGCCCATAGCGGTCGCCATTAAGTGCGCCGCGTGATAAATAGAGGTAAACCTAGCATTATCACGAGCCACGGCATTTTTATTGCGAAAATATCCGCGTTATAGCGACGTCGAATGAGTTATGCATCTCTTGCAACACTGGACGCTTTATTTATATCGCCGCGCGCCATGGGGTCGCGCCGTGGAATTTAAATCTTCCCTCCTCTTTCCTCTCTTTGAATTGATTTAATCGTCCATGCACAACTTTACGATTGTTCGTGGCGTCTATTGGCCGCCGATGTTCTTAAGCGATATCGCCTTGTATAAAGGGCTTCATTATTTTTAAGAATTAAATTTTTTTTCAACTTGCATACAGGGGCAATAATGTAAGATAAAACCAAGTACAAAGTTGCTTATTTAAAGACGTATGTTTTTCTTATTTCGTCAAAATTTTTAGAAAACGTACATCTATTTAAACTTTATTTGTTTTGAATACAAAATACGTTATAGATAAATCGATTTTCTTTGCGTATAATTTTTTTTCTATTTAATAAGCCCAAGAGAGAGCCAGACAAGCGAGAGAGAGAGAGAGAGAGAGAGAGAGAGAGAGAGAGAGTTTCTGAGCAAACAAGAAACAAAAAGCAAACCAGAAAGTACATTGCTACGTGTCAAGTACAGAACATCAAAGGGAATTCCGTGGAAAGGAACGTAGAATAAATTTCGTGCGCTGCTCCATGCTCACATATGGTATATATCTTGAGTCGGAAATCAATCAATGGTTGAATATCTGGTGAAGACACCGCGTTTCTCTACCACTGCTTTTCATTTCTTCATCAGATCGGCAGACACAGTATAGGCGGCAAACTTTGTCTACATTGTGTTTAAGTCGTCCGACGTTGACTATTATATCTTTGAGCAAACTAAGCGTGCTTTCAACAACTATAGGCGAGTGCATTAATTTATCAGGCGCAGACGCATTTAATGAAACACTCTGTTGTGTTCACTCGGCCTGCACCTTCACAAAATTGAACGAATTGATGCATACGTTTGTACAACACGCGAATAATCTCATCGTAAAAAAGCGAGGAAGAAGAAAGATAAATACCTGAAACGCATGGGCAAAGAACACACAATAAGTAATAAGAAACAAAGACAAAAAAGAGAGGGAAAAAGGGAGGAAGAGGAAGAGGAAGAAGGAGAGGGAGAGAAGGATGAAAAGGTGAAAAAGATTCGTAGCAATCTCATTTATGAGGGTGACAGAAGAGGGTTTCGTTTGAGGAAGGTTAGAACGGCTCGACACTCGGCAGCAAGATTATCTTCCTGTTAAATTGACGCTTTTTTCGCAGACACGCGCGACCAGCCGTAATTGAAATTGCCGTCTCTCCTTTTTATCAGAGTAGAAATATCACGAACAGAACGCATTTGCATTTATAATAAACGCTGGCTACTGCACAGGTTGTCTGGCCAACTATTATACCGTTTCGTTATAATCTGTTATTCCCCTCTAGGGTTGTAATTTCGACATCAAGAAAAGGCGAGTAAAATTGATGTTTCTTACATTGTGAAATTTCGCAAAGAAAAATGTAAATCTACATGTTGAGGCGTTTATTTTAGGGAAAATTTCTTATCTTAAAAAATGTTATAAATTTTTATTATTGTGACTCTCTCTCTCTCTCTCTCTCTCTCTCTCTCTCTCTCTCTCTGCTTAAAGAGATAGAGATATAGTATAATACTCTTTACAGTAAAATATTTTTTTAGAACTTTGCACAAAGTGTAAAGTTCCAGTGTTTTATGATTGTAATTGTACATAGGTATGTACAATGTGATGTAATACTTTTAAGTAAACCTATCTACGAGTATGTAGAGAGAAATGTTTCTACTATTAACATATGCAATTCTATTATTTTTAGGCAGCCACTGCTTACGTTTTAATTTGCTTAATTTTTTGCTTGATTTGCTTGATATCTAACGCTTCGTTTTCTATTGTTTTCACATTTGGATTTAACGTCGCAAAATAAGTGATGTTATATATATCGCAAATAATTATTTGGAAGGAACGTTTTTTGCTGTAGATGAAGATTTTTAGTGGTTCTTCTACTTTCACACTTTCACATCCTTTCAGGATATTTAGATAGGTGGCTGATTAAGCGGTTAGTTGGGTCACAGTAGGAGTGGTTCTTAGATGCGATAGTATCACGCAGAAGAGGTAATCGTGTGAAACTCCCTGGATATTTCGGTCAGCGCGGGAGGAAGATAAAGAGCTATCGTTGAAAGCGATGGGGTGCGGGCGCGGATATACGAGTGAACGCTACGTTACAAAAGAAGAACGGACGCAATATAGTCACTAGAAAGACAGGTCGCGTTGAATTCGAGATTCGAGCAGGCTTCGAAGGTTTAATAGTGCGGAAGCTGCTGCATTTTTAGTCTTTGAAGATCTTGTACCGTGATATCGATCGCGGTTGTTAAGTATCTGATGACCAGTATGGTGGATCTGTTGTGATTGACGCTGAAAAAATAAATAAAAGTTTTATTTATTTGGTTTCTCCTCGGTTTATTCCAAGATATTTTTATTTGTACGAAATGGATCTATAGACTGAATATAAAGGCTGGTTTTTTTTAATATGTAAGAGATACATATGCGTTTATAACTTGTGCGGTGTTATTGAAAAGTACAAAATATATTAGGTAAATAATGATAATATATGTCTGATACATATTATATTAAATAATTTTAATTTATTTTTGCGATAAAATCCTTGTTTGAGGAACAATTAAAGTTAAAATAAGGAGGAACGTTGCGAGAATTTTCTCAAGACATATTAAAAAATATTAGAGTTTCTGATGGACAAGCACCTTCTTCAGCTAAAACGACCCCACGAATATCAGAATACTCTATCCCAAAGGGTCCCTCGAGTTTTTTTAAAACTATAGAAAAGAATTGAAAGTTGAAGCGTTGACGAACGTTTGATCGTTTACATACACATGTGTAACATGTATGTCGCAAGTTTTTTGAATATGACTTCGTGTGCGATCTCTCATTTACGTTACATTTTGTTGTTTCTTCATGTTATTATATGGACAAGTAAAAGCCATAGTGGTAAAAGTCTTATTTTTTAAGATATTGACTCGTGTGCATAGATACTAAATCTATACATTATATAAATTGCATCTATGCACACGAGTCAATATTTTAAAAAATAAGACTTTTACCACTATGGCTTTTACCCCTCCATATTACGTAGAATAGATCAACGATCTTGAAAAATAAAAATAATAATATCTATATATTATCTATACTATATACTTGTTCGTTACTTAACATTATACTCTTTTTGCGAAATTTTTAAATTTCCATACATCTTATAAAAGAGACAAACAATAAAATAAAAGATTCAACAATATTGTTGTTAAATTGTTGATAAATTTTGAAAAAAGTTTAAAGACATGCATCATCTACTTGTACTGCACAACATCTGAATGCTGTAGACATCTAATTACCATTCTTGTCTTTGACTAACCCTTTGGTGAACCCGCTATGATGCTAGCAACTAAATAAACCAAGATAACAAAAAGTGAAAGAGAAATGTAGCGGCATAAAATCAGTTCATCACGCATCGTTTCCGAGTGTCGTTTCACGGGGCCGATGCTGCCGATGCTGCCGATGGCGAAGTAAGCGCCGGAGAAAGTGTCGGGAGAGACTCAGTCAACTCACAACTCACAATTAGTGTCAGACTCAGACGCGCACGCACGCACGCACGCACGCACGCATTTACACCTGAGGGCAAAGAAAGTCTCAAGTTTCAAGTACGGTACGAGTGAAGGAGAAAGAGCAAAAAGCATTGGCAAGCTTCGGTTGAGAAAAAGAGACGGACGGGGAAGAGAGAGAGATACCAGAGAGGGAGAGAAGCCACGATGGCGAGAAACGGGGAGCGAGAACGAGAGATGAAAACGGATGGTGGTTGGATAGAGAGAGGTCAAATGGGCTGTCGGGGGGTGTTGGGAGCGGGACGCGGCAAAGAGAAGGGAGGACTATGGCGAGAGGTGGAGGTTTTCGAGTGGTTCAGTTGTAGCGGCACCGTGACTGAGATCGGACGTTCGTATCCATTTTCCTAGCGACCCGCGTGTCGTATAATCACGCGCGCGTTACTCCTTCGTTCCGTCTCGTCTCTCTCATTTCACCTCGTCCTCCGTCTCGTTCTCCCATCTACCGTTTCTCCCATTCACCGTTTATCGTTCATCGTTTACCGAATATTACCGGGCGCCGCCGTTGGCGTCTGATCAGACGCTCGGTTCTTCCACTGGTCGCGCGGTTCATGCGGCGTTCGTCACCGTCTTTCCGTTTTCAGCTCTGCATACGCGAGCCGTATGCCGTATGCAGAGCTTTCGGACGCTTGCCCCGAGCGACTGCTGCGATTTATCTCACATCAGCCGAAAGAAACACCGGTTATAAAGAAGACTGACTTGTAGACGAATATTATTATGTCTTGACGACGTTGCTCTTCCGCTCTTTTGCCGTTGAATGAATCGGAACTATGTATCGTAATTTCTGAAAGAAGATTTTGGCTCGCGTCCACGCTTGTTCGGCGAAATTGGGATGCATGACGCTTGATTGCGTTTTCGCCCATTTTCGAATCTCTATATTACATACACGATTTACGATAAGAGAAGGATAATCTCAGCTCCAGTGCAATTCGAGTTCAACGAACCAAGTTGCGAGCGGGAACTTTGGAAGTCACAGCGCGAACGCACGTCTGCTCCGAACGTAGTTACGAGTTACGAGCAAGTTTCGCTTGGATTTCATCGCGTGAACGCGATCACAAAAGAAGGAAGAAAGAAAGGAGAGAAAAGATATAGGTAGAGCCTATATACATATATAATATGCACGATGGTAGCTGTCGTGCATTTTCAAATCGTATCCCGTGAAAACGCGTGCGTGCCGCACAGCATGGCATGTCGGAGTCGGAAGCGAGACGGCATGGGCGCGCCGCTGCCACCGCTGCCACCGCCGCCGCCGCCGCCGCCGTCGTCGCGCCAAGCCGCGCCAAGCCGCGCCAGTGCACCGGTACGGGTAACCAACCTGCGACGTTAACGTTATGGTAACGTGAATCGATCGCCTGATTTTCGTTCTCCCTCCATACCATCTGTCAGGGCGAGAACTCGCGGCCAGACTCGTGCCGCGTGGCCCGCGTGCGTGCAGTGTGCACGTTACGAGTATATACGACTATACTCATACGAGTATTATACGCCCGCGGCCGCTCGCAACTCTCATAAGCAGTTGCGAGCAGTCCAACGTAAGAGGGTACGACGAGGCTACGATCTACGAACGAGGATAAGTTCAAAACTATCCTGTTTTTGCGAATTTTCTACAACGTACAAACATTTCTACAATTGGAACTCCACAGTTTTTCCGAAAATTTTTTTTTCGCTTTCAAAAGCTTTCAAAAACTTGATTCTCGACGAGCTATACGAAGAGCACGTGGAGACATGGAGACGTGTTGACTGTGCTGCATCACCAAGAAGACGGTACTGATATTGTTCCATATATACAGAATTTCCGCTCGGCACGTATCGCGTATGTGCGCTGTCGCATAATGTTGCGACAGAGAAACATCGTAATTGAAGAGAATACGTTCTCCGATCGAGAATCGAAACTCGTACGAGATTGTGATAAGTGCTCGTTCCTGCTTCGTGCGATCGTGATCGAGTCGAGTTCGTCGATCGGATTGGAACTGAAACTCACGTCGATATTTAAATACGAGGAGTTTTATTGCAGACAGAGTGAAGAGAAAACAAGTTACGTTGTGCACAAAAAGAATTAGAGTAAATAAAAAAAAAAGTGAAAAAGGGTTTAAGAGATATATAGATATAGGTACGTGTAAACCCGCCCTTAAACATGTCAGATACGAGATGGTAATCCATGAATCGTAAAGACAGATAAAAATATATGTATTCTCTCTATGATAGAATCTTGATGCGCTTTTATAAAAAGCTTTTATAAAAAGATAGAAGCTTTCATCTTTTGCTTCGCGCATGTTGAAAATTGAATTACTATACCATCATCTGCCTTTGGAAAAACGAACGGTTATTCACATTTTGAGCGCGCATCGGTCAATCTGATTCTCATATCAGGAGGCGTAACTAACATTAATACCATAATACCGTATACATCAAATGTGCGGAAATAAAGAAGTGAACGAGAGAACTCGACGCCATAAACACCTTTACTTTCCGATGATTTATCGCATCAAGAGTTTGGAATCTCGTGTCAAACCGCAACGCTCGACGCGCTGCACGTGCGCGCGATATAAAACGGTATAACAGGTAAATCTCTCGCGGACACGGTTCATATATATATGTATATATATATATATATATATATATGTATAAACTAAACTGCTAAGACTTTGCGTAAGTTATACCAATATCGTAAATAAGATGTAAAATCGCGCGCGTCGATTTTGTTGCGGTAGTGGAATCATATAGAGATAACTTATTGTTAGACTTACAGCTTAGAAAATGTAGTGACTGATGACAGCGCGATAAGGCGATAAGGGATGCAGAGTGTATAACTGTAGGGTTAGTAAAGTGCCGCGCCGTAGTTGCAAAGAGACCAGACTCCATAGGAAGATTGAGTCTCGTGCGCTTTTATACTCGAATGAGAAGATCGGCGAAGATGTCGAGGAAATAAGACTGACAATGAGTAAAAGTAATCAAGGTAAATCAAGAACGACAATGTCTAGACCAGGCAAAGATACTGTACAAAAATGCCATTCAGATCCAGGTGCATCTAATCCTTCGTGCAGTCCCAGCAAGCGAATTTCACAGAGACAAGTACCATGCATTCCTTCCTTGCCAAATACACGCAAGTGCGTTTTAACCTTGGACGGATACAATTACGTGATCGGTGAGTAGTGACGCGATAATATCTCGAATACATGATAAATCATAAGATCGATAACATGTCTAGATAGGTATCAAAATATAATAAATAATAACTCATAATAATTTGATACAAAAGAAGCTTTCCTTTATGTAATGCTTGTTATTAAGCACTTAATATACAAAAAAATGGCAAAACAAACTAGCCTTACATGTATAAAGATACCTAATACTCTTTAGTAAATTTGTTTGTGGGAAGAGTAGTATCAGATTCCTTATCTGTTTTCTTCATAGCTAAAAATAAAATAAAAGACAACGTAGACTAACGTAAAAACATATATGTATATCTACTTCGATCTCTCTTCTTTCAAATCTCGCATAAGATTTCATAAGATTGAATTATATTGCTATACGTTTAGTGACAATAAACACTGACGTCGAATTTTTTCCTTTAGTGTCCGAAATTTATACTCGAAATCTATATTAATTCTGATTACGGCAACAAATTTGCTCAATGAACGTGAAAACGGCAACTCTGAAACGCTCGGTAGGCATAATGCGGTAGATATTTACAGAGCAAATTCAACTATTGCGAATAATATAAAATAATAAAGAATTAAATTCTGTGAAAGTTATATTCTTGGTTTTTAATCAGCATTTTGATTAATATCCGATTATATCGCTATTAAATTTATTTTATTCTTACAAAGATTTAATTTCCGTAATAAAACAAATGCATTTATGTAGTTCTGAGATTCGTGATACATCATTTTGATATCCCGAGGGATAATTAGCATTTTAGAGATTGCCGTGAGACGTAACATAGTTATATTGTCGTTTGCAAGTTTGAGACACCGTACTCGCACATTAATGTCTCGCGTCTAATTATGTTCAGTTTATGCGCGCTTAAACTAGGTTTTAGTATTTATAAATATATGAATCTTAACGAGTTAAATAATCATATAAATTATATATATACATAAATCCAATAATTCCAATCTAATATATTTTTAAACATGATTAATTTTATTTTATGCAATGATGGTATATTTTATACAATTTAATGTTATTAATGGTAAGATAAGTTTTAGCAGTAAAATACAAAGTGATTAACAAATTTAAAATGAGCTTTACATACACACTCTCTCTCTCTCTCTCTCTCTCTCTCTCTCTCTCTCTCTCTCTCTCTCTCTCTCTCTCTCTCTCTCTCTCTCTCTGTCTGTGTCTCGCTTCTCTGATGCAATCGATAAATGATAAACATTTTATTGTTTTAATTAGTTTAATTATAACTTTAATTCCTTATGTGTAAAAATGAAAACTACATGATTCAGCTATCCAATGGCTTGCGTTTGATCAGGGATAAAAGTCTCAAAGATTACTGACAATTTTTTAATTAACAATAAGTACGCCGATTTAATTAACCCAATTAGATTTTGTACGAAAATGAAAGATATTAGAGAAATATCTAAGTTTCTGAAATCATAAAAATCAGACAAAGCATTAATTAATGCATAAATTTTCGCGTTAATTAATTTTATTGCCTGATCAATAATATATTCCACATACGCAATGTATGACCGGTAACGCGATATCTTTTGATGAAATTCACATCCTGTTAATATACATGTATCAGCTAGATAGCTTGAGGAATACACATAGATTTAAAGAATGATTATAATTTAACTTTTTTATAGTTTATGCTTGAAGCATTATTTTATTATTATGTTATCATTTAAAGGATTATGGACATGGTATTATTGAACAGAGTATATTTCACCAAAACTTGATGTGTATTTAACAATTTTCAATACATTTTAATTAAAGTATCTTCAATCATATTAAACTATAATATTTATTTCTCTTAACGAATACAAACTTGGACTTAAAAGGGTTAAAACAATTAAAATCTACCTAAATGTAACGACAGTCTTTATGAGTGCTCTCGCGGAAGTTTTATACTTTTGCGACTGCTGCGAGAAAAACTATCGGTCTCCCAGGTCTAATTATAGATTTCTTATGTGCTATAAAATATCCAAGTATCGGAAAGTTTCAGTTCCGAAATATTCTTCACAAAATCAATATTTTGATGAATTTTACTTACGAAAGTGAAGTTAGCATGACGCTTTAATTTAACATTTCGATAACATTTTAAAATTTGAGAACCTAATCTATACAGAAATATATTGTAATATTTTAAATATATTCGTATACATACAAACTCTCTTTCGAATTTTATAAATGTAAGATATCTATGCGCTATATCTACGCATCTTACAAAATTTAACGATAATGCCAAGTTCAATCTTTTGTCTTACTTTTATAAATTTTATTAAAAAATATATATATATTTATACATATAGACATATAGAGACAGAATTATTCTTTGCATACACTTTGCATATATGTACGAAAAATTATACACACGAGAATCTGTTCGGCGCACATGCGGATATGATGGACGATGATTTAAATTTAAAACAAAAGTTGTACGCAGCGATATACATTATTCATAAATGTAGCATGAAGTCTCGATGTCTTTCTTTCACTACGTCACGTATGACGTAATATTAATTCCGCATGATTATTATCCATTTCGACATTGTTAGAGAATGCGCTCGACGCCGGGCGTAATCAATGCATGGTAACAATGTAATTTAGAATTAATCCGACGTATCTCCGCGATTCATTTGGTAGCCGGAATACGCGAGTTGATTGTAATTACATAACCTCACTATTAATAATTAACAAGTTCGCCAGCCGCAGTATACATACCTATTCCGAATCGCGGCATCTCGTTGTGCATATCGAGTATCGCGTATCGCACATCACGTCTCGCATATCGCGTGTATAATGTCCGAGAGCGTAATCGGATGCCCAACCAAAAAACTGGACGCGAATGTGCGAGAGCAGTTATTAAGAATTATGCAAATCCGTCGCCGGGCCGCTGCGGCCGCGTCGCGTCGCGCCGCGCCATGCGGAGCGTTTCACGCCGCGCTTATCTTGCATGCATTAATGTGACAGAGAACAAGAGCGAAACGTGTTTGCGTCCCTTCCTGGTAAACTTAATTTTTCTCTCGGGATATGTGCGAGAGAGAGAGAGAGAGAGAGAGAGAGAGAACGTGCACTAATATGGGCCGCGTATATGACTATACTGCTAACTGCTATCACAACTCGACATAACTCGAAAACTACTATCATTAAAGCGAATTCAAAAGAGGTCGTTCGCAAAAAACGGGTCGCTCGCGGTTGATGAAAGACGTACACCTCGTTTTAAAGAGCCCTTTCATTTTTTGTGATCCACTTATTCCCTTTTTTCTTTTTTCCACACGTTTCTGCTCGTTGGATCATTTTCGACGCGCGATTTCAACAGATTTGTTACCATCATGTATATCGAATACACCTCGCGTATGCGTGAGTATAAAAAATACCTATTTTATTTTTTGCATATCCACAGAACATCTTGAATGCGGACGTTCGTTGGAAAATCTCTTAATCTCCGCGAAGTCTTCGATTAGAAAGTTTGGAGTTAGAAATGTCAACGATTTAATTAGAGATTAAAGTTTTTTTTATCGACGTCGATCTTTGCATGCTTGATTCCTTTTACACTCGACTTAACTCGGCTTTTCAGTCGGCTTATCGCGAGGAAATTAATGCAATCGTTATTTGACAAAATTATTTGTGTGATTAAATTTCTTTGAGCGTCTCTTCGTTTTCTCTAATATGAGTCGAGGGATATAATAGAATTGCCGCGGCATCTCCAATTTGCGGGTTTAATTAATCCCATGACATTCGCCGGAAGAGAAGGTTGATGTTCTATTTCCATTCTCGCGATCTCTGTTATCATGCACAAATCACTACATTGTCCATCAATTTTCTTAGCCATTGCAAAAACATTGCGGCGGTAACATATCAATAAGTAACATATGTATTAGCTATTATAATAGCATTAAGTTATAATAATTTGGCAAGAATGTGTGTTGTGCCCAGTAAAAACTTCAAAATTAATTTCATAATCCAAAATTTGTATAATTATTATTTAATCTTTTTTCTCTCTATATGTCTCTATTTCTCTTTATCTCTCTATTATTTTCTCTATTTCTATGCATCTACAATATTTATCTACAATATATGTACATATAAGTGTTATAAAATTGATGGATAAAGAGTATAGATAGACACTCATTCTTTTATCACCGAGTCACAGAGAATGACATTAATTGCTCACAGTCTAAATATCATTGTAACAGTCTTTCAATATTTACATGTATCCGTTAACATCCACTTATTCAATCGATTGCACATAAACGTCGCGTTTTAGTCGGTGAGTTAATTGCTCCTCTCATATTACACTTGCATCATTTATGTCTATTGAACAGAATGAATACATAGTTATTCATTATTATGACGCTAAAAAAAATGTTTGTAATTTCAAGAGGTCTATCATTTTTTCGTAAATATTATATACCATTTGTAATTTTTTTTACTCGTTTGATTTAATTCAATTTCAATTCGAAAGAATATACATACTTATACATCGGATCGTAATAAAAAAATTATCAGAAAGATAGTTAGGTACTATATAGGTCAATGTTTGGTAGGAAAAGTGAATGAGAAAGCAAGATAGATGGATATCATTTTAAAACGATAATCAAGTTATTGAAATCTAGCTGAACTTCGATAGGAAGAAATTTATTGTTCGCGCTCCATTAATTAAGCTATAACCTTATTGTATCATTTTGCGCGCATCCGTTACTTCTGATATATGTATTCTATCAATTAACTTTTCACTTGCGTTTTTTTTTTGTATATCACGAGGAACACGATTGTGGACGAATAACGCTCAAAGAAACCCAATGATGCTGGTCTTCATACTTGGAGTATGGCTATATCTTCTCCCGGTATATGTTACGAATCGAATTGATCGTACTTACATGCGTCCAATGCCAATAAATTCATATGAATAGGCAAAAATATTGATTTTTCTTTAACTTTTTACTAGCTTTATTAAATTGTCCCGAAGTAACATTTTATGAAAGAAATAAACGTTTATCGAAAAACAGTAGTCTATTTCAGGTGTGTGTGTGAAACTGGCGTATCATTTCGTGGAAAATTATTAATTATATGAGAATTTTGGCTTTATTTTCTAACAGTTCTATAGTTCCTGATATAGAGTTCGAAGGATCGGCGGTGTGAACGCAGGCGGCAGAGGGTCGGCGGAGGAATCTATATATTAATTATTTCTCCACGTGTGAAGTTGAATAGACAGCAAAATTCGACAGTTTATATTTTATAACAATATCTAAAATATCTTTTTTAACTGTCTCACGTATATCTCTCTTAAAAGTAGAAAATAAATAATTTGTTAGTTTTCTACCACAAAATATATGTCATTTAGACTTTTTGCGTATCATTCCTAATGGATCGTTCAATATCATCCAATTAATAACTCGCGATGGCAAGTATAGGCAGAGTAAGCGTCAATGCTATCTCACACAATAGATATTGCTAAATTGAAGGGAGTTTTATTCCTGAAATAATAGAAGAATTCATCGAAGCGTAATAGAGCACGTGCGCTGATCTCTAGTAGCCTATAGTAGCGGTGCTTCTCGAAACAGACCAAAATTAAATCTGGTATGATTTAAAACCAAGTCAGACAATTAGGAACTTTTTTCTTTTAAAGATAACTTTTGTGTCAATATTAGACGGAAAGTGAAATGTAAATCGAGATGCGAGCGTATCGAATGTGATCTCATTCCAATCGTATCGAAATTATTTTGTGCGCTGTTAACCTACGTGTCCTACGTTGACGAGCAACAGCGCAATCAATAATTTGCAAGGACTCGTTAGAGAGAATTGGTGGAAAACAAAAAAGCAATTTACATGACTCTTTTGGATGTTAAATGATTTTTTCACTCATAAATAATTATTGATTCAAATTTTAAAAAATATTCAACTTTTTAAAATATTGTTTAAATAAAACTGTCGTGTCTGTATGCGCCATGATGGCAAGAAAAGTAATCAAAGCTTCCTTTAAAAAAAAAAAA
Source organism: Temnothorax nylanderi (assembly GCF_030848795.1). Classification (NCBI taxonomy): domain Eukaryota; kingdom Metazoa; phylum Arthropoda; class Insecta; order Hymenoptera; family Formicidae; genus Temnothorax; species Temnothorax nylanderi. Next base: position 142,247 of record NW_027249136.1, read on the forward strand.
AGATAAATAAACACTGAAACAGGTGTGTGTGTGTGTGTGTGTGTGTGTGTGTGTGTGTGTGTGTGTGTGTGTGTGTTTTACACAGAAGCACCGTAAGTTTTGAACGAGACAATGAAGTAATAAACAACAATAAAAACACCGGATCACGGCAGAATGCATAATGAAACTTTCTAGAATTAACTACGTAATAGTTGTAGTTGGGTATACATTATCTGGTTATACATTAATTGTTAAGGCCTGCCCTTGCACAATGCCAGGCAACAGGCAATAGGAACAGGGAATAGAAATCAGAAATCATGTATAAATGCAGAATAAACAGTGGCACAGACAATGGACACAGAGTTTTCTCCGTCACGTTGAAAATTCTGTACCTATTGCCTGTTGCCAACCAATCGTAGCATTCGAATTTTTTAGGTTATAATTAATGAATCTTTGGTTATTTCCTGTTCCTATTGCCTGTTGTCTGGCATTGTGCAAGGGCCTTTAGACATAAAATTAATATTTGCTACAGTCACATAACACGTACATATATATATATATATATATATATATATATATGTAACACAACGAATTCGTCTGACTCGTCACGGAAGTCGGGCTTGTAATTATAATTTTTACTTGAAACTTTTTTTAATTTTTACGATACGACACTATATTACTAACATTATTGCATATTTAAAAAAACTTTTAGCGCAATGTTAGTAGAGTTTTATTTTCTCAGTGATCTCGCTGATCTCTTTTTTTTTTATTTTTCTCGTAACTATTCTTAAATATTTTTGCCCTTTATATCATATTCTCGTTATTTTATTAACGAAGAATTAAAGTTTTATTTTTACACAAGGATATAAGATTTTTAAAACACGATATCGAAACTTTCTCTGCTGTTTCTCGCAATCTGTGACATCGATATTTTTCTGTATTATATGAGTATTTATCAAAATAGAGCGAATATAAGAAAGGCATTATTTATATATAAAGACTTATTAGCCATTCCTGATGCATATAGTTTTCGATGGCGATCACCTCAGTCACGCAGACAAAAGTTTGCAAGTTTACGCTAGAAAGATTGAGGACAATAAATCATTTTCCTACTGCAATAGTGTGGTTCGAACGTCTTGTGTTCAACAGTACCTAATATCGATGTTCCCAGCGAAATGCATAATTCATGCTTTGAAAGCGCGGCGTTGAGAACGGATGCCGTGGGGCGACGACTCCATCCGATAAGCGGTCCGTTTATTGTCCACGTCAATTGCGATTATATGCCGGGCTGTTACGAATTTCGCAAATTTATTCACGCGCGTATATATTAAGAGGTAATACCCGAGATCCTGGAATATCGATTGTTTTTATTTTTGCGTATCATTATTGATGATTTAAGGCCTAAAATCAGTTGGAAATATGTATATACCGGACAGATAATAATTATTATATATAATCATTTTTTATATAAAAAGTTTTTGGCATATTTCTATACTTAATCAAGAATATAGAAATTTCGTAACTTTGTTGAGTTTGAATTTTATTCGGTGTCAATATTTTATTATTTCGGAGAGTTGCGATTTTTTTGCAACGTTTTCAATGGATAGTACACGGCTACACGCGCGCTTTTGTCACTCACAGTCGATTATTACGAGCTTATAAGAGTTTTTTATAAGAATTTTAATATTGAAATAGATAACCTAGTACTGGCGCAGTATTGGGCGCAGTATTGTAAAACCCTATATATAGGCAGCTGAGAAAATTGTTTTTCGTTGTAATTAATCTTTATATGATCTTCACGTGCTGTAAAATATTGATACATATATTTGACAAAGTACAAAAAACGTCTGTGGCAATTTAAATCGTTATTTCTGTATCATAATGTGGAATTTATAACAATGTTTTTACACATTACAGCTTTCAATGTTTCTCCACCTACATGTATACTGGAGTTTGAAACATTTTTCAAGGCATACCCATATTTATCTATTCATATATATTCCTGGAGTGACGGCCGAACTCCGACGGGAAAGCGCCCTCATCTAAGCGGAATTAAAAATATCGATAATTTTGGTCATCCTGTCCTTATCCAACGAGATATCCTACGATATCTGTCCTTGTCAGATTGCAACGCCATGTACACTGCGTGTGTGTACATGCATAAAATCAGTTGGATGAAAAATCTTTCTTATTAGGCTTTTAACCTTAGTTTCAATGGTGTCACGCTATTCTTTGATCGAGTCCGAGATGCGGGACATTTTCAATTTGTTACACGTAAGCTATATAATTTGTATAAGTGAACGTTTCTTTGAAGTGACAGCTCTAGGTACAAAAGGTGCAACACCAAGTAGTATTAAACATATTTTTCTCAAGTTTTTAGTCTTAAATTTACTATCCCGCACATGATTTCTGTACGTATTTCAAACGTGTAAATGGGTTTTTCATTCTGTAAAGCTAATTCGAAGAAAATTGGTTCAACTGAAATGTCGGTAATTGCCGCGGTGACTCCAGGATCCCCTTAACTGTAACGACTTGATTGTAGAATCGGAAAATTGAATCTTTAAAAAATAACAGAACACTTCTCTGAAGATTAAAATGTCACCATCTAATCAGATTCAATCAAGTTATGAAATCGTTGTGATAGGAAAAAGAAAACCGATGGATAAAATGTGATCGGTGGAGAAAGGTGTACCCTTTGTCTTGACACAGATTATTTTCTTGAAGATTACACACACACCCACACACACACGCTTGATCCTATTCTCAATCTCTCATGAAGATTTTCGCGTATGCAGATATTTTTCCATCAATCGGGATTAGATGTAAAAATTGGTTTCCCAATTTTGCTGTTCGTGTAACGAATTATCGATTCGCTCGCAAAGGCAAGATAAACTTTGTGTCTGGAAAAAATGTTCTGTTCATATATCTATATTAAGCAGTTGCAGAAACTAGTCTCTCATGGATGCGTTAAATAGAAAAAAGAATCCAACAACTTTTTAGATATGCACATTGAAAGGTATAATTATCATGCTACTATAACGTTTATGATATATATATATATATATATATATATATATACTTTTGAATTCGTTTCTTGCAGCGCACTCTATATGTGTAAAAGGAAGAATTTAATACTGATATAATTAGAAACTATAATTAATAAAGTCAAACGACACCTTTTGAGTATAATTAGTAGAGTAGTTTCTTACTGTAATATTTTTGTATGATTGTAAAAGCAGTAAATATCTCTCGTTAATATTAATTATGTTTGTTTATTTTTTATTTATACAGTGTTATTATCAGAGAAAATGATAATAGTAGAATTGTTGGGAGAAAAGCAACGTACTTTGGTGGAGCTTTAGAGTTAGCTAGAAAGACTACTGAGCCTGCCGGTGTGATACTGACTTTGTTTAGCTCAACATCTTGGCTGAAAGACGTAGAAATAAGAAATTAATTTTTTCTTACAATGTACTACAATATGTTATTGCAGTACATACGCAATTTTAATCGTTTTAATTTATCAATGAGTCGTTAAACATCGATTCTTACTTTTGCTTTATTCCGGAACCTACACTCGCTATTTTAACTTTAACGTTCTTGAATCCCGTTAAGACTTCCGTTAAATCAATCACTTGTTTCTCTTTGTCTGAGAAGTTTATTAATAATGTCACAGCTTCTTCGCTCGTTTTACGTAGAACATACAAAACGGTATTGTTTATGACATTAGTAGTCAATGATCCAAGTTTGAGTGCGTTCGATGTATTACGTAGCTGCGTCAGAGCGCGATAAACATGATAGTGAGAGTCATCAATATTTTTTTGTAGTAATAAATTTACATTGACATAATTGTCGTGAACCGGTAACCAAGTTTTAGCCGCTTTACTGAAACCTGTCAATAAAAAATTAACCTCTTGGGATGTTGGGCGAAAAAATGCTCCAAGGTCAAAAATGCTTGTGAGAGAGAGAGAGAGAGAGAGAGAGAGAGAGAGAGAGAGAGAGAAACAAGAGTTAATAACATTATAAAAAGGATAATTTCTGAAAATTTTAAGAGTCTCTCGCTGAATCTAAATCTGAAGTCACAATTACAAAATTCAAAATTCAAAATAACGGACCAAAGATTCAAAAACTCGTTCAATTTACATGAAAATTTGTATTGATGATAGCGCGGTTTCTTAACGCCGCCATTTTTAATTCAAAATAAAAAATTTTGAATAAACAAATTTCAATTTTAAAAACGAAATCAGCGAAACTTGAAAAACCCTTGAAAATTTTTAAATTGTAAGTTGAACCATATTTTGATTTTTTTGCCCATTATATCGTATTAAATTTGCCATATTGAATTCTTGAATTTTTATTTAGATAACGAAATTAAAAAATAAAGAAAAATCTATAACTTGGCATAATTTGTTATACCTGCATTTGTGAAAAAGTTCCATTGATATGGTGTACGGACGGGATCGCGAGATCGACTTTTGTACTTGTCTTTGCCCGCGTTACACGCTTGAGGATCCTGTGTATCTGTCCAAGATATGTCCATCTTATCAACCATCCCAATTTCTTCGCCGTAGTATGTCACTGCCACGCCTGGCAGTATCATGGCTAACATCGTCATTTGATCGGCCCTTCCGGGGAAACGCGAAGCAGTACGATTGCGATCATGATTGCCCATCTGTGCATGAGTATTTTGCCGTTTGATAGACTTGGACTTGTAAATTGTATATTGTCGCCATTGTATCAATTATTTGTGTTAGAATATACGATCAGAGGCATTAATACCGGAAGCATCCAATATGACTTAATTTGTAAAAAGATTTCACAATATCCGATTTACCATTTATATTTTTATTCTCTTATAATAAAAAAATAAAATAATTTAGCTGCTACATGTACTCTGTACTTTGTACTCTGTTAATGATGCAGAAGAAAACGAAAAGAGGGAATTCTTAAATACTATATATATACAGAGAGAGAGAGAGAGAGAGAGGGAGAGAGAATGTGCGCGTACCGGCATTATATAATTTTCTACACAATTAACATACTATCGTATAAATTTAACAACAGCCTTCGTTAAAGCCTAGTAAATTGCGTTATAACGCATTTACATGTATTGATTGTATCATATAATTATCGCATCCCACCCCTCCCCCCTCCCCCCGCCACTCATAAAATATCATTTTAAAAAGTGGCTCAATGGAGATGTTTTGAAGAATAATGATTGCCGAATTATCAGATGGATAATTATGAAATTCGAAAATTATTCGATATTTTTGTATTATTATTTTGCCGTGTAATGTAAAAAAATACAAGTACATGAGAATATGTGGGAAAACGTTATCTTACCACCCAGTTAGCGACACTGTCTTTGGGCATCGCCTTCATCCACTCTTCAATTATCCTTTTAAACGTAGTAGCATTCGAGGCAGCAGTCACATTCGTGATAAAATTAAAATTGAAAGGAATGTGGGAGTCGTAGTTGTAGTATTTGATCGTGTTTTCTAATGAAGTGTATGCTTCAGTCATCATTACCTGATGTATAAAAGAAAATGGGAGGAGAGACGTATGCATAATTATCATAGAACACACAAAAGTATTGTAATATAAAATTAACTCTAATTTTCTGAGAATGATATTATTATACGATTACTGAACTAACTAAAGATACCGCACCTTCTCGTCTGTGTTACTGTGAGAAGCATAGTCATCCATAATCTTTCTCCAGCTTCGTACCAAATCGTACGTTTGTGGCTGATCTTTCGTCAATGTATGAATCAAATAATTATGATCATCTTTCGTTACACCCTCTATATTGCTCTCAGGTTCGTCCGAAGTGTAATTTGTTTCGAAAAGATGCGGTACCGCGTCTATGCGAAATCCATCCACGTCTTTTCTCAACCAGTATATGATGATTTCCTGCATGCCATCACATAAAAATAAATATTTAACGCGCGATTCTCAACAATTGCATACTACGAGCACAATATAGGTATGCATTTATATTTTGTATCTGTCCGTAATTAGTGAACTTAGTTAGAGGTGCAATCGTTGTACGAAATTTTTATATAGTTCTATTTTACAAAATAATAATGTTTACCCTCATCTCCTCTTGCACATCGGGATTAGAGTAATTCAAATCTGGTTGCCTAGAGTGAAATTGATGAAAGTACCATTGATTACGTGTTTTGTTGAATGTCCAAGCCGAACCACCAAACACACTTAACCAATTATTTGGTGGCTGATTGTTACTTTTTCCATCCGCCCATATATAATAATGTTCATATTTGCCGGTACGGTTTAAGCTCATTTGGAACCAATAATGTTCATCAGAAGTATGATTAGGTACTAGATCGAGAATGACCTACAAGTTGAACGTTATATATGTATATTAAATGTTATTAAATATTAACGAAATTTGATAAAATTACTATTCGGTTGAACTATATGATTCAAAACAAACATTACAAATGCGTTTTATTTTCTCGCTTACCTTTAATCCAATTTCTTTAGCACGTTTTATAAGATTTTCGAAATCCGTCAATGTGCCAAATATTTCGTCAACATCTTTAAAATCCGAAATATCATATCCAAAGTCTACCATAGGACTTCGATTGATAGGTGATAACCATATCGCTCCTATTCCAGATTCCACAAGGTGATCCAGTTTGCTCGTTATACCTATCATAAACAAAGGTCGGCACGTTAATCAATAATGGTGTAACAAACTTTTTATATTTAACGATATAAAAGATTTGTTATCTCATTATCGAGGTATTTCCAATAATGCAAAGTGTAAACATGCAGTTTTTGAATACATACCGGATATCCCGAAATTCAAGGATACCCAATAGGATTGCAGCATAAAAGTTCGTGAAAAATTAAATAATAAAACTGCATGCCATTTTTTCTCATAAAGTAATTTCTTAAATATAAAGGTTTAAGGTATAACCAATCGTAAAAATATGATAATCTCTAATATGTTTCTATAATTATCAGGATGAGAGGGAAACCGTGTTAATATCTATTGTAATTGTGTGCAAACATTTTTATGGAAATTTTCAATGGAATATTACATTACGTTAGCAAATAAATGTGTTTCAAGATCAGATTCTTGAGGTTTTGAAACACACACACACACACAGCGCCATTTTCTGTGTAATATTTATTTAAACTTCTTAGGAATGATATACTATAATATTTGAAAAGCTAATTAAAACTATTTGATAACTCTAATATTTAAACATATAGTAACCGCTTTGTTTATAGATATATTTTTTTCTTTAATGTTACAATTAGTAGATTATATCGAAAATACACAATATGACTGCTAACTTAAAATCTGAGAGCTAACTATGTATTCAAGTTACGAAACTGTTCTCACAATCAAACGATGTGCAATTACGTTAGGTGAGCATACAATAGAGTTATTTTTGTTAATACTTTACACGAAAATCATTATGTGAAGACGAAGAATGGATGGTAGATATGTGCGTAAACATGTAACACGATGCGTCTCAACGCTTGATGAATTGCTGATTCTTTACATTTTTTCTTACCTTGAAGATCACCCACGCCGTCATTGTCGGAATCCATAAAACTGCGAGGATAAATTTGATAGAAAACTGTATGCCTCCACCATCCTCGGTTCGTAATCTCTCCCGAGATCAGAACAACCGTCAATAGCAGACCTAGGAAGATAACGCGGTGTTGCGGTTCGAACATCTTTACAATTATATACCTAGTACGTTTCCCGACATCGCAATTTATATATGTATGTGAAGCGGATATGACGTTGGAAAAAAGAACGGGCAAACGCCATATCAAACGAGCTGGAAAAATCTCACGTGCTCATGATAATCATCAGGTTATTCGAGAGGTAGCATTATCTGGGATACGCTGGTAGTGCGAATCGACTGGATAACAATCTACCGTTTCGCGCGAATGAAATTCCGTGAAGTGCGATTCTTCTGAAAGCCAGCAACAAAACGCCAGCTGGCAGAAGATATAATCATCAAACTACTTAAGGATTTTTGTTATAGACCTAACAATCTTGACAAATTCATACAAAAACAAAAAGAAAAACATAGGCAAATTAAGAAGAAAAGGACTTAAACACTGCTATACTGTAAAACTACATTTTTACATTGTTTATGCATTTTTAATGGTGTACCTATCGTTTATAGTGTACAATTAATTTCTTTCTAATTTTGGCTTCTGAAATTGGCTTTAAACTTGTAGCGAAATATTTGTTATAGAAATATTTTGTTTTGCGCATAATAACAACAACGGTAATTTCATTTTATTTGTCCACTTAGATTTTTCCTATGAGAAAATTTAATTACAGTTTGAATTACCGGTCCGCTTATTGGAAATTGAAAAATTTAATCTTTAATTAAATCGCGGGCAGTTTTTCCTTAAGAAAAGATTAAAGCTTAATTACTGTATAAGTATTTGAAGTTTAATTATACTGAAGAAAGGGAGAATATATATATATATATTTTAATTATACGCACTTGAGACAAGGTGTGATACATACACCAATATGACGAAATCTTGAAAATTCCATGCCGCACGGTAATCTTTTGTTTACGATATTGCGTGTTTATCTTTTGTTTATATAATTATAAGTATAGTGACACATAGATAATCATAGACGATTGAGGTTTTTTCATGCCCTGACGTTTATCACTGTTGCGAAAGCATTTTCTAACATACTGCTTTTTATTAATTGAATACACACGCACTATTAAACACTATTATTCAAAATAATTTAATTGTTGCTCTCGCCAACATAACTGATATTTTATTATTTTGTCATTTTTTATTAGTACACAAGTGATATTCACGTTTATTGATTAAATTTGATATTATAGAAGTATAACGATGTTCTAATATAACAATGTTCCGGAACAAATTTTAAAAAATATAGTGCGTAATATTTTAGTAAATAAGATTGTATAAATTATGCGAAAAGTAACGTTTTTTTTTAAATTTATATCGACAATTTCAGAGATTTTACGAAGGTAAAAATTATAGATATATTATGACTTATTTAGAGATAATTATGTTGTAAATTTTGCAGAAAGTAATTACAATTTAGATCTTAATTTAACAGTATTGCACATTGATAAATTGACGAATAATGCTTATTCGAAATATAATTTTTATGAGAAATTAAATTTAAATCTAAAGGAATCGAGGTAAGCATGCGGGAAAATATAAAAGCAGATTGAGATTCGATATGGCTCATTGTCAGCAACATTATAGATTCTTTAATTAAGCGAATATTATAAATAAATCGAATTACAATTGATATACATATATGAATAGAGGTTGCAATTCCTCTATAATGGATTTTGTGAGGATTAATTGTATAATTAATAATACGCAATTTATATGTAATCGATATTTAGACATTTATATAACAAATTTTATGTCAATGTCGATCTGAATATTCTGAATAATGATCATGCCAATTATATCTTATTACATCTTATTATGATGTCGCAACTGACAATTGCTTTTAACTTGGGATTCAAAAGCGGCAGATTTTCTCTTGCGCGGGAATTCATGAAATGGAATTCTCTTTGTGAAATAATGATCGATTTAGGGACAGTCCAAGGTACATTACATGTCCTAAGGATTCCAGTGATGGGTATAGCCTAATATAGGTAATTCAGCTGTCGGGAATATGGGTATCGGCAAATGTTGCGGAAAGCGGAACGGGAGATTAAATTCTCAATTTATATCCTTTAGGGCACTAATGCAGATAGAATTAGCCCCTAAGGATTCGTATTAGTTGGGAATGATCCCCGCGTGATATGAACGTTTATACACATATACATATACAAATGATAAGTGTACAGGCAAAAGTAAACCGTACACGCAGCCCAAGTAGTGATGTAAAAAATATATAATCTTACTTTTTTGAAACTTTAATTTTATTTTATTTAGAGACTTGACACACATGTAGCATAATCAAAAAATTTATTACATATATTGTATCATATACATACAAGTTACACTATTATTATGTGTGTGTGTGTGTGTGTATATATATATATATATATATATATATATATATATACGTAATCATTTATTACCTCCTTTAATACTTGTTTGTTATTTGAGCAATTATCTATGTTGTTACTTATGAACGTAGCATTATTTCTCGCAGATGAATCCGATTAATAAGATAAATATAAAACATCTTAATAACAACTTGAGATAAATAAAACAGCAGCGTGTAAAACACGGATGTAAGAAATGACCGTAAAGGGTAATTCCATCTTTTCGTCTAAAGTACAATACTATAGAAATTACTTTGAGAAAAATAACGCCTCGTTCGAATATTCATTTCCATGGTTTTTCCTAGTTTTACGTAGTACTGGTATATATCACAGCTCCTGATGCAGGAATTTTTAAGGTGCGAACATCTTTGATAATATTCCTATTAAAAAAAAAAATTGAACACATGAGCACACATTTGAGATAAGGAGATAATCAAGAGATGGCGTATAACGCGCCTCTTACGCTTTAATATCATATTACACATAAGATGTATTTTATTTTATAACGCGCGTAATTAGCGTGCTACATGCGAAGAAAAATATATGCTTACCCAATAAGATGATGAGCATTCGTAGTGGCATAATAAACGTTTAATTGATTTGATACGTGAACAAGCGTTGATAAATCAACAATTTTCTCTTCATTTGCAAAGTTTACCACTACGTAAACCGATTGCTCCCCATCCGCTTTCCTATAATAACAAGCACATCATGATTTTATTATTGACGTTCAGTTAAAAGTGCTACGTTATCTCGCCAAGAAAATTAAATATTAAAAATATATAGATACTAGCACACACTAATAAAAAGATGAAATATATTTTTAAATATACAGGGTGTTTCAGAATTGCACGGCACTATTTTAAGGAAATATTTTCTAGGTCAAAATGAACAAAAAAGTTTATATAAACACATGTCCCAAACTTTATTATTAGTAAGATATTAAAGAGTAAAGATTATATGTTTAACAGTAAAACTTTTAAGTATGTTTTCAAAGTGGCCGCCGTTTTATTGAATGCAGCATTCAGCACGATGTATCCATGTATTTCTCTGGCACGTCTTATGAATTATTCCTGGATAGCTGCAGCAGCTTCCATTATGCGATTTCTTATGCTTAATTCTTCTTGCGTGCCAATAGGTCTACACTCTACAATAAATTAAAGACTATCCAAAATAGTCTAACGTCATTAGACTATTTTCTATGGGGGTTGGATCAAGTCTTTAGTTTATTGTAGATTTATTGGCACGTAAGAAGAATTCAACAAAGCGGCGGCCACTTTGATAACATACTTTAATAAAGTTTGGGACATGAGTTTATATAATCTTTTTTATTCATTTTGACCTAGACAAATATTTCCTAAAAATAATCCCGTGCAATTCTGAAACACCCTGTATAATAAAAACTCGCTCAAATAATATTACTATAGACAATAACTGTAATAACTGCATGCTTTTTTGTTCTATTATATATATATATATATAGATATATATCCTACCTGGTAAAAGCGAGAACATCATCGCCCAATAATTTCGTGGTTAAGGTTCCACGTTTAACCGCAGGCCATTTTCGCATAGCAGAAACCGCTTTATATAGAGCGTAGTAGGAGTTGTTCTGTTTCTTTTGCGCGGCTAAATTAAGTGTCACGTAGTTTTTATTAACTGGTAGCCACGTTTTTGGATTCGTGGAGAATCCTAAAAATTTATAATTGAAATAAGTCTCAGATTTCTTCTCAAACAAGTCCTATAATTATGTATATCGCTTTCACATAATTATACTTTTAATATTATGGTATATGATGGTATGATATTATAGTTTCAATAAAACGTAATGCCTTTTTGATACTACAAATGACAAATTCAAACTGACAGCGATAGGATGTTATAATACGATCGATAAGCAACCTGTTTCATCAACAGTTTTTCACCCACTTTCTTTCGTAATCTCAAAATGTGACGTATGACCTGACAAACGTGTAGTGTTGATTCTTAATATGTGAGCCATGACACGAGTCTGACATTGAAAGCGTGCTACGTTCGTTATGAACCAGTTTTTATGGTGTGACCAGTTATACTAAAGAGAAATGGATCTTCTTATTATTTATTAAAAAGTCAATAGTTTGATCAATTTTTTGAGAAGAAATAAATTTGCTTTGCAAACGTTATAGCCAAGTGATATTTAACTTGGTCGATATTTAAAAAAAGTCGATAATAACATTAAATATTCCTCTGTTTTAAAATTATTAATAAACTTGCAAAAAAATGTTGACCAACAAAAGATGGCTTGAAATTCTTCAATCAGTTTAATTTCGACTTAAACTGGTTCTGTGAATTTTTTTAATTAGTTTCGACAGATAATGATTAGCTTAAATTGCGTTTTAGCTTAAATTGTGGACCCAACTGATAGATTGACATAGCGATTTTAGAAGGTGCTGGGGGGGGGGGAGAGGGGAGATAAACTCGTACCAGCCGAAGTGGTGTCGTCCCATTGGAACGGTGTCCTTGCGGGATCCCGAGACGCTTTCTCGTAACCATCTCTGCCGGCATTGCAACCTGGCGGATCTTTGGTGTCTTCCCATGAGATCCACGTGTCCTCCATGCCGATTTCTTCGCCGTTATAAGTTACACCCACTCCCGGAAGCAATAAAGTTATCATAGTTATAGCTTCCGCTCGTTGCCGTCCATAACGAGAGACTAATCGCGATTTGTCATGATTTCCAGCCTGCGGAAAGAATATAATTTTGTGAAACTACATTATCGACTTTATTATAAATCTTAAAAGTAGAATTTTGAAAGAATCTTAAAAGAGGTCACAAGATGATGCAATGTATACTTGAAAGAGAAAGAATATTGCATAATATGCTAAAAAAAATGTCGAGCGACATTTGGAGATTGATTCTTTCTAGATTCGAAAGACACGTTTCTCTCGACTTACCACCCAGTTAGCAGTTCCTCTTAAAACAGGCATGTTTACCATCCATCTGTCGATCAATCTCTTGAAATCAGTTGCTTTAGAATCTTGATTCGTTTCGGCAACAAAACCAAAATTAAAGGGAAAATGTGCGCCGTATACATAATACTTCATCGTCATCGTCATGTTTGCATAAGCCTCCATCATCATAGCTCTTTCCGAATATTCATCTGTCACTTCTCGCCATCCTTTGACTATTTCGTAGGTGCGCGGCTGATCCTTGGTGTATATCTTATCCGTGTAGCCGTAGTCCTCGGGATTTGGATTACCCGTAAGTGGTTCGTCCAAGAATCTGACGTCCTCGCACAAATGTGGTATCGCGTCCACCCGAAAGCCGTCCACCCCCTTGTCGAGCCAAAATCTCATGACATCCTGAGGGCAGGAGTAGAGAGCACGAGATATATATGCTCTTGAGTGAACCATCTATATCCATATACCTTCCCGATCTATACGAGTATGTATCTTCAAGTGGATTAAACCACTAGGCTACATACAGTATTCCTCATTAAAGGCGTGCATTCGATCCAAGTAATAGTTTGCATACAAAAATTATGTGCGTGTGAGATAATTTGATTAATTATTTTGCTATGTTTTACACAAAATCAAATCGTTAATTCATGCATATTAGGAAATGGAAAAATTTACAATTAGTATACTGTAACATAGTTACAGTAATGCCTTGATTATATGTACAATATATATTGTATATATATATATATATATAGTATGATTAATTACTTAACTCGAGTGATTATTTTGTATCAAATGTAATTTTCTATCAGGTTGAATTAATAAGAAACATAAAAAAGGGAATATAGGTGTTGCTACAAAATGTTGTTAATTAAATTGAACAAGTCATTCCCGATTAGCTAATATCTTTGCTTACAAAGATAAATACGGGTTTACAAAAAAGAATGAGTTGCTGCAGTTGCTTCTCAGTTCCATTTGGCTTTATATTATGAATGTAGCATGTTCCGAGACGAGAAAATTTTGTGACATAAGGGATTTGAAGGGGAATTGAGGCTGCGATAAGAGGAAGCACTTGCCTTGTTGTGGAACAATTTTACGAAAGGAAAGAAATTGAATAAAACCTCGACATCTGTCATGCACGAGCAAATATACGGAATATACTGACAAAAAATTTTTGTTACGTAAATAATATAACAAACGAAAGACACATTTTACACGACTTGGGATTTCGCCAAATTTTTAAGGCCAATTCAAAAATGATTGCAGATTGCGTCACGCGAGCTTACCGCGCTATTCACTGCACACGATAGTTTGTCCAATCCGGATTTTATTGCGTGTACCAGCGTACTTAACAACTTTCGATATTACGCTACCGCTGGGTATTTCACCATTTCACTGTTTCTCAAATTACAGGCCCAGGATTTGATCGTAGAATATGAATGCTTGCAAAACTTTCATGTACTATATTACTATATAATTTTTGTAACGTAAAAAGAAGAAGAAATAACGCGCGTTATAACGGCTACGGGAAAACTTGACCTTTAGTCTTTAATTAAGTACAAGTACGATGTGCAAATAATTTGTTTGAAAGTTGTTATTCCAGCTCGGCGAACTTGTGTTTGTTAAATTGATCGTAATTATCTCGCTTCACGCCCGCTGGACATTTGTTACTTGTTACCGTACAGTCGGATGATCATTATCGATCATCATCTTCCTCGTGAAATCGCATTAGTGTGCATTGGTCGCGTGATATTTTAAGTGTCCACACCTTTGGAAAAATTGACAAATTGTACGTCCGCTTCCTGATTCATTCCGCGAGCATAATTTTACGCTCATCGCGTTCGCGCAACGAGCAGCTAATTACATCCGCTTCTCGATCCGCGACAACGCGATCAGAGAAAACACTTGCCCGTCGTAATTTTACGTATATTTCAACAGGCCTTGATTTATCCGCGTCCGCGAGTTAATTACCCTTGGTGTGAAAAAAGAAAAACAAATGCGGCGTTGCACGATAGATGCGGTAGATGCATGACGCGCCCGCGTCATGTGTCGTGTATCGTATCGTCGTCGATCGTTTTTTATCGCGGTCACGCGTGATTTTTCTGAAACGTCAATAATTTCGCGCAAATTGCCGAGAGAGCGGAGAGAAGGACAGAACGATGTTTGCTTTTCGTTTCGCAAACGCGGAACGAAATAAAGAACGGAAAATCTGTCGCGCGCACGGCGATGATGACGGAAAAAGCGATGTCCTTGTACGATGTATACAGGCCGGATTTATTTTCACCCCTAGTGACATAGACGACACGCTGTAGGCTGTAGGAGCGACAGATTACGATCCGTCGTCCCTACGCAGCTTTGCTGTTGTGCGCTGTTAACTACTGTATCGCTGTAACCAAAGTCGCTGGTTACCCAAGACAACACGAGATAACAAGATAATCCGATATCAGTTTTGATCCAAGTTCTGATCGAGACAATTAGATATTTCATTATCGGTAATTTTTTTTCATATCGAGCTGCACGTGGGCCACTTATCGGGGGAATTTTGCCTCAAAATTATTAAATATGAAAGTTGTTCGGCTGACAAGTCGTGTTTTAACAATAAGTATAATCGGAAATTTACCGCGATCTCTAGCGTTCGTGTGATTCGTACTATGAGACCCATGAGAATATAATTGTAAGTTTGCAAAATATATTATATTAATATAAAATTATAACTTTATATTAAAACCAATTCGTTTGTCAAAATAAGGAATAGGATGAGACGAACATTGAGCCAAACTCAATTACGATAGTTATTTCGTACTTCTATATACCTTCATTGCGTTCACTACGTTCTCGTTTTCATAGTTGAGATCGGGCTGCTCCGGTGCGAATTGATGGAGATAATACGCTTGTCGTTCTTCACGCCAGGTCCATGCTAATCCACCGAACACACTCACCTATATACGTGCAGATAATCATTCTGTTTTACGTTCGATTATGCATTTAAAGCTACGTTGCAGATATAAAATGTCAAGTATGCCGTGGATATTCGAAAGAACGTTGCGTTTATATTAACCGGGGGTTAGGATGTTGGCAGCATTGCTCAGTTTGAATGACTTGATTTATGTTGCAAGTAAACGTGCCTACGTGTGTGTATTACATAATACTGCATACAAAAATTTGTAATTGCGATGATGGATCTCTGGTACCTACGTATCTTCGATATGTCGAACAATTTTCGATATGTCGAGTAAATTTTTAACATGTTACGCATTATTAACTTACATCGACGCTTGATGACAAATAAAAAATAGAGAAAGATTTTCGTCTTATCGATTATCGCAGTTGAATCGACATTTAACCTTTATTGAAAATAATGTGTAATTTACAGATGTTAGGTCAACTTTTTTCTAAATTGTCTCTACTGTAATAATTGATAAGAATACATCCTTGAGAGATCAATTATATCTCTATAATCTGACCTCTAATGTTTCTGCTATAATAGTGTAACATATAAATCTTTTAACATTTATTAACATATAATTACGTCATACGTTAACAAAACTCGAATATATCTGTTCGAACGTGAAATTCGGATAGCTGCAAAGTCACTCATGCATCTTGATGATAATGCGAATCGTTAATAAGCACATCGTGCGATATTTGATTACTATATAGGCTTTTAAAATTAGTACAAACATCCTCTAATGTTAAGTTCCCTAATTGTTTATATCACACCGCGAGATAGAGAATTAATAATGAAAGCTGCCTTAATTTCATTCAGAGAGCACAAAAGAGGATACTTGAAATTTGAATATCGACATAACTCGCGTATTCGGACTTGAATTAATTTACCGACTTTAACAACATCGTCCATTCACGAAGCACAACTCTCGCGTCGTCAGTCTCCATTGTCCTCAGTCATGTTACGGACGTAGCTTCGGGTGTTACCTTAATTACTTACCCAATTATTCGGCACCGTAACTGTTCCATTCGGCAGCACCTTGCCTTTATGCCATACGTAATAGTCGGTGTAAGGTTCTATGCTTTGCAAACTTTTTTGGAACCATTCGTGTTGGTCCGACGAGTGATTAGGAACAAGATCCATGATAATTTTCATTGACGCGTCATGCACGGCCTTTGTGAGCGCCTCGAAATCCTTCATAGTTCCAAAAGTCTCGTCGATGTTGACAAAATCGGAAATATCATAGCCAAAATCGACCATCGGGCTCGAATAAATCGGAGATAACCAGAAAGCATCGACATTCGACTCGGTGAAATGTTCCAATTTGCTCATAATACCTGTATACAAAAACTTTTGAATTCTATTGTATTTACGAAATATTTCTCTGCTAGTCTTTTAATGTGCGATTAAATAAATAGATAAACGTTTAATTTTCCGAACGTATTTAACTTTTTCTTACAAATGTTTTGTAATCGATTTAAATTGCCAAGGTATAAGTCAATATAAAATATGAAAAATTTACAACAAATAATTAATTTATTTAGAAATATCCGAAGAAGAGGGGTGGGGGGGGGGGGAGAATTGATTCATTGAGTCAATAATTTTTTTTAATCGATTCTATATTTAACAAAGAATTTGTTGTTGAAAGTAAAAGCTGTAAACTTGTAAAATATCTAAATTTTTTAAACATTTTTTAAACATCAAAATACGTGATCATAACTGTAATAACATAACTGTAATAACGATATCTCTAACTAAGCGCGAAGAAGATAATACGATAATTTATAATTGTATTTTGCTCTATATTATCCGATACTATACGTTCAACTAAACATTTTACTTAGTTAACTAAATATTAATTGTTTCAACAATTTATTTAGTTTCTTTAATCAAGAATTAATTAATTCAACTAACGTTTAGTTAACGTATCGGACTAAATATTTCTTGATGGGATTGACAAATTTTTTTTCTCAGTGTAGGATTTCATTACAAATGAAAAAACATACCCTTAAGATCCCCGATACCATCACCATCACTATCCTTGAAGCTTCTGGGATAAATTTGATAAAGAGACATTGACTGCCACCATTCTGGACTAGATGCACTATATCCGAGATTGGACGATAGTAGTATCGTACAAAGTGTTATTACACCATTCATCCTTGTTAGATCTTAAAAATGAATTATAAATAATTATTCATGCATGCGGTAACGTCAATAAATATGTATAATAGTATTTGCATAGAGGATTATTCTATAAATAAATAGCATCTCAATCGTAGTTTATTTCACAAACGGTAAGAGACAAAAGATGGAAAAGTTTAGGCTTATTGGAGATATTGTAAAACAAATTTAATATAATTGTTAATTTTAAAAGTAACCAATGACTTGATTAATGACTAAAATTTTATTTGTTAAACAGATAGATTTGAATTGTTCTTTTTAGTGCCACAAAAAATATAATATCTTTAATAACGAATTACATGTCTTTAAATATTAATAGCTCTTGAGCTCAGTTGTCGATTATAATGTTTGATGAAACTCTTTTAAACTTATATTGCAATATCACAAAACCAAATATAATCTGCAGATTTATTTCATCAACATTTTATCAAAAAACGTAAATAATAAAACCTGAAAGCTTTTTGATTCAGATATACTTTCTCTAACCTATTTATACAAGCATTATGTATAAACTCAAGTTGGACGGAAATTGCAAACATGGCAACACATGTATATATATTATATATGTATATATATAATATCTAGCAAATACAACTTTGCGATGTATTATGTAAGCTGCGAGACATCTGTATAAACAGTTGTTTCGCTACATCTCAACAATCCCAAAATCACAAATTGATCATTTATTTATCAAAATTAAATCGAATTACATAAAATTATTACGATACGTTTAACAATGTTTTAAATATATATTTTCTAATTTTTTAAAAGTGAAATAAATTATATAAATTATCGCTCAAATATTAGGAGACATCTCCTAATATTATTAAGTTTGTAAAATGGTAAGTAGCAATGAAATTGTTTCTACAAATTACGCACTTACTAATAATTTATCGGCACAAATGCTTATGTTCGGACTAATAGAGACTTCTCGGACACTTACTATATGATCTACTGTTGTAGAGTAAACGAATCTTTCCTCTTTTATAGCCGCGTTATGTAATTACGGTCGAGTAGAGCTTCATGCACACAACGCAATGATTTCTGCGCAGAGTACATTAATATATGTCTAATCGCGATATATATATATATATATATATCTCTTTAGCGGAATTTTTTATCTAACTCCTTCAAGATAAAAAAAGTCATCAGTGCTACAACAACTAAAGCAGTGTCTCTCAAAATGATAGAACGCAAAAATTAATTGACTAACAATTCGTGGAATATATATATATGTAGCACTGATGACTTTTTTTATCTTGAAGGAGTTGGATAAATATACGCGCGCGTACGCAGGCTTTCCTACTTAAAATCCATTAACTTTCCATGAAAGATTTTCTGGTCAATTTAGAGTGACTGTTTTTTAATAAAGTCGATTCTTTTAAATACATTGAAGAATCCATCATCGAAATTTAAAGCACAGATTTTATATTTATGCAAATTTAATTATTATATATTCTTGTGTATATATATATCTAGGTGTTTTTTAATATAAAAAACAGACATTTAATTTATAAAATATTATTTAAATAGTATGTAGAGAAATGTTATCCTTTTTATTTTTGAAGAAATTTTGCGAAATACTATTTGAGAAACACTGGCGTGTAGAGATATAATGATGTAGATGTTTTATATTTCCGGTGAAATTAAAGAGATTTATTATACTGGTGATGACATCAATTTGATAGCTACTAATTAATTAATATCACTAAAGTGATATTATATCAATAAGGTAAATTATATAGATTTATTTTAAATGGAAACAATTCTTTTATATAGATTTAATCATATTTACAATTGAACTAAAATTAATAGGTGTAGATATTATAATATATACTTTTTTTGATAAATAAACTTTGTTTCGATACAAACTGTTTTCATAAATTCTACGGATTTGTGCAATTAAGCTTGTTTATTTGCCAAAATAATATCTCGAAATGTGCAGGTAAGAGATGATATCAAAATTGGTGCGATTAGATGCGAGGTGCGATTAAATTTTGATGATGAAAATAACAGTTTGCGTAAAGTTTTATATGGAACATTATATCGGTCAGTATATAGACATACAATATGATAATTAATAAAAGGAATTTTACTAAAAATTAATTTCAATAATATTACCTTTGCTCAAGAAAAATTTAATCAGCGATAATATTTAAAAGATATAACACGTTATATAAGCGATTATTGTTGACAATATTATATCATACAGGATGTAATGTTGAAGAACTTACTGATAAGAAGATTATAGAAACGACATATTTATATTAAAGATTAATATTTAATTTTAAATTTGCGTATTACTAAAATGTATGTAATATCTGAATAGTTATGTAAATACCTATTTCTATCCTTTCGCCCAGCTAGTCTTCATACAACGTTTACATAAAAGAAAGGTATTTGTTAATTAGTAGGGGAGACCGGGGCCTAACCGTCAGTTTTTTTCGGTGCCGATTTTTAACAAGAAAATAAATAATTTTAGTTAAATGTGGTATACCACTGTAAAGAGTGGACCTTTAGCTACAAAATTTATATAGGAAATTTTTATCTACGTCGCTTTGTTTAACCGGTATAGAGCAAAAACGACAACGGTGGAAAAATTGAAATCTCAAAAATGCCGGGGTTTAACCGTCACACTGCATTTTCAATACATATACGTACATCTAATCCTGAAAAATGATAGAATACATCTTAATAATTATTTTTTAAGAGAAAAATATAAAAATTTATTTAAAATTTTTATGCGAAACATTATTAAAAAATAGTTACGAGGGTTCCTCTTTCCGCAGAAGTCACTCGCCCGACTTGTTTCACTTCTCGACGTCCGATGACTCTATTCGGTGTCTGAACGGTTGTAATTCCCGTCTTATCCATATTCCATATGCAGTGAGCCTGGAAATGCCCGGAAATGCCTTGGAAATGCACCCGGGCTGCTTACTGACGGATTAACCCCAAACACAAGTTTCAGGTTTGATCGCCCACGAAATATTAGACATCAACGATAATGAAAAAACTACACTGGATTCGTGTTCAGCATGCATTACTCTTTATAATCGCGTACCTCGAGATTTGGAGAGCAAATATTATTGCAGATATTACAAAATTTCCACGCGCAGAAAATGTAACTTTCACCTTCCGAAAACACGTTTGCCCTCGTAAAAATCATAACACGGCAGGTAACCTGCCGAAACTCCGTTGGTCACATGGATACCATAAGCAGCGTTTACAATGTTAATAGCGAGTTCGCACAATATACAGGTTCCGAGATATTTGATTTGACGGTTCAACCCCGGCGACGGTTAGGCCCCGGTCTCCCCTATATTTTATATCTATAACTTTATTTCTTCTGAGACAATATTACTTTATCAATTAAATCAAAACTACTTACGTCATTATATCTACTTAGTTTTATTATATCTTTTTTTTAGATGGCATTTTACACGTTTTTAGCATTGTCTATAAAGATTGTCTATCAAGAGACACGGTAGTGTCACGCGCAGCGCGAGATAACAACTTACGTCAAAGAGAAAATTATGCTATATATTTCTATAAACAGAATAGTTGTAATTTGTTATAACTTTTGCTAGTTATAATACCAGTTGTCTTTAATATAACCAATTTTATTTTTTATCTGAAAATGCATGTAATATGCATGTGGAAGGTAAAATAGAGAATCTTTCCTCTTTGTCGTTAGCGGACATGGTTAATAGAGAGTTTTAAACAAAAATTCAATTTGTGACCTAAAAACATTAGCGCGATTGCGCAACGTTAGCCCCCGAAAAATGCTTCCCAAGTTTATTTAGTTCAATATTAATATAGATAAAAAATGTACCGCGTTGTATTATATGTTATAATATATGTTAATCGGACAATGAAAACAATAAAGTTATAGAGTTACTATATAAAAAAAGAGGTATCTGAATTGATTTAAAAGAAATATAAAACTCGTTTGAGTTGTTTTTTGCCGCTAACTGCAGAAAATTTGATGCATTTCGACAAACGTACGTGATTGAAAATATTTAAAATAAAGATAAATTATAATTATTTAAATCTGTAAATTATTTGGTTTTTATTTTCTATACATAATATAAAACAAAAATTATCTGAGTTTTCATTTGAGAGAGAGAGAGAGAGAGAGAGAGAGAGAGAGAGAGAGAGAGAGAGAGAGAGAGAGAGAGAGAGAGAGAGAGAGAGAGAGAGAGAGAGAGAGAGAGAGAGAGAGAGAGAGAGAGAGAGAGAGAGAGAGAGAGAGAGAGAGAGAGAGAGAGAGAGTGATATTATTTCCTTTCCATAGGATTATATAGGATTCAGACTGAATACGCATGACAAATTTCATTTAATCGAAAAGATATTACGCATAAATTCGCGATTAACGGCATACGTAACGATATTTATTTCGACAGTCTAATAAAAAATGACGTTAAGAGATTGCATGATTCAGAGATACAAATATTGTACATATACTACGCATGTCGAGCGTAGCTCGTTCTCGGAGGCAAGACTGAATTTCACATATGACCATAGCCAGTATACCCGCCATGCTGTAGATGTAGACAAGCACAAAACGCATAATCGTCTGCATATGTCTGGTTTGCATCCAGCGGCTGCGATTGGAAATCAGATTTCCTGAATGTCGCTATATTTAGTGCGGCGCGGCGCGGCAATATAATTTCCACGAGCGTTACGTCGCTCGCCGCACTGCGAGCGACGAAAGGAATGGAAAACGAGACAATAAAACACGGGTAAAGTTCGGCGAAGCGAATCACATTCAAGTTAAAGTCTTTACCATGCAGACATAAAGTCTTAAGAGTATATTCTGATAAAAAGTTTTCGATAATCAATAATCCAGATATGCAGCGCATCTTTTCGGGTTGTATGCTTGTAATATATGCGTGCATACACAGAATGATATCATTTTTTTAAACTGCAATCACGCGATTTTACTATTATTTCAATCTTTTGTGTTTTATTCTTTGAGAAAGCGAAAAGCAAGTCTCAAGTTTTCGCGAGTTTTTGTATGTATGTACAGTTCCGTTCGATTCCGATCACGTTTCGCAGCTAAACTTGACGAGATAAAATCTCAGCAACTTGAGAAATTCAATAAAATCGATAAGCCAAAAAATCTGACAACTCACATACTAGAGTTTATACATAATAATCAAAGTTATAAGTACCTACAGAGTAATGTGTTTTAGTTAATATAAAAACCTTTAGATCGGACCATAAGAGTAGCTTACGATTTTTCGACATTAATAAAGAATTGCCGCGGATAATAATATCTTCATTTCTCTCTTTTTGTAACATTAATAACGATCTAAATTAATTATTAAGTTAATAAAAACGTTTACGCGCGTTATGTGTCGGAATTAAAAATCTATTTCTTCTTTTTCGTTTTATCTATTTTCCGTACTTGGGTTCTGGTCTCGAACATATTCGTCATGAAAATTTCCACTTGAAATGTTTTTTGTTATTTTCTTTTTTTGATAACGAAAAAGTAACGTGAATATTCTTAAGGAATATTTTGCTCTTGTTTATAACGCCCAGAATTTTACGGATTTACATGCAGAAGATAAGCAGTAACATGTTTAGAATCATCCATAATCCATTGACCCATTGAAATTCATCATTTTATATTTTATATCATAGGAAAGACAGAATTCTCGTTGTATCGAAGGTGAATAATATATCAATAGGTATTGACTTTTTTCAATTAGTATAATGAGTCGTTATGTTGAAGAAAATTACATAAATCACAGACATATTTTATAATAGTGCCAAAAATACGTGCCAAATATATCAATTAAGAACGCTTATAATATTTTTAAGTAAATATTTTTCGAGAAGGTAATTTAGAATGTAAAATTAAAAAACGAATTTATTTATGGTGTACATGCATATGCGATATGATAATCGCATAGCATCGGAATAATATGATGTTTTGCATTGTTGTATTAATATACAGAAATATTTAAAATCTTGAGAGTCGATCATTATGCGAATGCAATTTCACATTCAACTTTATATCATCGACGTGCAATTTTATGAAAGGATTATTTAATGACGATATTCTGTTTTTAGAATATTGAGATTGAAGAAATTCTCTAGACTAACATGAAAGGTAGTTAGGACAAGCCATGGATAATTTGTTTCTATGAAATATACATACATGATTTCATATTCAGAAATATACATGATTTTTCCATCGAAAGTTTTTTATGTTTATATCAATTATATATATCGCCATATTCTTGCAAGAAAAATGTTTAAAGTGTCATTAAAAATACAGGATACAATTTTTGTTACCTTATCGCAGAATAGCTAAACTGTTGATCAAAAATTTATACATAAATTCCATATTTTGTATCAAGAAGGTTACTACTTTAATTATAACTATCAAATAGCTTGCATATACACAGTAAAAAATAAAATGTTAATTGTAACATTTTTCAAATGTCCCAGAAAGTCCACTCTAAATTTTATGTTAAAATAACTCATTCATCGTGTGTTACTTGTTGACAAATTAGAAATGTTAATTTATTGACACTATATTTTACATTTATATGTGTTCTTTTAACTTTAAGTATAATGTAAAAATAACTTGTACAAAATGTCGATATAACATTTTGCTCCGTCTGATTTAATGTAACTCTTACGAAATGTATATTATACATTTTATTTTGAGTTATATTAACACATATTTTAGTAAATTTGATTATTTTATATGTCAAAGTTTACGATTATTTGAAGATTTACTTTAACTTTTGTTTATGTTAAAATAACTTTAAGACGTGTTGATTTTTTGAAATAATTATGTTAAAAGAACTCAAAATAATATTCAATTTCTAAATGACATACATAAAGTGTTAGTTATCACGTTGACATAAATATAACACATGAAAATGTTACGAAAATAATAACATAGCTGTTGTATGTTAATTTTACATTGAAATAATAGTCAAATCTTGGTAACACAAGAAAATTTTAACATTTGGACGCACGATTTTTTACTGTGTATAGATATCTAAAACACAACACGGGACTTAATTACATACTTATATTTATAAGTAATATAAAATACAAAATAATCTATGAGTTATTTATCGATCTTAACACGTACCTATATCTCGAGTCTCTCTTGCCATTAATAAAATGCCTCATTGACGCCAGGAAGACGTACTCGGCACTTTGAGCCAATGAGAAGATAACAAGGAACTTGTCCAAGTTAATTTTCGAGCTATTGCGAGACGATTACTCTATACGTCACTAATTACGTATGTATGTATGGTCAAGACAAAGCGGATCGATTATCTTGCAAACCCTGTCTGAAGAGACGTGAATTGGATCTCGTTCAAGACTTGACGATGATCACGGGATTTAATTATTACATCGCTAATTTCTAGGTGTATACGTGTTTAAATGCACCATTATATAAAATATAGTTATATCTTGCATTAACTATACTATATATGTATATTAATATCATTTGTGTAGCCTATAATAGTATGGACATTATCGTGATATTTACAATTAATTTATACAACACCATCAAAGGCTAAAAAATTAACTGTAATAATATTCTTGCGCAAGTATTAAAAGGTCAAAATGATTCGAGTGTTTTTTTACGAAATTGTTTCTGTTTGCTCTTATATGAACATCTTTTTCCTATCGTAAAGGGGATATATGTATCTATATATATCACCTGCTTTTTAATGTGTTCATTTGCGTAATTCGTAAAATCCATGAAAAGTGTTGATAGGAATTTGATCAGAACTCGTTCTATCTGGTTTTATCGATCATCAGTGTTTGTTATTTAATTGAATTTTGTCGCGTAAGCGCACTGATTAAAAATAAGATGACAAAGAGAGAAGAAGAAGAAAAAGAAGAAGGGAGAGAGAGAACAGAAGAGCGAGAAAAGGTTCTTGGCCACGTAATTCGGGCAACACTTGGGTTTGTTGCCCGAGAAACGAAGTCGTATCAACTCTTACATTTTTAATCACATTTATCTCGACATTTATTCAGGAGTCACCAACGTTTTGCCGACAACCATTATGGCGCTATAGACAGATAACAATGTTATTAAAAATAATATCTATATACCTAATTATTTCATTTATTGAACTAGTAAAATTTTGTTAGAATCTCAAATTGTCTTAATATATTTTATATAGATTACTGTATAACGTTGTTTGGTCAATAAATTTTATGGTTTGAACTTTTATGGATCGAATATTTACGCATGAACGGACTTATTGTTAGCCGATAGCATTACGATCTAATAACTAATAACTAATTGATATTTATTATTAGATCAATCTGTTTCTGATACGACACACAATAGTAAGATAACAATGCATAACGAGTGATGAGAGATTTGCATACTCGATGACATCTCATAAATCGTGTCTGTGTTAAACATTTCTCAACCGCTTATTTTGTGATATTTAGCTTTTGTATTTTACAACAGCGGCGATTCTTTATATTTCATGGATATCTAAATTAATTTCAGAGTCTATTTGACTCGCGGTAAGCTCACAAATATACTTGGTATAGTCTTGGTCAACTTTAGCACTTTCGGAATATCGCAAGTAACTTACAATTAGATGCTGGTGAAACATACTTCAGCCAATGATAATACTATGGTTCTACATGCGTCAGATATGCAATCAATCGAAGCATATAGGAGCGTGGAAAAGAGAAAGCGTACATTCGGTAAAAACAAAAATATAATTTTAAAAAAGAAGCAGATATGAATTGTATTCTGCAGTACACTAAATGCATACATTTCATCATTGCTTCGCAGTTTCATGTATTATTCAAGCAAAATGCAATAATTCACGTATGTTCGCGTCTGTTTGCTTATCCGCTTACAGTGAATAATTTCATAACCCACCATCGCACCGTCACATCAATGCACTCGGCATTTGAAGGTGTTTTTGAAAAGAGAAAGAGAGAGAGAGAGAGAGAGAGAGAGAGAGAGAGAGAGAGAGAGAGGGGAGGGAAGAAAGAGAGAGTGAGTAATAGGATTTTGCAACATTATTATCCAAAAATATGCATCGTACAGCCCGTTGCAATGAAAAAACGTAATGGTAATTCCGAGATTTTACGCCTAAATTTCAACGAAATTCCATTTATTTTATAATATGTACCACGCCGTGCGTTCTGCGCAACGTAATCTTGTCGAAATAAACCTATTGTTGCAGTCATGTACGTAGCGCGATTCTGAGAGGTTCTCTGATTTACAAAGATAATATTTTAGCTACAAATGAAAATGGGGGTATTGTTTTTTTTTATCGTTTAAACTCTAAAATTATTTTACTTTATTGTCTTATTGAGAAAACATTCGTAAAATATTTACCAGGCAGGTTTTACGCAGAATGTGGAGGAATAAATCAGAAATAATGAGTCATATTATTTCACAGAACATGGAGAGTATAATTGTTTTGATATAAAATTTTAGATTTTTCTCTTTACTATTTTGTTGTTCTGAAATTAAAGGAGAAGAGTGTTATAACGAAATAGTATATTGAAAAACAAAGTTTTACAACTTTTTCTCCTTTTCAGAATAAGAAAAGTATAGGGTAACTCCGGCATATACGCCGCAGCTGAGGGAAACTTAATTTATCGAGTACCTACTATGTTTAAGGCAAATGAATTATACCAATAAAAACTTTATACTGTCTACTACTATAAAAAAATAGAAATATGAAATATTCATTCTTTGTATTTAATAAAAAAAACTTTTAGAAACCCTTGCATTTTTGCCATATATCCCAGAGGGGTGGGTTATATGACATTCATGGCTGAAATATACGTCTTATAAATAATAACAAATAATGTTTATAATCAAGTTATAAAATGTGTGTAAGAAGTTTATTAAGAGGTAAGAATGATAAACAAATTATAAAACTGAAAAATTTTAAAAAGAAAATAGAAGAGCGATAGATGCATTAAAGATTATTATTATACGATCCAAAAAAAAGAAGGAAAAAGAACACATAGGAGATTTCGAGTTTTACAAAGTGTCTGTACTATGGCATAAATCCCGCATGCTAACTTGCCGTATATCCTAAACAGGAGGGATATACAAGATATTAAGTTAAAAGAAAAAATACAAGAGCTATGCATAGAAAGAACTGAAATTACAACACAATACTAATATGGCATAAAGGCACATAACAAAATAATTGCGAGCAAGTATCTTCATTCCTTCTATTTTTTCTGACATCTGCGGCATAAAAACCTAAGTTACATCGCCATTCCATTTAACTGCTTGCATATTTTATAAAATTAAATCTCGTGTTGTTTAGTATAGACGATTATTTTTGGCCAAACTGCCTTTTGATCTATCGCCACGTGTCACCAAATATGAAGAGAGCAAATTTTTCCTAGAACCGATATTTAATCGGTATTTAACAATTTATTTATACAGTAGAATTTCTATTTTGGAATATATTTCTAACGAACATTTTAAATGTACATATTATTTAAGAGCTATAACATATAGTAAATATTTAAATTACAATAACAAAGAATAAATTCTTAAATTTATAGTATTTTGAATATTTCTACATGTTGGGACAAATATAAAAATTCGCCGATAAACTATTTTACACGACAATGCAACACATGTGACAATTACTGAAAATGCTACTGTTTTACGAACAATACCTACTGTTTAATTAACTGCAAGTTTCTAAACATAATATAATTCGGCGGATTTGCCGCGTGACATAAATCAAAACGCATTATGTCGTGTAATAATTCCGCTTTAACTGCTGAATTATATTATTTTAATTAGCTCTAATTTTATTTTACCAAGAAGCGAAGGCGGCCTGATTTCGTTGAGTTTGCAGCTTTTAATCTCATCTAAATTATATGCTACTTTCACTTTTTATTTTACGTTTTTTTCTCTCTCATTGTTTAAAACATGTTTAAAAATGGATATGTTATTTATATTATATTTATCGTTAAATTATATTTCTTATTGTATCAATATTTGAATGACGAATAACTAAAATTCCTTAAATATTTGACAACGGGATATGTTTTTGCCATCTTCAATATGAACGCTCATGTTCGTTTCGTGCTTCTGTTAGATCTCTCGTAGTAAACGTGATTCTCGGCGCTTAGAAACACTTCAACTTGTGATTAGCATAATGGGACCATTGGTAACTCGTATGCGATCGATTGGCTATGAGACTAATTCGCGAGCTATAGACAGGTGGTACCGATCGATAGCTGCTCTACCGCCACGGTTTTTACCGCAGTGATACGACCTTACACTTTGTAACGTTACATTCGTCAAATTAGTTATGGTAATTTGCGTTTGATTCGTGATGTACGAGTAACATTTGCGACGTTACACCGTTACACGCGACATGATAATAAATGTGTTATAAAATATTGCATCTTGAAAGCTTATCGGGGCATAAAATTGAAACGTATAAAAAAAACATTTAATTTATTAAAACCTTTTAATTTCATCTTCTATTTCTTTGCAGATTTATAAAACTTGTATGGATTTCTGTTCATTCTATTAATAAGTATTAAAGTATAAATATATGAACAATAAAGCTCAAGTATTATAAAAGTAAAGAGTTCGATCACGCAGATATACATATTATGGACATATATGTATATGTGTGTGTGTGTGTGTGTGTGTGTGTGTGTGTGTGTGTGTGTATCTCTGTTATTCAAGTTATGAATGTTCAAGCATCCTATGATATCTAAATTTTTATATCTCGCGTAATTTTTTTTCGGCGTACCTACATATATTATATGATTAGATAGGATCATAGAGCCAACGTACAGAAACAGATGTAAAAAAATTGTCAACTCGTTTTTTGAAATTGCAGTTGCATCTCCACCGGATAGACGAGTCACGAGAGACGATATCGGGGTGGCCTCAGCCGGCAGCGGCGGCAGCGGCGGCGGCGTAGCGGTGAATAACGCGGCTGCTACCGGCTGTAGCAGCGCAAGCGGCTCAGCATCCTCGAGGACGCGCAATCCTTCCTCTTCCCCCGGTCGGAACGGCCAACTCTCCAGTAAGTTTTCGAGGTATTACCCTCTTCCTTTCTCCCCTCTCCCCCCTCCGAGATACGGGTTTGATAGCTGGGCTTTATCTACTTGCACGCTCGCACAAACCTATATCTATCTGTGCGTTTACCGACTACATATCCTCAAAGATCCGCACATCCAAAAACAAAGTCTTCCAAAAATTAAGTCTTTCGTTGGCCAGCTCCTTTGGCAAAATGCTCCAATATTCACATTGTTATAATATACCGTACACATATAAATTAACAATCACGTGGTGATCAGTCAGAAGAGAAGAAGCTCGATGCACCTTAATTTTCGGTGCGTTACAAATTATTTTCGAATAGCAATTTGTCAAGTACAAAATGGCTCAATTATTATGTATTATATAATCTAAAATATATTATACATATAATTAAGATGATTAATTAGAACTTTGATAAACCATGTCCTCTTTTCAAAATGATCCAAGTCGTCGTTGTACGGATTCTTCGAAATATCTTTACGATCGATTCAACATGTCCTTCCATATTCGTTTGCACTAATATTCTAATGGAAGCGATGACGCTCATTGTGTTTCAGAACAAGGCACTTTGACGATAGTACGCCGAAGTTCCGGCAAAAGCAAAAGCATCACTGGTGGGGATTTCGAAAGTTCTCCACCACCGCACAATCCCGATACTTCGTATTTATCGAGTCAACCCGTCGATCTCGATGAGATCCTCGATAATGTCGATCTCACGACGGATTCGCTTCCTGCCGTTGACACCCCCGACGCATGCGACAAAGCTGCCCTCAGGTATATTAAAACGTATTATATCGTATGTAATGCAGGTGTTAATGGCTTTGCTCTATCGCAAATGCGATATGGATTTTGGATTTTTATAGATCTAGGTTTACCAAAAGGTTTACCAAACATAGAGTGATGATATATGTATACATTACATATAGAGATAATCCGCTTCTGATCGCGAGTTGATAAAAGATATATAACGCGCACGCCACACGCCACACGCCATATTGTTTTTATTTATTTCTACATATATAACGACGTATCGTATGGAATTAAATAATCGTTATTATTTATGCCTTTTACAAAATACAAAACCTTTTACAAAATTTAAATAATAACATGAGCATATGCAAATTAGCGTGTAATAAATGATAATTTAATGAGAATGAAAATTACTTATATTTTCCAAGATACCTACATCTGTAACGTTCCGTCTATTCTCGTGTGCTAAATATTTTATTTTATAAGATGTGTAAGATTAGAATCCCACGTGAGAGAAAATATTTATTTCTTTGATTAAATCCTCCTCCAAGGATTAAATAGAATTGTGTTTGCAATCGCGACTCTTGTCGCGTAATTATCGGAAAGCGATCGGAAGCGAACATCTAGTTCAGGAGGCATACGGGCATACGTTATTGGCGCACAGGCAACGACTCCGAGACTACCTCTCTTTTGCAGATTGAGGTGTTTATTGAGGCAGCTACAACATGGGGAGATATCCGCCGAATTACTTCAACGAAACTTGCATTACGCAGCTCGCGTACTCGAGGCTGTTTTCATCGACGAGACCAAGTAAGTTTCTTTTCGAGCGAGAATTCCAAGCCTCTCACGAACGAATGGAAAGCAACAGTCACTATACTAATCCTTATACCTGCAACTACTTTCAAATACTGCTGCTTTTTTGCCAAAATTTGCAGACACTGCCAACATCCTAATAATCTCGACGTCCTAAACCTCGCGGTTAATAACGACTCTCTTTTGTAGATATATACATATCGTCGATACCATAATCGTCGAATATCTAACGAGGATGAGATTAATTGAAAAGATATCCTGATGTAATTTGTCAATGCGGTAGCATTTGTGTGCCGATCAGACAGCCGAGTATACATGTAGATACTAGATTGTAGCCAACCGTTTTGCGTTTTACAGTTTACAGTTTACACTTACACGATCAGTAATGCTTAATGCTGATCGATTCGATTGTTTTTCACGAGATGACGTGACGTTCGCAGCGGAGTTGATTGCGATTAGCTGTTAATTATCGGTCTATTAATCTATTTCATTAATGTGGAGCCGCAGGGTGATCTTGTGAACACGACGCTATCCCTTTCCATTTGCTAGGTGCAACTTAAATTCAATACTCCCCGATTTCGTAATGAGAGCTTTTCGTTTTCGCGATGCGTCGTGCCAGATGAAACTCACAACTCACAACCCCTGTTCAATTACGGGACGATCAAAGATTCAGCTGGCCATGAAGGACAAAGGCCATTTGACATTTCTCATATCCGTGCAAGCAAGATCAATCGTATAAGCGATGAGCGGGGTCAGTGTTCCCTAGCTTCAATAAATCGCAATAAAAAAAAGATGTATAACGTTACGTTACAACGATCCATCAGAACTCTTCCTCGTGGATCCTCGGGATCATTCCTCTGGATTCGCTCGAGAGGAATTGACATCGACGCCTCTTTAGCTCAGTGGTAGAGCACTGGTCTCGTAAACCAGGGGTCGTGAGTTCAATCCTCACAGGAGGCAAGTGAATTTTTCTTTTTAGCATCATTTTTTCCATGTTATTGCAGCTCGTTTCATGCGTATATATAGAGACTGGATACGCACTAAACTTGCTACCTCTGATGATTTAATTGTTATTTTGATCTCTGTATAAGCGTTATTTGTAAGCAATACTGAACCGCATGCTTTTACAAATTCTACAAATTTTCATGCCTATTTATTCATACACAATATTTTTGCGACGCGCATTTCTTACGTCAAAATCCATACGTTTAGTTTAGAGTTTAGACTTTTAGACTAAAATCATACGATTACGAAATTAACAAAGTTTTCCGTGTTTTCATTCTATTTTTCTAAGATTGTTTGTCAAAAATTTCTATTTATGGTATGTCATTCGTTTTTTGAGCGTCGCGCATAAAATCATATTCATAAGCAACGAGGCATACATCCCTGCGCGATACATGCATCGATTGCGTGACAATTGCACGCAGCTGGCTGTACTTGCACGTCTACTATACATCTCTCCGATCCCAAAGATCATATTATCAACAATTCTTCGAATTGTTGATCAAGTCTTCGATTTCGATGCTTGAAGCTAGATGCTTGGTATCTTTTCTCATTTTTTGCTCATGCAATTGTGACCGACAAGAGAAATGCGATTAACTCGCGCTTGTATATTCCGCGACCTTTGTTTTCAGCAATGACTACACTAACTACACGCACACTATAGCAGCCGTAAAGCACGACGCATCGAGTATATCCTGTTTTATTCTATTCTAGATTTATTACAACATGTAATAGATTTATTGCAACATGAGAGCGCAGCAGAGCGATGTCGTAGCCGTGATATTAAAATCACGTAATGATATTAAAAAGAAAAGAGAAGACGAAAGTAAAAGGAATAGAAAAACTGTAATGTCTTGTATTCTAATCTTTTTTACACATGAACTAACAAGTACTACCGCAGGGTGAGTTCAGGCGGGAATGAGTGCGCTCGGTCATCACGTAGGGGGGCGGGCCTGACGTCTTCATCCCTAGGGGGCGGCTTGGACCCAGACGGACCACAGGGCCACGCGGTGGTAACCCAGAAACGGAAGCTTCGCACCCCCGTATGGGCAAGGTTGCGAAACATTCACATTTCCAAGCCCCTTTTACGACTCCACGTTTTCGATTCCACGTAACGCGGTCCTCCCCTCCGTTCGTTCTCCATTCTACTTGCCCCTATCTATATACCCATTTTCCCGCAGTCCGCAGTCCGCAGTCCGCAGTCCGCACCGTATCCGTATGCCGTTTTGACACTCTTTGTCGCCCTCTTCCTCGAACGATAGATTCATACTCGCGCTCGTTTTAAGAAACGAGATGTTCTCTCTCGTTGGACGATCGTTGGTAATCGCGGCGGTGAGCGACAATCATGAATTTTGTCTCTTTGTATTATTTTAATATCTGACTGAATTATTCTGTGATTACAATATTTAAAATATCAAGTCAATGAGCAATATAAACGGCGGCGGGGGAAGGGATCTCTAAGCATTTCTTCGTAACTCGGAACGTTATTTTTAACATCTAATTGATATCTCGTTCTCACTCTTCAATCATTTAAAAGCATTGTTAGCGACGTGGTTGGTGTGACGGTAACCATCAATTACATAATACAATTTTTGATTACAAACGTATAAAATTATATGATACTTGATCTCTATCGTTATATTACGCACAAGTGATATTCTTAAATAATTAAAAATACTGGCAAATGTCTTTAAATATCAAAATGATGCAATTGATATTGAAATGCTTAACTTGATATATGGCAATTCGCAAGTAGATTGGAAAACTTTGAGAGAACGTGCCAGAAAAAAACAACTAAAACGAATGAAAGTTCGATATGTAATATATTTCATTATTCTGTAATAAAATCTTTTATTTGTTATCTCCAATATCATGACATTTAATATTTTATATAACATTTTATTATTTGCTCTTTATCGATCGTTTCTCAATATTCAGTCAACCGCTAAATGTCAATCTGCCAATATTCATCATCGGCTTGAATTTTGTGCACGCGATTGACAACTGATCAGTGTCACGGAAAAGCGACAACGATATTTTCCAGATATTATATTTCGGACTATGTCTTTTGCAAATCGAATATCAAGTATAATTAAAATTATCACAATTGAGGCCAAGCTTTCTTTATGTTAAACAAATTGTTCTAAATTGTATTATTATATATATAGAAACAACATCCATGTTATATTTTATATTTTCATTTCTATACGCCGATATTAAGAAACTTTTTTGTGAGGAATTCAAGATGTCGCTCTCCTCTGTAAAAATATCAATTCTAGACCAATAAGTGGAATATATATGTGTCAGCGTTTCTTGATCTTCTAATCCGTAGAATCTTTCGAACGTTTCTAGATTAGTTGATGTGCACAAAAACTGAAACGCATAAAATAGTTATGCGTACTTTTTTTTAATAAGCTTTTTTTAGTAGTTCAGAAACTCAAAATTGTTATTCTTGTATATCTAATAGTCTCGCGATACAATTAGCATGTTTCTACAAATCGGTGCGAGTAGACGATTCTCTTAGAGAATACTATCAAAGATCACAGACATTATCGTCACTTATTTAGGATATTGTCGACGATCAAACTTTTGCATATGTTATGTATAGGAATGAACGCAGAGACAACAATGATTATATTTAAACGTCCTGCATTTTTACTACGAAAATATTCGTTGAAATACCTTAGGTACTTGTTTCGCGATACGTAAATAATCGGGTGACACAACAAGAAACATATTAATCTTCTAATAAGTCACAGTCTCATGAATCATGTTTATCAATTTATTTATTTTTATTTTTGCATTTCTTGTGCGCAACAATTGAGTTTTATTGAGATGATAAATCGACGAGAGGAATGATCAACTGCGAGGATCAAACGACACTTTCGAGCATAGCATGGAGACGTTACTCTTGCCTGTCTCTCTCTCTCTCACTCCCTGTCTCTAGTTTACATCTCTTCTAGACTCCTTTTAGGTATAACCTGCTCAATTTGTCGGACGTATCTGCCTGCCGTGCAACATGCATCGTTCTCACGATAATCGACCGTTTCCTACTGGCACTATTCTTGTCCGAGAGAAGCGCATGTATACATATACATATATGTAGGACATTTATCACCGGGCGGTCCTCAAGCATCCCCCACAAATCAATCGCGCCGCGCCGCGCCGCGCTGTGTATGGGATGTGTATGGGTGTGTATGTATGCATATTGAGTGATTCGAAAAAGCTGCGAGAGAATGATTACACACACAAGGATGGCTACTTCGAAATGATCTTCAGCTTCAGGGCAAACGGTAGCGGAGAGCAAGCGAAAAAAGAAGGAAAATTTTCAAATCACCCTACGCTGCAGGCATGCAGGGATGTTTGCTTGGATGTAGCAAGATGCTTATATAGATCATTGTGGAACCTTTTAATGTGATAAATGTTTTTCCTTCGTATTTCATATTATAGAGATGCTGAGCGTGTGGAGTCAACCGCCATATGTCGTCCGGGTGTACGCCGTAGGTTCGTTTCTCCCAAAATTTCCATGTTTGAGCGCGAATCGCGAAAATGCGTACGAAACCACATTTTTTTGCACTCTGCACTTTGCGCTTGGCGTCATCGAGGTCTTTTTGCATGAAAAATCACTCGCTTAGCGCACACTCCAACTCTCGCTGCTCGCTACTCGCTATTCGCTATTCGCTATAGGTACCTATATGGCTATATGACGACGCTCTCTTCGTATACATATACTATATAGGGTGTTCCAGGACCTATATTTTTTCAAGTTATAACTTATATTACAGGATAAACTAAGATGGTTACTTTGATAACTAACAAAATAATCAACTAATACTATGTTTACGCGAGCGTTACTTCTGCGGTAACTTACGATAATTCCTCCACGTAAAGTAAATGGGATTTTGTACGCGTAAACGAGTGAATTATCGCAAGTTAAGTACTACAGAAGTATAACGCCCGCGTAAACGTAGTATAACTCCAACATTGAATTTTTTTAAGTACCTACATATTAATGAATTAAGCATCTAAAATCTAATAGGAGTAAGAGAGGCATTACATCGCAATTTTATATAATGCATATTTAACGCAGATTTACTTAATTACAAACTAATTTAAGACTTGATATGTTCAAGATTTAAATATATTTAGATTTACATATTTGAATATATTATTATATATTACAGATATATTTTTATGTATTTAAAATGTATTTAAACTAATGCACATTTTTTGTGCAAAGTAGGGTGTATAAATATTGTGGAAAAATTTACTTCAAAGTTATGAAATTTATATAGATAAAAGAATGGTATACGTGCGTGCGTGCGTGCGTGTGTGTGTGTGTGTGTGTGTGTTTACAGTGTGGTTCTGAGACACTTTACATATACGCAATTTTTGGCAGCGTATGGCGCGCATGCTAACACATGTAGCTTTTTCACGTATAATTAAATCTATTAGTGTTTATTCTGAAATTTTAACTATATTATTCACCATAATTGATCGACTATGTACGACAATATTTGCACAAGCATAATTGTTTTTCTCATCTTTTAATTAATTGTTACAACTGTTATATTGTTATTAGTGATCACATCAATTAATCCAAATCTTCGCACCTGTTTACTGGCAATGATTTCCGGATGTTTTGTGTTCTGTGTAATTTGCACCCAAGATCGATGTATAATAGATATACGTGGGAAATGCACTTTTAAACGAAATCGCGATACGCATTATTGTTTACACCGTTATCACGGTTGTATTAATACATAGTTGACACTGAGGAATAGAGAATTGACAAGAATATGTCAAAATTATTTGGCAAAATGATTGACTTAACTGTCGTAGGTCGTAGAGCTTTGCTTAAGCTTAAGTCTACTAAATCACTGCTGCATCTGTACACCTGTACATCGAATCAAGTTTGAGATCAAGGAGAAACACGCTCGAAAGATCACAGCTGTTTATTTAAACAAGAGTTTTTACACGAATCCTCATTCCCATCTCATTCACTTTTTTTTCAGTGGAATATTCCCCTTCAATTCGCATACTTATATAACTCGCGCATTTAACTTTTTCACTGAAATGATGTAATTAGTATGTTTAACATTTAATTTAATTAGAGCGTGAATTTTAGTGAGTCAATTAGGACTATTAATAGAATAGAATCTTGATATGTTTAGAAAATTATGATCGCGGTATAAGGCGGCTTATACATGGAACAGCTAAGGAATATTTTTTAATGGCATGTGTGCTAAAAAATTTCCTTTTAAGATAAAAGACCTTTTCGTAGATCTAGATATTCTGTATAGCACACTCTTGTTTACAGAGTATAGTACAATAGAATGGAATATCGATTATATTCCGGATGTAATCGCAATTTATTGTAATTTATTTTTATGATTCGCGAGCGATAAAAAAGCATTTTACCACACACGAAATTGATTCACGAATCGTTAGTCGTTACACGTCGATTTTTTAAAGCGACAAATAACATTTCCGGCAATCTATAAATTTACTATTTTCATTGTACTTGACGTACCTGATATACGAGAGAAAGACATAATAAATGGATAATGCAAATCACACACACATTGGATCAAATAATATATAATAAGAGTAATACAGTAATACACAATATATTACATATACGTTAGTCCTTCCTTCTATTCGTTCATGATGATGTAAATTGTAAAGCGAGCCTAAACACAGATTTTAAACAAGTTAGTTTAGTTAGAGATGAATTTTTTACAATGAGATGAATTTTTGAGGACCGTGATAGTGTCTCGACTTGATATATTTGATCGTGCGTAGCGAAGGTAGGCATTTTGTTCGTGTCGAATGTCGAATGTCGAATATCAGCGTGTTAATTCGCTGATCTATAACGTTGTCTCTCACGATTTCCTCCTGTAGACGACTGGCGGACGAAGATGACGAGCTGTCAGAGGTGCAGCCAGATGCGGTACCACCGGAAGTACGCGAATGGCTAGCATCGACTTTCACCAGGCAGCTCGCCACCACCAGGCGGAAAGCCGATGAGAAACCGAAATTCCGCTCGGTCGCCCATGCTATCAGGGCGGGCATATTCGTCGATCGGATCTATAGGAGAGTCACCAACACCGCTCTTATGCAATTTCCGCCGGAAGTCGTCAAAGTACTTAAGGTAATCCGCCGGCGAGCCACGGCTGGAGAGTATTCGATACTGGAATATATATACATATCTTTATGTGCGACGATTAATTTTTAACGATAAATGTATCACGGCAAAAAAACGTCTAGTTACTTACACATGTACTATTATATTGCCTTTAATTACATCTCGGAGACTTTAATTTTCAATCAGAAAAAAATACTGGTATCTCGATTATTAGCCATGGAAAAGAGAATTTTCACGCGATCATCAAAGATCGGTCAGATTATTATTAAAATTAAGGTCGCGAGTTGTTGAAAGTTTAAATATTCAAATTGCTTCCTTTACCGTTCAAGACTTTAGACGATTGGTCGTTCGATGTATTTTCCTTGAATGAGGCCGCTCTGGGCACGCCAGTGAAATACCTGGGCTATGACCTCCTCAATCGATATGGTATGATTCACAAGTTTAAAGTACCTCCCGCAGTTTTGGAGTGCTTTCTCGGAAGAGTTGAGGAGGGTTATTGCAGGCATCGAAACCCATACCACAACAACCTCCACGCTGCCGATGTTGCGCAAACGATGCATTACATCCTATGTCAAACGGGTTTGATGGTGAGTACTTAATTCTTTCTAATAAGAGAGAGGAAGAGAAAGAGATG
Source organism: Temnothorax nylanderi (assembly GCF_030848795.1). NCBI lineage: Eukaryota > Metazoa > Arthropoda > Insecta > Hymenoptera > Formicidae > Temnothorax > Temnothorax nylanderi. The sequence continues at coordinate 181,764 of NW_027249136.1, forward strand.
CATATTATGTAGAATTTTTATGACATATACTATTTTACATTTTACGGTACTTATGTAAAAGGAAAATAAAGATGTTTCTTAATTTTTTACTGGTTGTATAACGAGCTAATAGTTAATTAGTTATACTAATTAATAATTTATTTTCGTGAAAGCCTTTTGTCAAGCCTTTCATTATTGTTACTATACTTATACATATGTGATATATATTAAGATACATACATATGCAATCTACACACTTTGCAAAATAATTATAAAAGTAGGATAAATATATATCTCTCGAACAGAATCAAAAAATATAATATCTTGCATATATAACGAAAGAGCACAGAGCAGCAACAAAATGTTCGTATGGTTGGAAAATATCTATTTAAATTAAAAATAATTTAACGCAAACATCTTGTTGCGACTCTGTGCTCTTTCGTTATATATGTTTGATTTCTAATCATTTGAGCCTATCACGATTATTATAATATCTTGTTTGGCAATCTCTCTTGGTCTGAAAAAAATAGAAATCGTATAAAATGCGCAAATAATAAAAACGAGTTCTCTATCGATTCGTTAAAGATAGTTGATTAGTTCGGCAAAAAGAAGGGGTCTCTTCTACTCATTGTCAGTTGACGCGCATATTGTACGCGAGATTGCTTCAGGCTGATATTATTCGTTGCAGAATTGGCTGACCGACCTCGAGATTTTCGCCACTCTTGTGGCAGCGATTATTCATGATTACGAGCATACTGGGACCACAAACAATTTCCACGTAATGTCCGGTAGTGATACAGCGCTCCTATATAACGACCGAGCTGTGTTAGAAAATCATCACATCTCGGCCAGCTTTCGGTACGTGCAAATTCCATCTTGCAATTGCCATTGCCGTTGCTGTCTCGGACAGTTTGTAATTTATTCAACATTTAGATAATTTTATTTTTAAAAGATAATTTTTTTTAAAAGTGATTAAGATAATCTTTAAATTATCTTAAGCTCCTTAAAAATTGCTATATATAAATATTAAAGTTAAAAATTATGCAATATTTCTTACGAATACACATAATAAAATTAAAACTACTCTTTAAAAGTTTTAATATCTATCAACGATTGATTTTTCTTTAATTTTTTCTTTCTTTTTTCGAAACCTTTTCCTATTTAAATGACTGGTTTTTTTTTATAAATAAAAAATGATACAGTCAGAATTTACACTGTTTGTATTATATAGACACATCGTCGTAGAAGTAGGATTAATATTTTATATAGTGATACTTATAACGCCAATATTCTTTAATATAATATATATTGCATGTTTTAGGATACTCAGAGAAGATGATTGTAACATACTGCAAAATTTATCGAGAGAAGAATTTCGAGAATTTCGATCGCTCGTGATTGACATGGTTCTTGCCACCGATATGAGTTTTCACTTTCAACAGTTAAAAAATATGAAAAATTTACTAAGTTTGGCAGAGCCAAGCGTGGATAAAAACAAAGCTGTTAGCTTAGTTCTCCATTGTTGCGATATTTCGCATCCTGCCAAAAGATGGGATCTTCACCATAGGTGAAGCTTTTTACTCAAAGAGAATATTAACGATATTTGTACTTGTTTAATTTTGATGAAACATGGTCTACTGGAAATTATTATAGAGACAAAAAAATAATTTTTACAAAATTTTTTATACATATCTATATATTTTTCAAGTTAAGTAAGAAAGATTAAAGTAAAATTGAAAAACCATAATAAAGATTTCTTTTCATACTAAAGAAGATTGATCTATATTCTAATAACAGAAGCAAAACAATATGTATATATACAATAATAAATAGATGATATATAATTCCCAATCCATCCAGATGGACGATGCAACTTCTTGAAGAATTCTTCAGACAAGGTGATAAAGAGCGAGAGCTTGGATTGCCATTTTCTCCTCTATGCGACCGCAATAATACGTTGGTAGCTGAATCTCAAATAGGATTCATAGAATTCATTGTCGAGCCTAGCATGCAAGTATGCAGTGACATGCTGGAAACCGTTCTCGCGCCGCTCAATGTCAAGGATACCGTGGACGAACCCAGCAATGGTATCTTTTCAAGATCTTTTCTAGCATACGTTACTTGTAATTTAATTATTTAATTATACTTAAATGACACTGTATCTCTACTACTTTTGAAATTTCATCTTTTTCTTTAAATATAGATATATTAATTTAATTATTAATTAGTTTATCTACAGATCGATTAACAGTTATCTAATAACGTGTTAATAATATTGCAGGTTCAGGAGGAGAAAATAAGAGATTTAAGATTGGCAAACCTTGGATCCCGTGTCTCGCAGAGAATAAAAAAGTCTGGAAAGAACAAGCAGTTCGAGGCATGTTATCATAATTGAATTTAGATATTATTTAATCGCTTGTGTAAATAGAGTTAATACTTTTTAACAAAGAATTGTTAACATAATTATGAAAGTTTTGTTTATATTGTACTTTGCGTATAGCTTATCTAGCTAATAAAATCATTTTCATAAGATTGACAAATTCCAACGGATCAACGTTTTATCTGTAGATGCAGAAGCCAAAGCACAAAAGGAACAAGAACAAAAGACCAGCAGCAATCGCGAGGACGGTGGGGGAGCGCAAGCCTCGGCCGAAGAATGAAAGATATACCGGACAATTGTATTTTTCAAGAATCTCTGTAATTTTAGATTACGGGGAAGTTCGTGATCGCATTGGACGGCATCTATCATAAGTTTACGGACTTGTTATTACGCTTACGAATGATAGCCAAGCGTCATTCGGTAGTACAAATAGACATACAGACATTAGATATGAGTGGAAATGACCATCTATAAATCTATACACAAAAATATACATTTATAAAATATGTTGAGGAATAATTTGTTTATAGATTGACACCAAAGACTCTCAAATCATGTATCTCTCCCGCTACTTCTATAGAATATTCATAAAATATATCTTAACCGATTGTTTTTTACTATTCCGTAATATTTGATCTCATTATATTAGTTACAACGCTCCTCGAGATAATCACCGCCGATTAGACCGTCGCAATGATTAGACGTCATTTCCTGTCAATTTCGAAGGCTCCCCTTAAGATCCGCTTTTGTGAAAGCTTTTAATTTTTAAATGAAATATTTACGATTGATGATTTGACATCTCAAAATCTTCCTCTAAATTATTTCTAAGTAGATGAATATATGGTACATAATTAAATATACGATTAAGGAATTGATAAAAGAACAACATAAATTATCGTGAACTATGTTGCAATTATTTGGTACAAGTAAAATGTGAATCATTTGTTCTCTTTTTTAGCGGGACAAGAATTGATGTAACAGCAGTCTTAAAAAAAAAAATCACGTGTATATTGTGTGGAAGGTACACTTTACAGAAAGAGAAAGAGGTGTCGTCTCAAAACACAAGTACGCATCGAGTGACAAAAGAAAGAAACTTATATTTGCTGATATCAACAACTTTAAGAATCTTATTTGTTAGAAGATGTTTATTTCAAAACGTATTGTTTCTCTCAACGCTACGTAAGTAAATGAAATTTAATACATCGAGCGAGATCTACCGGTTATTTTATACTGAATGAAATAATTAAATCGTATATTTTCTGAAAAGCAATATATATTTATAACCAATATTTTTCTCTTAAAAGAAGTCTAATAATGACCAAGTCTAAACAATGTAAAATATTTGGCATGCATAATGTTACAATTGCAATTCATAATGGCTATCTTCTTTTACTTCTATATGATTTTGAATGAATATTACAATTATCGACGGTGATTTACGCAAGACTTGTATTTATTGGATAAGAATCTCAGAAACTTAACGCAGCAGTTTTTTTTACTGTTTACTGACACGCACCGCACAAGAATATGAATATTGCACAAAACATTTGTATTTTTCTTGCAATCTTTTTTATTTATTTTTCTCAACGAGAAAGAGATTCTTTGCGAATAATCGGGGCCTGAGGTTTTCAATGCGATTTTTGTAAATGTAGAGTGTAAAACATTGGTTGTGACGGACCAATTGGAAACTTGAGAACGTCAATCCCTCTCGTTCACATGTTATTTATTAAAAGTCGCAACAAAAAGGAATTCCGTAGGAGAAAGGTATCCTTGTACATACAGTTTGTTAAGTGTGTATTCGTATACACGTACTGGTTCAGCTTTAATGTGTGTATGTAATGTATAAAGAAAAACAAATAACAAGATACGGCTAATGTCTAAACAACGTACGCGTACTACGTATATTCCATGTATATGTAGATATATTATATACAAATGAAAGAGAAAGAGAACATTATTTTGTTGAACTCCTCGCGATATCGCGGCTAGAATATGTACATGTTAGCGCATGTTAGCGCGCGACGCACACGTCCGTATTTAAGTTTCTAATTAAACATATCCATAATTAAACGAATGCGCGTTATAAACGCATAAAAATTGTTGATATAATGATGGATAGTTACCATTGTATCAATGCATCATTATCATCCTATGTCATACGCGTAAAAGAATCGGACATTTCGATGCGATAAAAGATTTATGATTCTTTGTCTCTTTTTTACTTGTTATTGTGTAAAGAAAATATTGCCGCTATTACAGACTTTTTACTTCGTGATTTATGGCTATGCAAAAATATATATAATTTTTATCGCATATTTGCGCGTTATAGTAATCGCGTAAAAGAGTCACGGTGCGGTCTCGCTTCGCGTGTACTTGGCGCAAGACACTACCGTGTCTCTTGATTCGTTACTTATTGTTAGTAGTTGGTGCCATGTTAGTTAAATAATAAGAAGAAATAGTAATTGAACTTGTGTAGAGTCAGCTTTTTTCTGGTCAAAAGGACGCCTAATTTATTTTTATTTGTTTATTAAATTTATAATAAATGATAAATGAAAGTATTTACCGAAATTGAATCCGATTCTGTGTACGTGGCAATAATTTGAGATAAGGCTCTATGGAGAAACCGTTACAAGCATAGAGCTAGCAGTTTTTCGAGTGGAATGTTTTATCGTCACAGATATATTATATACATATATCGATATATAGATGTGTAGGATAATCTCACTATTTCGAGATTGAACATATCCGTCCTGTATTTATTTAATTTCCATCATTCAATCGCGCGCGCGCGCATGAATTTGCTAGTTACTGCTATGGAACAGATGTTTCGTGCTATTAATACAATATAATAGACAAAGCTATCTTCTTCTTATCGTCATCTTGTGACGTAGCCTGACTAAATCAACTAAATCAAAAATTAGCATAGAAGGTTCGGGAAAGACCCGAGCAAACTTGAAAAAATTAACTGCTATGCTCAATTAAACTTTGTTTTATATTTAATTTCTTTAACACAAATATTATTCGGATATTTTTAAATCGAAATTCGAATATTTTCATGTAAAATTTAAATAAGCAAAATTTGTTGTACTTAAAACGTTTGTTTTATTTTTTATTTCAAGGATACAAACATCGGTGTATTATTGGCAGTAAACGTTGTAAAGTTAGCTTAGTTGTTTCATAAGAATCAGACGTTAATGGCTGTGCGCCGGACATGTATAATTAAATTTTTTTTTCTGCAGCGGACGAGGGGCCAAAACGCGTGATAGAATTTAAGTACATTAAAACCACGATTGCATTAAGAGAATTATTGACCAGTCACGTAAATAAAATCGGTCATAGCATAAAAATATTATTTGAACTCGCGTGGCGCTTGTCGCTCTCAATAAATGAATAACAAAACGCCCGAATTGCTTTAAACTCGAAAGATCGTAGGCTAAATCCATTCTGCATTGGATACACACGCGTTTATTTATTTACGTGGCTCGGTCATTTCATCGTCTAGAGAACTCTCTTTAAATTAACACTGGCCTTTCCTTATACGCGATATGCGCGACAATTTAAATCAAGAAAGGGGGGGGGAGAGAGAGAGAGAGAGAGAGAGAGAGAGAGAGAGAGAGAGAGAGAGAGAGAGAGAGAGAGAGAGAGAGAGAGAGAGAGAGAGAGAGAGAGAGAGAGAGAGAGAGAGAGAGAGAGAGAATAAAAATTAAGCGACGCTGATATTTAACGGTGTCGCAAGCACGTTTATGCTTTGAGATAAAGCACTTTCCAAATATGTTTGGTATAAAGCGGATGACTAGTTAATTGAGTAGTTTGACAAGACGAGCGAGAATTTCGCGATATATCGCTTGGGATGACAAAGGTGTTTCAACAATACTCGACCAATACTATTAACTCTTAAGATAAAAGTGCACACGTAAATTCCTTTTTTTTCTCAAGTCTCTCTTTACTTCTCTCGAATTAGTATGTCCGTATACTATTCGTAATCTCGTTAGTCTCGATTATTGTAAATCTCAGTAGACGATGCGTTCGTGCCATTACATTAATACTAATCGTTTCTAAATGTGTCACCGCGGATTACAATTGTACATTCTCGGTTTATTTCCCAGCACAATTTAATACAACAGTATGTACATAACCGGCTAACTTAATTTAGCACCATGTCCACATTCGATGTGATGTAATGAAATGTAAACGTATAACGAGAGATATATTAATATATTACACAAAGATGCGTCACGTGTATGATTTTAGCATTGTACTCTGCGTAACTCTACAAAGAAATAAAAATACTCGATTACTTAAAGACTATCAATTTAATTCGATTGGTAAATATCTATATATATGTATATAAGAGGATATATAATAAGGTGATTTTCATGATCATCATCATCTCTTCATCTCTTTGATTTATTAAATATACTTGTTACATAGATAAAGCAGATCGACTTAATTTCTACAAGCAATCCATAACGACGAACTTGTGTCGATCGACTTGACTTATAACTTTTCAAGTACAGTTTTACAGAAGCTATAGCTATAATAATTAATCGATATTAAAATTGCGACAAACGTAAATTAACTTGTATTCTTTTCAATTATTTATAATTAATAGAATATATTATCACAACTGTAGAAAAATTTATATGTAAATATAAAAATTAGATACTATTTTTTCCCTATAATAATTATTCATTTCTTTATTTCGAGAATGTGATAGAAAATGAGAATTTCTTTTTACTTGATTTATTTTAAAAAAATATATATGACTGCTAAAAATTCTAAAAATGTATTGTTTTAAACGCAGAAAGCGTACCCATTACTCTGTCGTGAACCGTTTAACATTCTCCGAAGTGAATGCAGCTTCATGTATCGTCAGTATAACTTCCGATATCTGAAATAAATAAACTACGGTTGCGTGCGTATTTGATATGGCGCGATATTTAATTTAGGGAGAAATTAATTCTCGTTTAGAGTTTTAAATTTCCAATGTTTTAAAATGACATTCTAAAATTATTCTATCGGCACGTTTAGAATGTAATACGAATTATAAAATTAAACCCCGTATAGAATCATAAATAAAAATATATTTATATGTAATTCATATAAATATAACGCAATGTATGATAATAGTTAATCATTATTATTATTTAAGTGTTATTTGCTCAAATATAATTGTTTATGCATTTTTTTCTTGCAGATTTGTAATCAAGTATTTGTAACTACAAATATTACACAAAATTTATCAAATATAAGTCACATCTTTTTAATAATCACCTGTACGTGGGGCGGCGTACTCAAGATATAGACTACTGCATGTGCAACATCCTTGTCTTCCAGGACTGGGCAGAGACTGTTCGAGATGGCATCAGATAAGCCGTAAGTTTCCATTAACATAGGTGTTCTCACCGCACCGGGGCTGACGTTCTGTTTACGATGATATCGTTGAACGTTTCAAAATATATCATCATTGTCATTCTATTATTTTGTTATATTTCCGTTCTACGGTCTTTACAGCATAACGCTAATAATCGTTACTAGACTAAAATCATTATCGTTGTTATTATTATTATTATTATTATTACTATTATCGTTATTATTGCAAATCTAACTGTCTTACAACATTAAAAAGAGGTATTAATAAAATACTATTGAAGATAAATAGATCATTACTTATATAACTCATTGTCAGTGCAAATTAAATTACTAGCGAAGTCTACTTTGTTATATATATTTTTCAGTTCATTAATATATTGCTTTTGCACATTAACAAGTTTAGTATAAAGTATAATATATATACCGTGACTTTTACATCGAGATTTGCGTTTATCAATTCGTTGCATAGACTCGCTGCCATGCCAGTGATAGCAAATTTACTGGCGCAATACAAACTCACTGGTGCAGTAACTTTTTGAGCATTATGTCCCGCTACACTGTGAATAAAGCAAAAATATGACGGTTAACAGTACTAGAAAATAAACTCGACTCTTATTTGCGAATTTAAGAATTATATGGAGGATTGTCAAAAACATACTCATATGCGTATTTGACTAGAAAAATCGAATCTCGCGTCTCTGAAAGACCCGCATTTTAATACAAACTAATAAAAAGCCACTGGGATATAAGTATAGAGGTACTAGCTCGGCTGGCGCGAGTCGAGAGAGAGGTAAATTCGTGGGATCGCTGTTTTTGTCATGCAGTTCGTATGACAAGGCCAACTATATCTTTCTCTCAGTAATATGCGTATGCGTTTTGCACAACAGAGAAAAAGAGGGATCCCACAATATCTATCTGTCTCAGGCTCGTTTTCCGTCTACGGGCGTACATAGCATCGCAGTGCTCACTCCATATTATTTATATCTCAGTGGGAAAAGCAGGGAAAAACATAAATTGAGTCCTATATGAGCATCGACATGATTTCCGAGAAGCGATCCACTCAATCGTATCAATTTCTTTTTCCAATAAATATGATGGAGGCGAAGAGGATGGAAGCTGAGATAAATCTATGTTATAATATTTGAATATTCGGTTTGTAAAATGTTGTTACGATTAAAAGTAGGACGAACAGAAATGAGAAACCGTTTTATGTATCTACGGAATTAACTTTAAGAATAACTTGTCAGAATAAATCGCTACTATAAGAGAGTAGCATTGCGAATGCGTTTTCACTTGTTAGTTATTACACTTGTTACACTTTTCATTTCGTGAAAATTTCCCGTTGAGCAGTTTTCACTTCTCTTTGTAAGTCAGCAGAAAGCGCAACAAAACTTTTCTCCGGAGAGGTGTCACGTACGACGCAAGGATATTTATGACAAAAAGAAAAAAGAAAAAGTATAAGTACCACCTATTTCCGCAAAAAACTTGCACGAGTTTGCATGTTCGTTTAATCGCACGTGACACGATGATGCTCATTTATGAGAAACGAAGGCAGAAATGGAATACATTTACCTGTATTTCATTCTATTTAATGCGCTTGTTGATATCATTAAATTACTATATCATTGCGCGAGACGTATAATTCTGTTTTAATTAAATTTCTGCAGTCCATGTAATCGAGCACAGCTGTCTTTGACCTATGCTACAATGTCTAAAGTTCATTTAGATCGAAAAAGATCTTTGCAAATATTTCTTTTTATTAGAGTCTTTAATGATTAACAATGATTAACTCTCTCTCTCTCTCTTTCTCTCTCTCTCTCTCTCTCTCTCTCTCTCTCTCTCTCTCTCTCTCTCTCTCTCTCTCTCTCTCTCTCTCTCTCTCTCTCTCTCTCTCTCTCTCTCTCTCTCTCTCTCTCTCTCTCTCTCTCCCTATGTAATTTTTCTATGTAATTTTATAGCTCATAAAGGCTGTGAGATAGCTAGAGAAAATAGGAAAAGTAATTAATGGCAGCAAAACAGTGCGAGTCATTCGACTGCGACGAGCTACAGTGGTATAATGAGAGTAAGAAATGGGTGACTCTCGTGGAGATTAGATTCGGATAGGAAACGATAGCGCAGAGATTTCTGTTCACGGACGAGGGATTAAAGATCTACGAGTGGTCCGCTTGGGATTAAAGTTAGATTATACAGACAAACACGCGAATTATGGAGAGTCGCGAGTTGAGTTGCCATCAAGTATACGTTATGCATCTGACGGGTAGTTGGAAAGAAATTTCTCATATACAAATTTTTTTATAAGAATATTATAAATAATTATATAGATTAACATAAGTTATAGATATATTATACGATAAATAAAATATTTAGTGAACCAGAGAACGATAATGGACAATGGATATATTGGCAATAAAAGATGTCTTTCTCCGTATCATGCGCTGCTTTACTTACCTCTTTGCCCCAAGTCATATTATCATACTGCTGGTCGAGATTGGTATTGTTGTCCGAGACACGGTACGATTCGTGAAAAGAGAGAGATATTTCCTCAAGTTCCGGAAGGAAACCTGAGAAACGCGATACTATGCCATCTTGGTGCAGGAAGTTTTGTCTGATGTTTTCCCAAGTTCGACATATGATATCATCTACATACTTTTCGCTTTATGTGCAAATTTGCAAGTTTTAAAACAAAAGCGAATACTTCTTATTAGATGAGAAACGCATGTGCCTGTGATCTAACAATCTAACTTGATGATTAAATCTCCAATGTGCCTTATACACTCTATACATTATGGCTCGCATACATTACATATACATGTATAAATATTGATATATATGTAGATTCTAGATGTAAAACAATACTTATGATAGGTACATAAAATTCTTTAACTAAATATACAAGATAAGCATTTGGTCATTAACCTTGTACTAAAATTCTGTAAAATCTAATTAAATTTATGTGAGCACAATTCTATTTTGAATTATCTATCAAATTAAAGCAAACATGCACACACACATTATTTCGTTATTTTAAATAAGATACAGTTGTTTGAAAAATTATAAGAAGGGTATATTTAAAATAGCACTCAAAGAATCTACTGCCATTAAAATTTAAGTTGGGTTTTCGGAATATTCTGTATAGTGTATACATATAGTAGAGCGAGACGAAATGAATTTCGCGTATCAGGAAACGCGTCAGGATGTGTCGCGCATCCTGTTTAGAGTTGGCGGAAATTGCGAGTTCCGTTAGTAGATCTGGTAGGTCCGATCGAAGACATCTTCGATGACGGAAGCTCGCGATTGTCTCAGCTAGTCTACATCGATTTTTTACGAGCTTCCGATTTTGAATAGATGCCGGTATATGAGATTCACTACGATCGCGATCGTGAAAATATCGTGACCGATACATCTGTCACGATACATCTTCGTGACGTTCTCGTTTAGAAATGATCGGAACTCGTTCTTCAAGAATCGTAAATCGCAAGGATCGCAAATGGAAATGCTGCCAACAGATCGCTTCAATTATTCTCCGGATATCTTGGTCTTTTACACGTTTCGACAACTTTGATAATAAAAGTTTACTATGTATTACTTGTGTTACACATTAACGCATATATCTCTTATTACTAATTTAACTTATAGATATAAGAATAACAAATGCTGCATAATTGAGTTTTAGAAACTATACTTTTAAGTATAAAGTTCTTTTTTAAAATAAAATAACATTAATAGTCGTAAAATTATTTTTCAAATAAAGAATTTAATATACCACGATCGCGTTTTTAGTATAGCAAATATTTCGTTATCGTGTAACAATAACAAGAAGAAGAATCAAGTCTTGTTTGTATTTTTTTTTTTGGACTTTTTTGGATTTCTTTCGCAATCGAGAACACATTTAATCGTTTGGGATCCACTCGTAACTCCGTAATACGATGAATTGGAATATTAACGTGCACATACGTGCCTAACACGTCGTTTTGCAATGGAGAAGTCCGTGGAGTTCGAGGACCCTCGCTCACGAAAGATTGACACGCAATTAAATCGCGTCCGATACGATCTCCACACATCGAAAATTTGCCGTTATAAAATCTGTCGTCACCGTCGCGATAATCAACGCTTGTGGATCGCGATCGGCGTTAGCAACAAGTTCAATATAAAATCCAAATTGTTCCAACAAATATGAGAGACATAATAAATATAACTGAATTTTAATATAATATGCATAATTAATTTTTCGCAGAAAATTAGGAATCTATTTATATTAGGGGAAAAGGGATTTATACATATCTGAAATATATCCATCTTATATAGATGAAAAGCGATAATTGTATATAAGATACGCAATAATTTAAAATAACAAACACTATGCTGATGTAGTACACTTTTACGAGCAAAAGTATCCGTTTTGCACAAAACGATATATTCAACGTTTACATACGTGATTCAAGAAATATCTTCCATTTGTCATAAGAAATTGTTCGAGATACGGAACGACAGAAAAATATATAAGTAATATGTGCACCCTATAAGGATATCCCTACGCACAAGGATATCCCGTTGTGAAAATTCTGATCCTACTGGGACGACGTGCACAGCTTTACCAGGAAAAAGTCTCATATGGTCATTCTACGAAAACGAATTGTATGCGCTTTCGTTGAAATCCTGATATAAAGTGGCCTCGACCCTCGCTTCGTTACCTTGTCGCGATTGTCTTAGGAACTTTACGTTAATTTTACCAGATAAAATCTGATCTTTATTGTCAAAAAACATATAAAAATCAAAGCGGAAGAGTTAATGTGTAAATTTATATTTATATATTTTTCTATATATAATTGTAACATGTGTGTGTATGTGTGTGTGTGGGTGTGTGTGTATAAAATACAATAAATGTGGCACACATAAGAAATGTATAATATAATATAATATATAGGTATTATATTATAATTATATTATAGATTTTTTTTTGTTTTTTCAAAAATATATATAACGTCAATCACTAATATTGACAACTTTAATCTTTAATTGAAAATTGAAAGCATTATTTATTAGCACACATTAATTCTATATACTTATTGATAAATCTATTCTAAACTTATACAAAATAAATTTTACTTTGACATAAAATATAAAGAAGCACCTACGATCGTGGTGCATTCGATGTGGTTTTCGTGCTGCTAGGAATTAAATTTATGGCAACGAAGAATATAGATTCGTAATTCTGATCATCGATACGCGTCAACCTAACCGATGCCGCGATGGTAGAAAACGGCATCGCTGATATTTCCGGCAGACAACGAGTAACCGTAATGTTCGATGCGTTTCCGACTCCGACAAGCCGGGGACGTAGTTCATTTTCCATACGAATTTATTCGCATTCAAACTTATGTACTATCAAGGTATGTTTTCGTGAATGTGGCTCACAGACAGGATATCCCTGTCTTTCCTAGGAAAAAGGCCATTAATCTTGGATAATCCTTTTTCGTTCGTTGTTCTTGTTATATTGACTTCGTAAAACATCCGTGCCAAGTGAAACTATTACACAGTTAGCTAAAATCTTCAAGTGGGGTTTTTTTAAATGCACACTCTTAAATTTAGATTACGTCAAAATCAATTTTTTCTTTTTTTTTTATTTCTTTGTATATTAGAGTTAATTTCAAAGTTAACTGTAAAGAAATTAAAGAATTTTAAATTATTGTTTATGCGTCATATATAATTGTAATTTGTATGTGGTAAATAAAGTAAGCTATAATAAACTCGGCACGCGCATATTAAAGATACCGTTATCGGATAAGGAGATCTATATATGAAATTCAAAAACTCTGGAAGAATGGAGAATCGTGCGAGCCCCTTAATGCATTCTTGAGAACGAAAGCAAAGTTCTGTGTCGCGATGAAATGTGATGTCGTAAAATGAGTTCTGTCATTCTGCACTCGTCCGCAAAAATGTGGTCAAGTGCTTACAATTGATTGATTACTTAAGAGAGAATTCTGTAGCAGAGTCATATCAGAGATCATATATCATTCAACATTTTTACTGCATTTTTTTACAGTTGAAAGAAATACAATAATTAATTTCAGATCAACCGAAAACGACGTGTTAAAAATTTAATTTTTATAGAATGAAATATACAGCAAGCATGATCAATTTGTAATATTATGTATTAGGATTTTGCTTCGTATATATCAGTATTTTAATATAAATACTTTATCCACTACCATTTATTAAGTTGTAAAATATAACGATCGAAAACATGAAGATAGAGAAAGGGGCGCAAGCTGGTGGGGATTGACAGCGGAGGGCGGAAAGCGCGGCGTTTCTACCCTTCGTCAGCTGTCCCGTTTGGAGCAGTCAGTGCGCGTTGTGGCTTCGCCACGTGCTTCTCGCGATCTTTAGGTACCCTAGGCTGCCCTAGGCGATCAAGATCCATGCGTCGGAACCTTTTATCATATCCTTGTGTGATGAGGATCAAGATAAAAATATTATCTAGAAATAATTTTATCTAACGCATTTGTGAGTAGTTGCGAGAATGTCGAGGGCACTTTCGCTATCATCATGACCTCATGTTGCAAAAGTTTCAAAATGCCAACGTCTCAAACACGTGCGCTTGGTAAGTTGTTTAAAGATTTGAGATTAAAACTTTTATAAATCTTAATAGAATTTCCATGTATTCCAAGTATACTAAAGTAATATCCACGTTTTAATTTGTGCAATTTTATCTGAAAACGTTGAAGATATCTGTTCAACTGAATATTTACAATAAATTACAAAATTTTTCAAGTATTTTAAACATTTCAAAACGTTATTTCGAAATTTACAAACATGTTCTCTCTCCTTTAATTTTGTTTTTTTTATTATATTAAGAATTTAATAAAGCCTTTATAAAACATTGATCAATTTCGTGAATGTAACTACATATATATATATATATATATATATATATATATATAATGTCTATGCTGTTAAAAAAAATAAATTTTTATATTCTACAACTTTTTGATCACGAGCTGTTATTACTAAAGCATTATTAAAAATTCCAAACTTATTTAATAAATAATTTGTTTTAATTGAATAAAATAAAGAGTGTTTAAAATTATTACAGTTTATATTGTTTTGTAATAAAAAATTAATAAAAATGTCATTTACAATAACAATTTATATAATATATAATATTCTACGCAAGTTACCTCGTCAATACGTGGTGCAATAGATTTTGAGATTAACCTCGCGGACCTTTCTCAGAAGATTTCGAGAACGTTCTTTAACTTGTCTGTTGTGTGAAAAAATTGTACGGATCAACAATAAGTATCCAAAAATATTGTTGAAATTTCATAGAAATGACTTTCATTTATAATATAATATTCTGTCTTTCTAATATAGACGTATATCTTCATTACATATTATCCTCTCCTATTAATTATTCATTATGCTATGTAATCCACTTATTTCACTTTTAGCCGTCACTCAAGCAAATAACGGAAGCGTGAGCATTTGTGAACTCGACACGTTGAAGCGTATTTTAATGAAATTTATTTGATAAGCGAGGTAGAATGTGAACTAGGAGTGTTTAATATAGAAAAAAATCAAAATCCTTTATATCTGAAATATTCATAAGGCAGAAGTCTAAAAAAATGATTGAAAAATGGCATGAGATGTAAATACATCTCAAGAATCATATTTGATATAAAAGAGTACATATGATACATGCATTTGGCAAATTTGTAAATCTAAAATTGGAACGATTGCTTGTACTACAATTTTTATAAATTAATTCCTTTCTGTAAAAATATAATGATTTGTACTTAATTTTTTTCTATACATATATTTTCTATTCAGTATATGTATAATTGTTAACTGTACAACTACACGTTGCATACAAGTGCGTCAAATCAAGCAATGGCTTGTTTTGATATTACTCGGTGTACAATCGAAAAATAAATGTGCTAGTAAAGTAAAGTATAATGCTTTCTAGAAAACTTTGCAGGCAAATAAAAATCCGATTCGAGCAAACTTAGACAACGTCCCGTACAGAGATTCAAACGAATATGGGAAGCAAACTGCCGTGCCCGCCGCGGAAAACTTTGCTAGCAAGGATAAAACGCCATTGGCTAAACCGATAAACATCAGAAAGCTTTAGTCACGTCGAAAAATGCGCCGCGCGCCCGTGCCCGCGCCGGCCGCCGCGCCGGTTCGAGGCTTCGCTCAAACGTGGTGAGAAAAATCCCGTAAAAAGTGACGCTCCCGATAGTATTCCGCCTCAGCAAAAGCTTCCGCACTTTGTTCCTGGAGTACTTCCTGGTATTTGCCCGTCATACATTTATCGGCTCCCAACGCCAATGACGAGAACGAAAGCGCCGATGATATGCCGAAGAGGCATCACAAACGAGCTTCGCTTCAGAATACACGGAGACAGTTTGTCTATACATACATACTATATTTCGTGTTGGAGAACTTCATAAATTATACCGATACCAATGCGTCTTGGACAACAAATCATGAGAAGAAGCGCGTTTGTACTATAAAAACTTTCTGAAATGTTGCATTTATTTATTTGTTTATCACAAACGATTTGTAGATTTCTGTGGCCGATTTGATAAATTTGTCAATCATTTTTTTCTTGTAAAATAAATGTTTCTTGAAAAATATTTTTTAGTAAATTAATTTGTTTGCCAAAAAATGCTCTGAGCAAAGCTATAATGTTCAAGTACCTATATATGAAGTAATAATGTTGCAGCTTGCAAATGTTGAAAGTAAACGTCATCGCGTTTAAATGCTCTTTCAAAAAAATAACATATCTAATAAAAATGGGATATTCTGTATAAAATACGCAACATCATCCATCACACATGCATATTTATTTTATAAATTACCCTTAAAACGTTTACAAATTTATCTCTCGAAACAGTAGACATTTCGGTACAGAAAAAAGTAGAAAACAAAAAATAGACAGATATATATAACCACCAAAAAAGCAGTAGAAGATTGTACATTGACAAATGCAGAGTGGGATAGTAAAAATTAAAGAATGTGATCAGTCTCTCGAGTTCTCCAGGGTGCTGCCGCTGTTGCTGTCGTTCGGCTCGCGAACTCTTTCAACGTCTTTGTGTGCTTCTTGATGCGCCACATTGCATTCCATGGATCCGTGATCCTCGTCACATTGCTGCCTGTCGTTTTCGATCTCCTCGGTCGGATGCTGTCGCGCTTGCATCGTTCGTTGCAACAGCTGCGGACTTGGAGCTCGAGGCACTGATGATCTACCCCTCGATTTTGCGCGCGCCTCTTTGCGTTTCGGTACTTTGCGTTCTCGACACAATGATTTATTTGCTAAATAAAATATAGATCAATAATTACAATATATATATATATATATATATATTACTCTTACTGTATATGATTACGTGAAAAAAATAGAAAGCAAATATACATTAGTGACATTGATTGCTGCTTTTGTCAGGCAAATGTGATACCATGTATATTTTGGAAACTTTAGAATTTAATATTTAGAGATTATGTAGAGGCATAAGTCTTTCTCATAGAGTGCATAATTCTTAATTAAAATTTTCTTATTTTTTTTCCAATGTGGTTAAAATTACCCCGGGACATATGCTTCCGGCTGACGTCGCAGTCACTATCGCAATCGCTTTCGTCAGAAAAGTCGGACTCGAGCTCTCGCTTGGATACTCTTGAACGTTTCGTTCGACGGTTGAATGGTACGGGCGAATTGTCCCTTCCATGCAAGATGTACTGTCCGGATCCTCGAATTGATTGATCCGGATCCTCGAACTCCTCGTCCTCGTATGTGCGCTTTCGCTCTCGTCGCTATCATCACCATATTATGAACATAAAAATTGTATTTCGTACGTTTTATCTAATTAAATATCAATAATCTTTATTCACGATGTGAGAAAAGTGTGAGAAAAGATTCGAATTGTAACAATTATTCTCGATACTGTTTTAATATATTACAAAATAATATACAATATCATTTATTTTATTACAATTTACAATGTACATTTTTTAGAATTTATAGTCTCTTTATTTCTATATTTTGCGGAAAATATTGGAAACTTTACGTTAAATTACGTTTAATTCTGCCGTCTCTTCGCATTAGCTACTAAAGTCTCGTACGTATTATGTCGCGCAATAGACTCTTATTACAACTCACCCCAGGTTCCTTTACCTCAAGATGTAAGGATAATACGATACCCTAGCATTTATACTACTGATGGAATCTCTTAACAAATATCTTGTGATTCTTAAGAGATATAAGAACGAAGGTAATAGAATAAAACACAAATATATTAAATGTATATTATATAAAATTAAATATTATTGTTAAAGCAGTCGAAACTATTTGAGTAGCGCGCGATAACTCTAATTGCGACGCACCTTTCGATTCTGAGCGGCATCGGGTCGTCTATATGGCGATCGTCGGGACTTCCTTCTTCCTTTACTACTACGATGTTTACTATTTCGTCGCCGTGACGTAGTTCTTTTCCTATATTCGTAGATATTAAGCAGAATGGGTAATCGGTAATCCATTTCAATTTTTTCGTCTTTCTCTTCAAATTCAGCATTTTAAAACCATGTTAGATTTCTTAATAATGATAGATGGCAGTCTATCATTATTAATCCATTAGAGATTGTAAACGTTAATCATTTATAATACATCTCGATAGATCTCATTTATAAAATTTACACGTACATATAATAAATGTAAAAATTATCGTCTTTGAGATGTCTTGAGACTTTAAATTAATCGAAAAAGGACACAAATACATTTGTCCGTATAATAGAAATATTACGGCGTACTTGCGCTCTTGCCCTTGTGTTCGACGAGAAGATTCCACGTCGCCGATAGGTGCTTGCACATCCGGTTTTGATTTTTTCTCTTCACTTTTCTGATTGTTTGTAGCCGGTTCCTTACTAACAGGTGGGTTAGAGACAGAATTAGGATTTAAAGTAGCCAGTGTTTTATAACGACCACTCCGATGCCGTAAAAGTCCAGCATTTACCGCATGCTTTAAAGCTCGATGTACCTGCGATATACCGATTATATATCATACAAACGATTAAATTACTTAAAATTTCATTATTGGCCATAGTACAAGTTATCCTTCTCTCTTCTATTCCAAAAAAATAATTTATAATTTATAATTTATAATAGCTTTTTATAAGATGTTTATAACAGATTGCAGAAAAGGAAAACACAATAAAATTTCAATAAGACTATGAACCTTTTATTTAAAGTTAATGTTACACTCACCTGCAGCGTCAAATTTTTGGACGATACGTTGCTGTGCCGGATAAAACTGAGAACTTCGCGAGCTGATGAACCTTTAGTGTCGCCAAGATTTGCCACTGCATCTAGCACGCGAGCCATGAGTCGCGGATTCGACGGTCGAACCATTTTATAATTTCGCAATTCACAATTCACTCACACACAACTGCTGCTTGACTATTCCTAATCCTTTTTTTTGAATTTCTCTATCGATTAAATTTCAAGTTATCTCACCACATAAGGAATAAATAGTACGGAGGTACATTTAGTACCGAATACTAAACAATTACCAGCAAATAGTGTTGGCAAGTTTTTGACTACAATAATTATTGTGTATTTGTGTATCTTTGGCTTTTTCCAGTTATGACACATCTACATTAAACAAAAATAAAAAATATAATAATTTACGATAAATCCTTTCATGTCCATTTTGCGAATTGCAGGATCGAATTTTTGATCGAATTTTTTATGCTACTCTAAATTTCGAGATTGATGCCACACCTACACGCATATTACCTGACAAATTACCTGACGAACCAAAAGACATCCAATCGCTTTTCTCAATGTGTGACAAATTGTTCTGATAAACCAAACCCGTCGTAAATGCGGGTCGTCCTTAAGAGCACCACGAATTTCGTTGAGGCACCAGAGGCATGCCGTCATTTGCGTCGAAGTTGTCGCCGAGATGTTCGTTGTCTCCGAATGATATTCTTCGTCTGTTTGACGATGCTTATTTTTTCTTTTAATCAGAACGCAAAACGTGCCTTAATTATTTCGATGCCTGTATATACAAATTGTATATACCTAATATGTCTGTGGGGTATATACATTATGCATACATTGAAATTCAATGAGTCGTGATTAAGACATGCGTATTCAGTATAATTTGGAATTTGAGATTTATTAAAATTGATATATTTTTTTATATAACTTGGAAATTAAACAAATTCCCCAGAGAATGATTTCTATACTTATATATTGATAATATGATGCTGGAAACGCGCGCGCGACAATCGATATAGGTACATTTTACCGCATTTATATAGCATGGAAAATTGACGTTGTGTCATCCCAACTTACAGCTTTGTAACACGAAGTGCTATCGGGGCATACGTCAGTGTCAGGAATTTTCGCGGTACCATGGACTCAAATTACAAATTAAACTTTAAGGAATGCCTGCTACAC
The DNA here is from genome assembly GCF_030848795.1 of Temnothorax nylanderi. Taxonomy (NCBI): domain Eukaryota; kingdom Metazoa; phylum Arthropoda; class Insecta; order Hymenoptera; family Formicidae; genus Temnothorax; species Temnothorax nylanderi. Next base: position 201,953 of record NW_027249136.1, read on the forward strand.
GTATAATATACGTCCTCGCGCGCTTTCTCGTACGTGTGTTTGTTAAGTGTGACTTATCTATTCTGTGCCATTGACAAGGATATGTTGTGTGCACCGTGTGACTTGTCGAAACATATTTAATAAGTATTCGTAATATAATAAAAACATTTTGTCTGAACAGATTCTTGTTCTCCGACTATAAGATTGTAAGAACGAGACATTTTATAATATTTCAAAGATAAAAAAAATTAATTTACTTTGGCAGTATCTCTTAAAAAAACATGTAAAGGTACCAAACGCGTCATCTTTGTCGGAAGCTCTCTAACATTTCGTCACACTTTCATCTAAACATGTTTAGAAAGCAACCATGTACCATAATTTGGAAAATTATTTACACGAGTGACGAGTTTTCGCAAGACGCGTTGAGTAATTAAAATCCCTGCTTCCGATTTACGTATACACAAACGTTGCTGATAATCAGGCCATCCCAATCATCACGTCGCGAATGGCACCCACTTTTCAAAGCGTATCTCGTATTTACATGTGTACAAATAGCTGTTTGCATATACGGTGCGGTTCGTTCACTTTCAAACGTCTTTCGCTTCAAACTATTTTCGAGGGAATGAATGAAGGGTATGTGTCGCACAAGCAGCGAATGTACGCATAACCGTCAAGATTTACCGATTTATCGATTTACCGATTCGATATCTGTCTATTTACTACGCGTTATCGCACATCGTCACCGAAAATCGAGCAACGCAAAAGTCAAAAAGGCAAAGTCTAAAAGACGTCGAGGAGATTAAAGAGCTAGTTCTTTGCGATCTTTAGACATTTGTGTTGTGCTGTTTCGAAACATTGTTCGATCAAAGAGAAAAATGTCATAATGGCAAGATGAACAACAAGTACAGAAATAAAAAACTAGATGTTTTTAAATTAAATTTACACGAGAATTTTTATATTTTATATTTTGATTTTGTTTAATTACATAAAGATTAAGTATATATGCGCAAACGTAAAAAATACTCATTATGCACAAATAGTTCCACATTTTCACCATTACAGCTTGCCACATAATTTTCTGAAGCTAGTTTTCGCGCAATAGTAATATTTATCCTAAATTAAGGCATCGCATACAGAAACGAACAACTTAACGGTCCAATATACGCATTTATCGAGCAGACAGATTCACAGTTCATACGAATGTAACGTAAAATTTAATAGCGTTATTAAACCTCGAAATACACACCGTTATTTTCCATCTCGTTTACCGCAAAAAAAAAGAAACGTTCGTTATGCGCTCGGATGCCATCATCTATAATGTATTATTTATAGGATTGGTAACCAAATTCTAGCTCTCGATATTTCCGTGTATATGTATTTCTATTTCTATTAAATTACCATATTTCTATTAAATTTAATTGTACCTTTTAGTAACTGTGTTACCAATATATTCTAAAATTCTAATCTCATTTTTTTTATATAAGCTTATAAAATTTCATTAAAAAAGCTATATAATAATGCGTGTTGCGTGTTGCGTGTTGCTATTTTGTTTCTTAACTCTTATTAATGTTATGTTGATGTTTACTATAGTGCGAAATATCAAATGGTCCTGTTGTTAAATCAAACTGACGAACGAATTCTTACACGAAGAAAGTAAGACTCCGACCTCACGAAGCTAACATCATGAAGCCAAGAATCCTGCTCGTCTTTGCCAATCTCATTACTTCTATCTTTTTGTAAGTTCGATCTACAAGAAACTCTGTGTTATATTTTATCCTATGCATTTTAATGATGTCAGTTATATGCGGAATTTATTTAATTCGGCGGCAATTCGTTAAACGATTTATTAAGTAAATGATTATGTATTCGTTTATGTGTAACGATGCAGTCTTCTTTACAAAGGACAAATAAATCCAAGGGCATACTTACTTATATTGTCTCTTGAATAACTCATTCGTATAATTGGAAGTCTTCTTTCTTACATGCATACATTAAACATTAAACAAAGGCCACTTTTATATTTAAACGGCTATATCAAGGAATACAATTAATGTAAATTCATTGCGGATATCTTTTCTCCATAATGTTGCTCATTGTCAGTCAATCTTACAATGAGATTAATACTTCAATTAACTGCAGGTATATTAACAATAAAAATTAATATAAAATTACGTCTTGTTGGAAATAAGTACAATTCCTCAAAAATTGTAATATTTCTTTAAATTTCAAATCAAATACTTTAAAGCGAAAAGTTAAATTAAAAGTTCTATTATTAATTTATTAATTAACGCTACAAATAGTGCAATTTTTTGGGGAATATAAATCTAAACAATTTAATTTAAATTTAGAAAATTGAACATGATAAGCAAATGCGGCTTTAACGTTTTTTAAATACGGTAAATATATATATGATTCCAGCTTTTTATTTAGCTTTCTCCCGAATGACTTTTGACCGTTTTAATTGCACTAGCTGTATACGCATACAGTTGTAGGTATATGGAGATATGTTCACCAAGATTTCAGGATTCTGTGGCCGAGTAAGCAAAAGTAAAGCATGGTTTACTCCATATTTATCATACGTATGTGTACGCGTATATATATGTGCAGGGTGAATCGGTAACGCAAGCTAAAGAACTAAACTGGAATATGTATGAGATATGGAACATGTTATTTAAAAAAGGCAAGATATTCCGACTAGTTGCACACCCTCGGAAATCGCTCAATTTTAGCACGTTGTTAATGCAAATCAATCAGTCAATCAATCAATTTGCTTGTCACGTGTCACGTAATATAATTTAACTCTTTGCGCACACTTCGAATCTTTTGTGTGTTATAAACGCCGGCTTTTTCATCATTATTAATTAAAATATTAACCTAAACGACGTAAAATATTAATATTTATTTTTTTAATGCCCATAAAGAACATATAAATGTATTCATCGCGCTGTAGAATTTTCGTGTTACAAAAAAAAGGGAGTGTTTCTTCCGATTAATAAAATTAATCTTATCAAGCCGCGATTTACTCGGCTAGCTGGTAAAATTACGACACTTGTTTTAGAGTGGCCGCGGGTGCAAGAACTTCCGTCAGACAGCGGACGCAAAGCAACAACCACAGTAACATTAGCGACCTATTGGATAATCTACTTCGCGGTTACGACAATAGCATTAGACCAGACTTTGGCGGGCCCCCGGCCACTGTCGAGGTCGATATTATGGTACGCAGCATGGGTCCCATCTCTGAGATGGATATGGTCAGTCATATTTTTCGTTTATCTCTCAGCATAATATGCGAGGCAATCACAAAATTTGAATCTGCCTAATTGTGTACACGAGTACATATAGGGAATCGATTTCAAATAATTCAGGACTTGGCATATAATAAATAGTGTATTTTAAAAATAAAACCTTAGCATTAAACGATATAGAAAAATTAATTAACGTGTCAAATTCTCGATTGTAGATTTGTACATATTTATTAAAATGTATAGACTATATATAAATGATGATATGGTTTATAATCAAAATTTGAAATTTCCTGCAGACGTACTCAATGGATTGTTACTTTCGACAATCGTGGGTCGACAGACGTTTAGCATTTCAGGGTGGTAAGGAGACACTCGCTCTGAGTATTTCTATGTTGGCACGGATCTGGAAGCCCGACACGTATTTCTACAATGGCAAGCATAGTTACCTGCATACGATCACCAGCCCGAATAAATTCGTCAGACTTTATCAGAATGGCAGAGTACTTTACAGTTCCAGGTATGTTTCAATGAATATCTCGATTCCGTAGATTAAAAACATGCATAATCCATGAAAGATCTTATAAATTTTGTCTTTTAAGAAGTTATAACTACAAGGTGTCAAAAATAATAAACTTCTTATAATCTTGGTATAAAGTAAGAGGAAAATAAAAGGAAGAATCTCTATATTATTAATATTTATAACATTCGAATATTATTTAACGTCTGTTCATTACGCCGCAGTAATCAAGATACGTCAACAGTATCAATACAAAAAAATCTTGTCGTACCTTCAGTGCTTTATCATGTTAAATTTATTTTGGGTTGAAGTACATATAATTATGCGAAAGGTTTAGTCTTTCTGTCGTCTCATGTTACCTCTATTACCATAAAAATATTCTTTTAAGAAAATCGTGAAAAGCGTAATGATGTCTCTTGCAAAAATGTCGTGAGATTTATGATCGGAAGATCGGAACTTTATCTGAATTTTATCTCTTATTATTGCCAATCGCTTATAAAGATTTTTTTCTTTCGAAAAGTCATGTAATCGAACATATTACAATTGTACTCTGTCAACTTACGGATAAATTTTAACTATATGGTTTTGAAAATTGTGTAAAATTAAGGGAGATTAACAGTTTAGATATTGCAAATCAATTTAAAAATAAAAAATCAACTTGACTTGATATTCCTTTTGATTTCTATTCGCTGACATATCTGTTAGTAATGCAAAATCTCTATTTTTTAACAAGGAGAAATGGAGATCGTGCACGTAAGATAGAATTTTAAGCAAGTATGTCAGTATTCGCTCGACACCAAATCTCTGCAAATCTTTTCTCGGCAACGTGACATATGCAAGGTCTGAGGTATCTCGAACTCAAGGGTTAATTCTGCCGTACACAATAGATCCGGAAGACTAGGTCAAGAGAAAGGGAACAGATTAACAATAAGGAGATGGTTGTATCGCTTCAGTACTCCTTTTGTATTTGTATTTGGTTTATATCAATAACAAAAAACAAAGTAGCCTCTATGATATGTAACTTGAAGCCCCTTACTGTTCCATATTTTGACGTTATAAATTAATAAGATGAAATTATTGATTTTGCTACCATTATATATCTTGCTTCTTTTCACACGTGGAAAAATAAATAATTTTTATGAGAAAACTATATACTTGACTATTCGTTTAGTAACAAGTGTGCTAATCACAATTTGTAACAGCCAAAAAAATTTTTAATCAACAATCGAATCAAGTGTATAATAAGAATACCAGCCATCTATCGTGATAATTACATGAAAACTGTGAAAACTTGACAAGTCGAAAAAGGGCAGATTTTATACAATTGCTGTCTCACATCTTAAAAAATGCAGTTTCTTTGAAAAACGAGGTCTCATATATATTTTTCTCTGACCGACTGAACCCATACCCATTTGGATTGGAAAATGTTTTGATCACGTCCGTGGTGTTATTTACTCGATACTTTATTAGCCGCTGCCTTTTATCGACCATCGAGATTTATTTAAACCAGGGAGAATAGGGATTCGCTGATTTCGGTATTTTCGAAATCTAATGGATAAATTCTGATCAAGTTACAAAAAACAAATCATATTTGTTAGGTATACATTATATCTATAATATATTATCGATATTATTATAATAATACATGTAATATTAACAGCTTCGCATAATTTGCTGCTGATCTATCAAGTCTGACGTTTAAACACAAAATTATTTGTACTACATAGAGAGAAAAAAATTATTTTATTATGTATTATCTCAATCTTGATTCGTGTTCTATAGATGATAACATTAGTTCCCAAAGTTAGTATCTCATTGAAAAATAAAAGTAATGTAAATTTACAAATATAACAATTCTTTTTTTAATATAATAATTTAGTGTTGTTTTATGTTTATAAAATAAAAAATTATAATAGTAAATAGTAAATGGAATTATTAGCAGGTAGTAAAACAGAAAAGAAGATAAAGTTTATAAATTTAATTTTTATAAATTTATATTTATAGATTTTTAGATTTAGGAAAAAGAATTATTTGATTTCTCTCTCTCTCTCTCTCTCTCTCTCTCTCTCTCTCTCTCTCTCTCTCTCTCTCTCCTCTCTCTCTCTCTCTCTCTCTCTCTCTCTCTCTCTCTTTCTCTCTCTCTCTCTCTCTCTCTTTTTATCTCTCTCTCTCTCTCTCTCTCTCTCTCTCTCTCTCTCTCTCTCTCTCTCTCTCTCTCTCTCTCTCTCTCTCTCTCTCTCTCTCTCTCTCTCAAATATCAATTCCAAATAGCATACCGATCATACATTTAAATGTTAATAATTGCTTGTAACTTGACTAAATTGAAGCAATTGTCATAGTTTTACCGATTTTTATTTTGCAGTTTTTTATCGCATAAAGTACTAGGTATTCTGTATGTTGAAAAAGGAATTAATTCTTATTCTGACTTGCGGTTAAAACCTAGAATTAACCAAATTGCATGTTCTAGCAATGAAAAATCAAGACTGCATCATACATACAAGTTCTGCACCTGTGACTGCGAACGCCGCAGTCAAGTACTATTGTGATATTTGCATTTAAATTAATGCCACTGCAAACACCTAGTTGTTTTATGGAATCTCGCGATTAATATGCAACGTTACGTATTATCAGACTGATCAAGAATTGTATATCCGTCAATACTCATTTTCTTTATATTTTGAACAATAATATAAACTTTTTATTGTTATTTAAAACAATAGACTTTCGAGCGAGTCTTGTGCGGGATTACTGTGACAGCAACCTATTATTTTTATTTACATTCTCAACGGACCAACATTATCATAATTAAAAATTCGAAAACAAGCAAATAAATGCATATTACTAATAACTGACGAAATAAATACAGGAGAGAGAAAGGGAAGTAGAGATGATCTAGTCTAAAAAGAGCTTTTGGATCGTATCGAGAAGTGCATCGAAGACGGGCCGCAATGCATGTATGATCGGAAGTACGAGTTGCAGTATCCCGTTGCATTTTCAAGAGAGGGAGAATGAGAGAGAGAGAGAGAGAGAGAGATCCAATTTCGCGAGAGTATGTCGAGCATGAAGTGTACACTGTACCGTGCAAATGCTCTCTCTCTCCCCCTCTCTGTTTCTCTTTTACTTTCCCTATCGATCGATAGATCCTTCCTTTGAAATACGCCGAAATTTCGTCTATATCTCTGAAATGGCAAACGAAAGACGTGCCTTTACAAAAATTGTTAAAATATATATACTCGTATAGCGATAAATCGAGAACTCAAGAACATTTGTGAAAAAATAACTAAACTTGTCTTTGCATTCTGTAAAGATGCGACTATATCTCGTAAACATCGGTTAATTGCTAATCCAGAAACTATCGTTTAAAACGCGGTCGTAGCTTGTTGTGAGATGAAAAGATATCGTTCAATATATACATATACACGTATAGTGCACAACTGAGAAGCCGCACTTCTCTTCTGTAATTCTTGCTTGAATGGCGAGAAACTTTTCGAGAGTGACTTTTGCTCTTCTTTTTCCTTTGACTTGAACAAAACGTCTATTCGGATCAACTTTTCGGATTAACTTTTGTCATTCGAATGTTTACCCGAGAAATTGTAAGTCTAACTCATATCTTTCAGAGCATTCAAGCGATAAGCAACGAAATTTTTGACAACATTGTTAGTTTTTTACGATAGTTTAGGCTTAAATAAAAATGTATACTTATAAATTTTAATCCGTTTATTTTATTAATTTCTTCAAGAATAAATGTCTCAAAAGACATTCGCTCTTACTATATTGTGCTTTATTGAAATTGCAACTAAATGTTATTATAATCTGATTTATCCTGCGATCATTTACCATTGTATATGGATCTTCTACTACTTACTTACTACTGCTTTCCATTCTATGCTTTGATTTTTCCTTCACAACGCTTTTTTTTATCTACCTTTTTTAAAATTTTTTTTCGAAAAAATTTACCGAAAGAATCGAGAACTTGTCGTCGTGCCATTGCTATCTTTAAAATTATCCTGAATTATTTATTTGGGGGCCGTTTAACTTTACCGCTCGGTTAATTCTTTTCTCGCGTATCCGTGAAAAGTTGGTCTTTCTTCATTCTTTTAATCTCATCCCATTCGACTTGGTTTTATCTCACGCTCCTTCGGCCGTAATCGTCATTATTCATGAGGCAGAGAAAACTTGTCATTATAAAGGAATAAAACTTTTGCTTCTTTTCACCGATATTGTCAAGGAAGTGAGACAGAGAGAAAGAAAGAAAAAGAGAGAGAGAGAGAGAGAGAGAATGTTTATTGTAACGTAGAATTATGAGTCTCATTAGAACAGCCATCTGTATAATGCGTGTCCTACGTAAGTTTAGAACACAACTTTAAACCTCTCGTTGTGTCTTGTACAAAATGTATCATTTCAAACTTTCAAAATATATTTAACCAGCCATAATTTGCAGAAAGTTAATTAATTCTCTTTGATTATAACAAATACTTACATATTTTAAGATTATAATGTACTTCTAAAATTAATCAACTCTTTTATAACAAATATCACGATGCGAAGTAATTCGACAGAGTAAATTGTATTAATCTTAACGAAACTGTAAATTCTAAACATCAAAAGACTATCTTAAAATTATTATCAATATTTCAAATAAATTCAGAAACTTCTCATCATCTATAATATCTAATGTAATAAAAAGTCAACAATCACTCAATATTTAAGGTAGACTAGACACTATAAAGCGCGCGCCATTTATTCTCGACTATTATATTTACTTATTCACGCATACACGCATCAAGATAACCAAAATCAATCTATAATATAATAATCGGTCATTTATGAGTTACTCTCGCAGTACGAAGCCAAGCGAGAGAACCAATCAACATCGCGCAAAAAGGCCTCAATTCTTCGATAAAAAATAAATTAATTCAGGTAACGTGCCCGTTTTCAAAAAGTGGAATTACAGAAAACAAAACTCAACAGAAGCTGAATATCAATATATGTAAATAATTTAAATCAAACTCGATTAAATATACAGCCACAACAACATTTGTTCGCGCTTTATTCGGAATAAAGTTCAGGTTAGTACCTCAATAATCGGGAATCTTTTCTTCAGCAAGTCTGTTGCTGAATTTGATTTTACCGGGATTAAAAAGCAGTCCCTATACTGAAACGGTACCCGAAAATCATTCGAGGCAAATTGCCCGAGGTCTATCTTCAGCAAAACGCGGTCAATCTCGCAACACCTTTCGTGCACGCCGCGCCGTGCCGTCGAGAATGTCGAGATACGTGAGAGAAATATTCAATCTGTGACTAGAAAAAAAGCCTAAAATCCTAAACTCCAGTAAAGGGGAATTCTTGTTTTTTTTTCTATACTCCTATTAGTCGATCATTATTTATTATCTTTTTCGTGCTTGGTTCATTTTACTCATGATCCATATTCTTAAACTCTCGCAATTTTTCCATATTATTATGTTAAACGCATGCAAATATTATAGAATTTTTTTACTAAATATATAACAAACAATAAAAATAAAACTTTAATCCTTAAAAAATTGCGAGATATAACGGAAGTTGAGCTGTCGTGCGCTCTCACGATATGAGGTGTGTAGGTATAAAAATAAACGCATACCTGCTGCAAATTTAACGATAAAGCGAGTTGGTGAAGTACCAAAGTGATGAATCCATAGATCGTTTTATCTTTTGATCTTAACTTTTCCGAAATTAAAACGCAGAGTGATAATTCAATGAAACTCAAAACAATTTACGATACTAATCTCTTATGCGTTTTGCATTTGCATTTGACCACAAGCAAAGTATAATACATACTATTGAAATTTTGTTCAAACTGATTGAAAATTGAAATATTGCGTAAAATGAATGACAAGATTTCTGTAGTAAACAACTATTTTCACTTAATATACAGAATGTTTAAATTAAACTTGTTCTTAATATATGACTTTCGAATTATAAGTGATTACAATTTTAATTTTACTTAATTTTAATAGAATTTTGTATAACGACAACAAATTTAATCAAAAATCAGTTACAGATGTTTTTTTATAGTCTGTTATACGTTATACGTATCGAGATTATAGCATTCCAAAATTTGTGTTAAATTGTTTATGTCGTTTCAGACTTACGATTAAAGCAGGATGTCCGATGAATCTCGAAGACTTTCCAATGGATACACAAAGATGTCCGCTGCAATTTGGCAGCTGTGAGTTTAGTAAATTTATTTGTTCCGCGACTCTCAAAGATATTTTATCCTTCTTCTTCTTTTCGCTTCTGCTTCCTTCCTTCAGCGACATTCGGATTGTATCAGCAATCTGCGATAGAAAGATTTCAAGGATCAATAAAATAACGGGGATCATGCAGGCTTATTCGTTTCTTGTGTAATTTTTAATCTCGTAAAAAATTATGCGACATTTAGTGTACTTATGCATAAAAATTAGGTTTAATTAGATTTATCAATAGACATCGAGTTTATTATATATTTTCTTACTTATTTCTTTTATTTTTAAATAAAATCGTATATTTAAATTTTAAATAATGAAGCAGCAAAGGCCAAGCGTGCAATTTTCGATTGTCAGCTACCATTTGAGACGATACGTCGATCTTTTTGGCAATGCGAAATTAATCCACTTACAGTCGGCTACACGACACGCGATGTAATCTACAAGTGGAACAGCGCAAGGCAAGTCGCTATAGCAGAGGATATGAAGCTGTCACAATTTGATCTGGTCGCCAATCCCACTGCAAATCATTCGACCGCACCGGGTTTCTCGCATGGTAAGTGCAATGAGGCCGCCCTGCAAACGAGATCAAGAATATACGGCTTATCAATATTTCTTCTAGCGCTGTGAATTTAGTACATTTAGTACAAAGAAGTAGAAAATGGCAATTTGAGAATCAGAGAAGTAAATATAGTGCTAAGACGTCGATAAAAATCCAACTTTAATATACATATACGTATGTACATACATACGTATACAACTTACAGTTAGTAAGCAGCAAATGATGAGCGAATGAATTAAAGTAACTTAACGCGAAAATTGGGAACTCTACAGAAAATTCGGTCAAGGAAGGGTAAAAGTAGCGTCGACTCTCTCTTTTTCTCCTTAAGCTTTCATTGTCCGTTCATATAGGCGAGCAGCCCAGAAGATTGGATACTACATAAATTTGTCTGCAAATTTTAATTGATCGAATTATTGTATTATCGATTATTAGTAAACGGCAAACGCCGCGGCTGCCTCTTGAGTTGATTGTGGAAGAACTTATCGAGGAAATCTGCTTAAAATCGTCAAGTCACATCGACCCAGAAAGATATTCTTATAATAATTTTAAACAACAACATTATAGCAACAATTGCTTTCCGACATGATGCTTCGTCATGATAAAAATTACATTTTATTCCAGTAATAAAATATCATGAAGTTTGTGCAAATAATCGATGAATAGGAAGAGTGCAGGACTGGCAGTCCATCCTTTGATAGGCAAAGATACAAATGTTTTTATAATATTGTACTCTACAGAAATATGTGGTTAATCAGCGTTATATTTGTTGATTTATTAAGCATGCAATGATACAACTACAAATTAAAATTGTCTAAGCCACTTTTGCGTGTCTTGTATTTAAATCTCTTGACGCAATCACTTGTTGTAATCATCTAAATTTCTTTTAATTTGGTAAAAGTATATATATATATATATATATATAGCGACGTTAAAAGCACGTTATTCTTAGCTTATATATATAGATGTCAAATATATTTCAGCGGAATACTCGATGCTCTTGGTGTACTTCCATTTACAAAGGCACATGGGTAACTTCCTAATACAGGTATACGGTCCTTGCGTCCTGCTGGTCGTCTTGTCTTGGGTCTCATTCTGGTTAAACAGAGAAGCTACCGCCGACCGAGTGTCGCTAGGTAAGAGCAGCTATTCCACTGCTATTAATAATTTAAGTGTTCTTTGAAACCTCCACCGTGTGTGTTACACTCTACCATACAATCTACCTTAAACATGCATTTTATCATACTTTTACAACAGATATGTGTACGGTAAACGTGTGTAAGAGAATATAACGCAGTGCGAGCAAAATGCATCAAAAGGGATCTATGCTAAACCGCAAGCGTGAAAATGCACAACCCGCATAATTTAAAATACGCAACGCTTTCTCAACACCGCAACAACGCCGCAAATGCGCTAATATAATTTCTTGGGCTTTATTAAACTTATAATTTTCCTTGTAACGGAAATCAAGCGAGTAATGTGTCGTTTTTTTTTTTAATTTATATCATTAATCAGACATTGTAATAAACATTGACTGGTCTGAAAATTTTCAAAACTTATATTACATATAATAATCTCTTTACTGTTGCAGAATTAAAATTTCTTATCAAGTGCCATTTTACTCTATATTTATAATATATGTAATTATGTCTATAGCAATTTATCATGTTATATTTGTTATCGAAAATGTTATCGAAATACGACATACAAAGAATTTCCAAATAAAACAAATAATAAAAGAATAATAATAATGAAGGACTTTTGCAAATTGAATATCCGGATGTGATAATTGAAATTAAATAAACAACTGTAATTATTGTATTTCCCTATTATTCACTAAAATTCAAGATAAGCTTTACTGTTGTAGAATTTATAATTGCACAGTTCGATTGTCACGTTACATCTTGTTTCAGGCATAACTACTGTATTAACAATGACATTCTTAGGACTCGAAGCGAGAACCGACCTGCCTAAAGTTCCTTATCCCACTGCTCTGGATTTCTTCGTCTTTCTCTCGTTCGCGTTCATCTTCGCTACTATAATACAATTTGCAGTGGTGCATTATTTCACCAAGTATGGATCGGGAGAGTGTTACTTTAGTTCTGATCTAAGCGATACTGAAAGTTCAAACGAAGAGGAAGATGTAACTAGAAGACTAATAAAAAATCAACCGGTAAATATATTGTATCATATAAGCTCTTGGATTAAATAGAAGCGAGAAATTTATTCATTTCTTCCTATTTTTTCAAGAACAAATATAAATGCTGAGAGAGAGAGAGAGAGAGAGAGAGAGAGAGAGAGAGAGAGAGAGAGAGAGAGAGAGAGAGAGAGAGAGAGAGAGAGAGAGAGAGATAAAATCTAAATATAAATTGAAAAAAGACAAGAAAATAACGTTCTAGCAGATTTAGAACATTCTTCCTTTCATTTCCAAGTCATATCATGGTATAACTTGAAATGTTAAGTTCCAACGCAGGGAATGAGAGAGAATAATGGTTCCAAGTTCCAACTTCCATAACATTCCATAAATATTGTTTTAGGCTCGTCGGAAGAGTTCCGCGAGTTCTACTACACGAGGACGTGGCAATCGCAACTTGGCGATAAATGGCGACAGTATGATCGAAGTGATACCATTGTCAGCGATCTCGATACCCGATAGGGATCCAGCGGTGCCTGGGCACTGGCAGATATCTTGTATGACCTGCAGCCCACCGCCCGCGCCGCGACAAATGCCGCCGCCGCTGCCGCCGCCGCCACAGCCACACCCGCCGTCATCCAAGCGAGCAACGTCGTCCGCGTCCAGAAGACGACGTCGGCGAACTCCCAGATACAACTCGGTATCGAAGATTGACCGCGTCAGTCGTGTAATGTTTCCCCTGTTTTTCCTGACCATCAATCTTTTCTATTGGTACGCGTATCTCTCGCGTAGCGAACGGATCCACTATTATAACTCCAACGCCGCGTGATAGGACCTCCTGCCTCAAACAAGAGAGATATTGTGAAGATTATTTAAAATGCTTTGCCAGCTAAAAAAGTCAACCGCGCAATTTTCCTAGCTCTAATACTGAAAAAGGACAAATCTTTACTTTTATATGCGTGAATATGTTCGCATAACTTTTATCTCACACAACCATGCAGATTATTTTAAGTGATAAGATTTTATCAAGAAAATATTAAAATTTGAGAGAATGAAACTGAAGGGTTTCGAGTAAAGAGGATGTAAGTATTTGTTGATAATAACGTGGTTAAAAATGGACGTGTCATACTCTGATGTCCATTGTAAAAACGAATATGGAGAAAATGACTGACGAAGAGATACGTACCAGCATAAAATATACAGGCCACAAGAGCTAAACTTGGCTAAATATACCTAACAAATAAGCAAAGCAAATGCACCTAAAAATTGAACGGAAAGAATGTTATCCTAATATAATACAACTTTATTTACTTATTTTCTAAACCTTCCTCGTTCTGACTCCTGCCTAAAAAAAAATTAACGCTAATAAAATTGTCAAAGTAGTAAAAGTAAGTCTCTCTGTTATTTTTAGTTAGATAATCTCTTTTCGTATAAAATTATATTGTTACTAAAAATGATTTTTTTTATAGTTGCAGTAGATGATAGAGCATCTAAATTAAATTGAATTAGAAATTATTAGAATACTGCAAAGAAAATTAAGATTTTCTCATAAGAAACAATCGCAATCAACATATATGTATTATATTTGATATTAAAAATTCGTGAAAATATGAATACCTATGAAAAAGTTTGAACTGGAGCTTATATGTTTTATTCTGCTACTATTGTCTGGTTAGGTTAGATTGGGTTAGATTAGGAGGCAAATATAGACTGTGTCGACATCTTGTGAAACACGTAGAATCAATCAATGATAATCATTTAACGAAAACTTCACAATTTACGTTATCGACATAAATTGTTATCCAAAATATACCTATATATTATATTCTTTTTTATTAAATAAAAAAATCTTTTCATTCTAAGTTATTATTTTAATGCAGCTAAATTTAATTCAATTTACTTTTCTCAACGAAATAAAGAAAAGAGATTTCCTATATAAAAATTTTTATTATTTCCGATACATTGTATTATATGTATAATATAGGGGAATATCATAAAAAAAAATTTAAACTTAATCTAATTTCCTGTGACCCGCATGAATTACGATTGTAATAATACATAACAAATTTAAGTGTGCCCTTAAATAAATGTTCAAAATCGCAATACAATACAAAACATGTTATGATATCAGACAGCAACATTTATATGTGACAAGGAAAGATATAAGTTACATATGTATATACATAACTTATATATAGGTATTTATTATGTAACACCTAATTTTTTATATATATATATGTAAGGAGGATAATTATGCTTTTTTTGTTTTTGTTTGCACAAAAATACATATCTCACAAAGCGTTCATCTTCAAGTGTGTTTGGAAGTATTTGCCATCTCCTTTGGTCGCTTGTCTATTAATTTCCTTATGGCGCTCTCGGCTCACTATCTCCTCCAAGACTTCTCCGTCACCTTTGATTAATCTATGCAAAAATACAAAAATTATTTTAAGAGACATATACAAATTTAGAAGCAAGAACAAGTATTAAATTTTTATGTATATCATACAACATATATTTCATTATCTGTATTCAATTGCTTTGCAACATATTTACCTGTGTCTTCCAGTTTCTTCGTCATATACTCTACGCATGATGCTCTGCCTTTTTTCCCATTCCTCTTTTGTCATGGGCGCCATGGCTTTCGCTCTTTCTATCACATCCGATACAATTTCCTTCATTTTTTCCTTGCCATCTTGGACTTGTTGCTTATTTTCCTTAGACTTCTTCTTACCATGTCCTTTTTTCTTGGATGCAGATTTCTTTAGTTTCTTTTTCAATTTCTTCCTCATCCGTTTTTTCTTCTTCCGTTTCTTCATTTTCTTCTTCAATTTCTTAGCCTTCTTCTTGGCTTTCTTCTGCTTCTTTTCGTCCTCTGAGCTATCAATGCTGCTGCTACTGCTATTGCTGTCAGTATCGCTGCTACTGCTGCTGCTAGTGGTGTTGCTGCTGCTGGAACTGCTGCTGCTACTGTCGCTACTGCTACTACTGACACTAGACGAACTAGATGCAGACGACAATCTTTTCCTCTTTAATTTCTTGCGACTTGGCTGAATTATATTTTGTGTCATTTCTGTTTTCTTCTCTTTCTGTTTTACTGGTTCAACTATATCTGTGTTATCTTTTATTGAATCAGATTTTTCTATCTTAGAGATAGATCTTGATCGATTTGCATGCTCCTTCGAACTACTCTCTCGCGAGAGCTGACTAGTCGCATCGTGGCCACTATTTCTATAATAACTCGATACCCTCGATCTGTTATGATTAAATGTTCTTTCGAAGCATCTGCTATTATATCTATTATAATGGTAATTGTTATGTATATCTCTTCTATTTCTATTATAACCATGATATCTGTAAGGTCGTGAATAGCCATAATCTCTTTGATTATTCAAAAAGTTACCTCCGGGCCTCCGATTGTAGAATCTATAATCGTTACTATATCTTCCGCTTCTTCTTTGCAATTGTTGTTCTGTGTTATTTTCATACTTTTTAGTTTTGTGCTTTACATCCTCATCTCTACTGTTCTTTGCTTTATATCTATTTTTCTCCGAGTTTGAAACATAAGAAGAACTAGAAGTGTTGGAACTACTCCTACGTCTCGACTTCTGTCTTTTATCCTTGCTGCATGTATATCGTCTTTTTCTGTTCTTCTCAGAATCATTGTTGGAAGAAGAAACCGAACGTCTCTTTAACTTGCCTTTGTCAGATGACTCTGTCTCCATAGCAGGTTTCCCCAGATTATTCATCGTATCAATGATCTACTGAAAAGAAACTTTATTTAAAGCAAATCTTATAGAATCAAATCCATTAAAGTAAATGATTTGATGATAATTAAATCATCAATATTTCGCGTGGTCGAATCTACAAGATTACTCCATTTCTTCTATCAATACAAAGTCCATTATTCTCGATGAAACATGTTCACTTCAATATCATAACATAATCATCCGTAAGCCACAAAAGATTTAGCTTTGCCAGCAAATTTCGGTGTTTACCTACTACAATACGTTACAAAAATCTAACCTTCTCCGTCATGTTCGCCGATTATTACATCTTGTCACGTAAAATTATCGCGCCAAACAAATAATAATCTATCTTTTTCTCATTTATTGATATTTGTCGATTGAAGGATTGGCAATTGACCAAAACGCGCTAAGCAATTACCTGTTCATTATTTTCTAACCATCTTCATCTACTCCAATCCAATCTACTCGATCTCCATCGTTCCGTTTCGAAAACTTGAAACGGCGGCACGGGCCACGGACGGCCGGGGCGGCACGGCCGACGCGGCCGGGCGGTGGACGCGCAACGCGCAAGACTGCTTCTCATCTCACTTTATTTAGGGTTTTTCAAGCACAATCATGCCTTTTCCGTAGTCTTTCTGTTGGCAATGGATTCTACCTATAGGTTCCCAGTACCCAAGGATCATAACCGCTTGCGAAGCGTAGAAAATTATGGATGTAAATGATATGTAATATTAATATGTGTGTTACACTAAAAAATTCTTACATATTTAATTAATATTGAATTATAATCTCTTCCATTTTTAACGCTTTAAATATTTTAAATACATAGGGCCGATATCACAGTCTCCGATTAACGTGATCCTCCGATTAAACTCACTCTGCATCTCTTTCTAGAGGGATAGTTAGAAAGAGATGCAGAGTGAGTTTAATCGGAGGATCACGTTAATCGGGGACTGTGATATCGGCCCATAGATATTTTACAAAATTAAATTTTGCGCGTTTTTCACATTACCAATATGGCGTTCTTTAGTGTTAATGAAAACAGTACTTTAAGGTCTATCCAGACAAACTTGCATAGGTGCACAACCATATGCATAAAGAAACGGATTGGTCTGTT
This sequence comes from Temnothorax nylanderi, assembly GCF_030848795.1. Lineage (NCBI taxonomy): Eukaryota > Metazoa > Arthropoda > Insecta > Hymenoptera > Formicidae > Temnothorax > Temnothorax nylanderi. Next base: position 219,474 of record NW_027249136.1, read on the forward strand.
TCCTTATGCACAATATGCACATGCATATGGACCAATCAATTCTCTTATGCTTATGTTTATGCGCTATATGCAAGTTTGTCTGGATAGACCTTTAAGCCCCTTGCACAATGCCAGGCAACAGGCAATAGGAACAGGAAATAACCAAAAAATCGTTAATTACAACCTAAAAAATTCGAATGCTATGATTGGTTGGCAACAGGCAATAGGCACAGAATTTCGAACGTGACGGAAACTCTGTGTCTATTGCCTGTGTCACTGTTTATTCTGCATTTATACATGATTTCTGATTTCTATTCCCTGTTCCTATGCCTGTTGCCTGGCATTGTGCAAGGGGCTTTAAGCGGGAACATGGCACAGACTTTTGCATAACGCATAATGCATAAGCATAAGAAAATTGATTGGTCTATTTCCTTATGCATATGTATATGGACCAATCAATTTTCTTATTTTTATGCATTATGCGTTGTACAGAAGTGTGTGCTCCCCGCTTTAAGGCCGTCACACACAAAATGCATAACGTCGCATAAGCATAGTATAAGACCGCTGTGGACCAATGAGCATCTTACGTAAATTAATATGGCGACATTATGCTGGATGCTCATTGGTCCAGCGGTCTTGTGCTATGCTTATGCTACGCTATGCATTTTGTGTATTATAGCCTTTATTCCTAGTGAATATAAATATTTGTAATCGAGTTATACGATTTTGATCGATTGTATCGCTTGCTTCAATTTCTAAAAAATTCGATTGTGTGAAAGCTGCTATGGATGCCTAAGCTACTTCGATATATTTTAATTAATTCAATTATGTATGTATGTACATATGTACATACACTACATGTACATACATTGAAAATCTCTCAATGTTTGTTTATAATGTTTTGATTATGTTGATAAATTTATAAGTAATATATCGGATATCTTGATTGATTAAATTAAAAAGTATATATTATATCGATTGACAGTGAAAAATGATGCGATTGGGAACAAATTGTTGCTGCAAAGATAAAGTAATCTTTATCGTTTAAACATATATGTAAATTTCTACCATTATTAATATATAATTTTATGCTTTATTGTCACATACTATTATTATATTAATTTATCACATATAATTTTCAATTATTATATTTTATTTGGTATTATATAAAAATTATGGTTAAAGATACAAAAAGCATTTATATATATTAATATTTACGCGCAGCAGGAATTACAACGCAAAAATAGTAATAAATAAAAATATTATTACTACTATTACTTTATATATATTATACACTTTATATATTTACTGTTATAATAATAATTAATATCATATAAGCAATCTTTCATTTCACCTTCCGAGACTTCCAACACACACACACACACACACACACACACACACACACACACACACACACACACACACACACACACACAAAACAACGTGTGTACGTCATTATATCATTACGCTACAATTATATTATGTTAACAACTTAAAAGCATTGGAAATGCATGCATTGAAAATAATTAATTATAGAAGCCAATTTCTTTTCTTCTCCTTTGATTTTTTCTCTTTCTAAAGAGCAGTAAGTATATTTTGTAATAAGTGTTGTCACACATGCTTAATTTAATATAAAATTAAAATAAAGTTCACAAATTAACACAAAAGAAATTGTGCTAGATTTTGATTTAATTTGGTTTTGCAAAATAACTTTATAATCAGCACATTTATATTATAAGTTGTTTGTTATAAAGTTGTTTTACAAAATGAATATTATTTTACCCTTTAGACTGTTTTGCAGATCGGTAATCGGTGCCACCGGATCATCAATAAATGCCGGATTACGTAATTGTAGTCATTTAAGTCGAACATATTCGATGCATTAAAATTTTAAAATATCAACTAAGAAAGAGAGAGAAACAAAGACAAGATTTATAATTATGGTTAAAAATATCTCCAATTAAATTATGTACATTATACTAATTATATTTGTCACACTCTTTTTCTGTATGTATAGTTATTTATTTATAAGACTCAAAATATATTTAGTCCAATAGTTTACACACAGTAGTTAATTAAAAGTACATAAAGCTACTTTTCTAATTAGTTTTTTTATCTCTAAATGGTTTGCTCGTACAAAGATTTGATCAATATTGATCGTTGGAACATGTCAGATATCATCATCCGTCACCAAATGCACCGAACTCGATCCTGCTCTATCTCTGGAACTAGAAAAAATCATCGAGACGATCAGTGCGCCTAGAAAAGGATTGTTGGCCTGTGACGAGTCACCTGCGAGTCTAGAACAGAGATTTCAGGAAATCGGTATAGATAATACCGAATCTACGAGACGTGCTTATCGAGAAATGCTGTTGTCCGCTGACAAGGTCGCTGCACGTGATGGCAGTAGAAATTTTAAACCGCGGCAAAGACGTAACGCAACAGATTCCAAATATAGCTTCATAATCGTAGTAGTAACTCAAGAACATATGTATGTGTATAACACGTAACAATACGAGCAAAATGTTTCATCTAACAGAAAAAAATGTTGTTTTTTTTCTTTCAAACTTACAAACATTATTATACAAACGATATACCTAATAAAATAAAAAACAATTAACTTAACAACTTTGCATATATATGTACTTTTAACTTCAGTCTCAATTCTCGCGATACATAAGTGGGGTGATTCTGCACCATGAAACGATCCATCAAAGAACGTCGGAAGATGTGGAATTCGTCGAGTTCCTGCGTCGAAGGAACATCATAGCCGGTGTGAAAGTCGATCGAGGTTTAGTGCGTCTCTTCGGTACTGAGGACGAGAAGACTACGCAAGGTTTGGACAATTTACAGGAGAATTGTGTTCGGTACAAAAAGGAAGGCTGCCACTTCGCCAAATGGAGATGTGTTTTTTCGATTTCGGAACGATGCCCCAGTCACCTGGCGATGATCACCAATGCAAATGTTCTTGCGAGGTCTATGATCATCTTAATATTCATGGAAACTTAATTATATATGTATCGCGCGACTGACAGAAGCTCGTAGAAATTTTTGCACTGCAATTACAATATACATATAATTATTATTAAACATGGATATAAAACTTTTACAATTGGCATTTGATAGAATCGTTGAAGTATATACATATATATGTATGTGTAAAAAGTTATAGCGCAAGATATAGAGTTCCATTGTGTAACATAAAATATTTTCAAGTGTCTCGTTACAGGTTCGCTAGCATCTGCCAAAGCGCGAGAATAGTTCCTATAGTAGAACCGGAAATATTGAGCAATGGCGAATACGGTATAGATCGGGCTTTGCAAGTTCACGAAGAGATGCTGTCCATCCTGTTTCGTGCTCTGAACGAGTATCACGTGTATCTTGAGGGAATGGTTTTGAAGCCAGCGATGGTACTGTCGGGCATAAAAAATGCAATAAAATGCACGCCGCAGGTAGCTCATTTAACCTATTTTAATAATATAAAGCGAATTATAATTTCCTAAAAACACATTCATTTTTATTGAGTATATTTGCTCAAACATTTTATCTCGCGATATTTAATTATAGATTGTCGCTGAGTATACGCTAAGAGCATTACGAAGAACAGTACCCGCAGCAGTTCCAGCAATTTTTTTTCTAAGCGGCGGTCAAACCGACGAAGAAGCCGTGTTGAATCTAAATGCCATTAACGCATGTGACAATAAAAAGCCATGGAGGCTCAGTTTCTGCTATGGGCGTGCTCTGCAGGTGTTTTAAAAATTCATTCAACCCATTTTATTCTAAATAGAATTTATTGTATTTTCTGAGATATGTATCTATAATATAAATTCCTTGGCAAATTTTTGGAAGCTATTCCAAATTGGTAAAAAAATTCTACATAATTCCATAAGTTTGACTTATATCATCTGCTTCGCTAGAATATGGCGATGAAAATTTGGAAAAACAATTCGGAAAACGTGGATAAGGCTCAAGCAATGTTTCTTAAAAGAGCTCAATTATGCTCCGAAGCATCTTTAGGAGAATTACAGGTTGAGGAGAACAACTTGTGCATTCGATCGAATTAAACAGATATTTAGTTATCTCTCTTTATATGTATGTTTATATGTTAATAGTTATAATATGAACATACAACTTTTATAAAATTTTATAATCGCCAGAAAAATTAACGTAATACAAGTATTTTAAATATATGTATGTATATATATATATTGTTAAATTATTAAAAACATTTCTTTAATAAATAAAAATGTGCAAGTTTCATTATTTCAACAAAATGTATATGACTTATTGTTAGGCGAGAATTCTTCACTTCTAAAATCTCCGAAAGTCACAGATACGTATATGAAGTTTGGCTATAAATAACGATAAATTATTTAGCGCATGTGATACTAAAGATAATGCGGCTACAACAATATATTTCTTAAATAGTGTCTCATGATAAAACAATCTTTATTAAAAGATCCCCCCCCCCCAAAAAAAACGAATTATAGACTACATATATATCTATCATTGCATTTCACTATTATCAATACATTTTCTTGTATGTAATTTTCACATGTTCTTGATAAAATATAGAATTTTAAGAACACTTCCAAATAGATATATGTATATATATATATATAATATAAAAAATCGATAAGATATTGACCCGATGGAAAAATCCAACAAACTCATCATTTTTACACAGTTAGTGTGTTAACTGGTAGATAAAAATAGAGGGTCGAATGGGTCGAGCCCACTTTAGCAATTTACTATGGCGCGCGATAATACAATCTGGTGATCGAGAGAAAGGAGGCACGTCCGACGGTAATGACGGTATTATGCGAGAAATTTCATCAGTTTCGATAAATGTTAAGCAAGGTGCCCTTGACTGACCTCTAAAGTAACGGTTCTCAATGCAAGGCTCTCATATAGGCGGACTTGCCCCGCTTGCCCGTCTACTGGTCGATATGTCGTCATCTATCCCCGGCGATGCTCCAATGCCCTCCTTCCTGGATAACTCATCACCACGTGGTATACGTCAGTAACGTAACAGGCGCGTGCTACGAAATACATAATACGGTAATCTTTCAGTTGAAGGAAATTGCTCGGACGATAAAAAAACTTTTTTGCAAAACGGTATTTTTAATCAAAGACCATGAGATATAAATGCTATTCGGTGTCATTCTATTAGTGATCGCGATTGTTTTTAATAAACATTTGATAATAATAAAGGAGCCAAAATATTGATCAAATTACATGTATACACATATATCGTTTTGCAATTTTACATTTTATTTAATATTTTATATCGATATCATATACTTATTCACATAAATTTTTTTTCAACGTATTATTACTTAACAATTACATTTTACAGACGTATTACGTTCATCCTTTGACCGTAGTTTGAGGTCGTATGACGGAATCCGACCGGCTGACGACGGCTGATCTCCGTCCGCCTTATCTTTGACGTAAATCGTGTCGCAAAGTTGAGCACCCTCCGTGTACAAGAGCTAAAGCGCACGCGCGTGATAAACACACAATCAGACTTTGAAACCGACGTCCGACGACCGACGACCGACGACGACGACGACGACGACGGCTGGCCGCTGGCGTAGTCTTTCTCAGTCGCACTCCAGCCATCAGGTGGATTGTAACAGGCGCTCGCGCGGTCCCCACACACATCCCACAAATCCTCATTTACAACTTACAACTAGGTGAGTCCACGTGTTGTCTTGTTGCCTCGTTTTCACGACAGAAAAATTCTATACCCCATGGGACGTGCCTTCCTACACCAAGTATCGATCGTCTCGCATTGCCTCGAGGAATACCTGAAATTTTATGCTCGACCTATCTATATAACAACCTTCGACCTTGACTGACATTTCGTCGCCATCGTCATCGTGCGCGACTTATCCGCTCGCTATTCAATGACAATTTTATCAATCGCCTTTACATATATTTATATATTACCAATATGTATATCGAAATTCTTATGTTCTTCATTTTGGCTCCGAAATTTTTTTACGCGTACGCTTGTCGTGCGCGTGACCCACTACACAGGCGAGCACGTAAGAATATAAGAGAGATATTTTTGTAACGCAAATATCTCGACGAACGCAGTCGAGAATCTGATCTATAAGAGTTGGAGCAATTTTTCCAAAGATTTCAGTAAATATAACTTTGCTGTGTAAGTTGAAATTTTTTATAAAAGGGGGAAACAGTTTTATACTATAAAAATCAAGTCTCGTATATATTACGCCAATTATTAAATATCGTTATTTATTCGTTATTCGTCACGAATAAACATATATGTCAATTTGAAAACAGATATGCTATAAAATTAACTTTAAGATTTTCCTTATTTGTTAAAACACTCTGCATATAAATAAAATGTACATATAAATAAATAAAATACCATCTTTCCATTGTGTAAATGTTAAGTGTTAGGGAAACATATCTGTGTCTTAAAGAATTTTAATAAGCGAAGCATAATCGTCATTTATCAGAGAGCCCTTTAGAATCTTTCCACATGCAGTTGATCACGTACAGCTTCATACAGTATGTATCTATCATTATAATAGATGATAGAGGGTATTCTCGTATTCCGTTACAGTCCGTTACACGATCGATAATTTAAAGCGCTGTCAATCTCTTATTTTCTCTGAGAAAATTTGGAAGATTCTTTCACTTGGAAAAACTTGGCTTAATACTGATCTATTTCATAGTTCATTAAACGTATTAATAAATAATTTAAAGATAAAAAATTTAATTGGACATTTATTTATTAAAAAAAAGCTTCAACAAATGCTAAAACCAAAAGTATAATAAAAATCGATTGTCACCGAACTTTTAATTAATGTAAATCAATTTATTATTAGTTAATTACGCAATCGCAATATGTAAAATTAGAAGTTATCTATGTACATACATACATTGAACAAACATTGTTTGTGCAATCCAATGCCTATATGTGTGAACATACCAACAGTTATTTTGACAGACGATGAAACAGTCATGCATGTTAAATTATTAGCGAAACACGTGTGGGTGTGCGCGCGCGCACGTATACATTAAGCTGCACCTCGTATGTATATATACAGGGTGTCCCATTTTAATTTGAATAGTCAAATATCTCGATATCACGTAGCTTTAGAAAAAAAATTTTCAGACAAAAGTTGTATGGTTTCAAGGGAGACATAAGATGGTGGCAATGATTTGATCTTGGATAGTCGTTTGAAGGTCATGTGAAGGTCACCTTCAATTTCTTAAATGAAACCCCCTATTGCATACTCTTGAAACTATACAACTTTTATCTAAAACATTTTTTTTTAACTACGTGATATCGAGATATTTGACTGTTCCAATTGTTGCACAAATTTTTTAATTCATAAACACAAATGGTCAAAGTCACTTACTATTTTTTGCCTATTATAATTTTTTACATGAGAAAACATTCAGTTTTGCTATATTATAGCACAATAATTGTAAAATATAATAACGTTAGAAAATTTCTCATTAATACACATTTCTTTCAGTTTTGGAAGTTGTAAAAGTTTATGTCATACCAGTAACGTGAGCTATTTCAAGTTTCACTAGAAAGTAGTTTGTTTGATAACTCTGACTTTCACCCCGCACTTTTCTTCGATTGCTCCAGTATTTGCAGAGCAACAACCATCATAAAAATACAGTTGATCTAAATATATCGCTACGCAAATTACAGTTTGGCGAGTTACCAACTTCTATGTCTACGTCGCGCATTTGTTTTCCCGCTGATGATGCAATTTATGTCCGCGTACATAGTACGTATACGTCGTTTAAAAAAAAATCATCGCTCTCAAATCCTGCCTTTCACTTTCAGAAGTTTGTCATGATACAGAATTCATAGACAGAAGGATATCACATACCATTATTCGATGTTTAATACAAGATTAATTCTTTCTTTAGCAAGAAAGCAAATTCTAAGCAAATAATTTTTCCAACGCAAAAAGTTTAAATACATCCAACTACATTATATACTTTATAAAGTCTATCTTTGGTTTTAAATCTATACTCTTAAACATATCTTTGGTTGTAGGTTGATCTTAATAAACGATGTCATGTAAATTAAATTAATGCAAATCTTACCCGTCAATCTACTTGGATTGTCTGTGAATATTGCGAATCCGATAGAAACACCGCGTATCCCAAGTACGCCAAATAGCGAACGTGCGCAAGACTGTTCTCGTTCTCAGGTCCTCAGATTCTCAAATTCACGCAAGTTTCGCAATGTTGAACCTTCTCCTTCTCGCGGATACGAATCAGCTGGAAAACGGCGCAAGCGTATCACAAGTCTCCACGCTGAGTAACAACCGCGACATGTAATTCCATCGGCGTTAGGTATTGAGTATTGACCGTCGAACATACTCGATTCGAACCGTGGAAACCTGCCAACAATCAACAATATGACAATTTGCTTCTCCAAAATTGAGCTAAATGTATATTCGCGATTATTAATATACATGTATTAAATGAGGTAAAGTCCGTACATGTTTAAAATATGTGCGGCAGATGTCTTCGATTTTATTTCTCTTTATTTCTATTGTATTATATTAGAGTACTTTTTTAATCACACGTGTTAAATGATTAAAAAAGTATCATTACAACATAACATAACATAATTATATTTGCTATAAAGGCCACAAACGTCTGTTTGTGCGCTTGCTCATTATCTCATCCATCCGTACACACACGTATCTTACAATTAAAGGACTTGCACGTTTCCAGTAAATGTGGAATGTGCTATCTTGAGGTAATCTGAATAAGTATCGTGCAAAGTCAGTTTCGTTTATAGTTTAGCAAGCATAATCATCGTTCAATCCGGCATAACAAATAACAGATAACGTCGCATATTGCATCACAATGTGCAAAAACGATTTACATAAGATCGTGCAACGCGATGTGTCTGAAAACACATAATGATTATGTTAAACGTTAAAATATCACCAAACAACAATGATATTATTTTGGATAGTTTATTACTGTTGAAAAATAAAGATAAAAATGGTTATTTTTGTCGGGACATTTTGCCAAAAGTTAATCCAAGAATTTAACGTGTTTGATTATTCTTCTCAAAAGATAAGTTATACTTTTTTCGAAGTTGTTCCCTATACTCTCGAACTCATCATTTATTTATACAATTTTTTCAATATAAGGATGAGCCAGGATGAGCCAGGATGAGCCGTTCAGGCGGCGGGAGTCGCGGGTCGCGGGACGCGCGCACCAAGCCACCAAGCGCCGTCCGCCGGGCGCCGAGCCGGCCGAGCGCCGACTCGCCGAGCCTACCGAGGGGCGACCGGCGAGGATGGGCGAGGGGCGACCGGCGAGGACGTTTGCGCGTGCGGCGCGTCAGGCGTGCTGCACTGCATTGCGGCTTGCGGCTGCCGAGTGCCGATACCGGCTAGGTACCTAGGTTGCGTTGCCCTCTCCTTCCCTGGCGGCTGGCGGCTGGCGGCTGGCGCCTGGCGATGAGAGGCGAGATGGGCGAGAGTGGCGAATGGCGGTTGACGATACGGAGAACGCGTCTTCCGCCGTTTCGCTACCCTCAAACGTTCCCCTCCTCGCTATCCTACCTCTCTTCGTTCCCCTATCTTGCAATCACGGTACTGCAACCTGCAACTGCACTCGCACTGCACTACTGCAGCCAGTGGCAGCCAGGTACACCCACGTCCCACCCCGTGCCCCGTGCCCGTCTCCCGTGTCTGCGCCAGCTCCAGGCTCCAAGCTCCAAGCTCCAGGCTCCAGGCCTCCCGCCTCCAGCGTCGGCGGGGGTGCACCCTGCACCGTGCTGCGTGCACCGGCCACCGAACCGAAACGACCGAGACGGCCCAAGGCCGAAGGCCGAGGGAATGGAGAATCAGGAGAATGGAGGGAATCGAGGGATGCGAACTGCGAACGCGAAGCGACAGTCGACGATTCCCGGCCGGCCGACGCGACGCGACGCGACGCGACGCGACGCGACGCAACGAAACGAGCGAGATGCGAGATGTAGTCGAGGGGCATATCGAGTCGCGTGAGGGCCGTGGGGCCCATGGCCCATGGTCCATGCCCATCGTCCCGTAGTCCGTAGTACGCCCCAGTTTATCTTCTCGTTTTCTTCAACTCTTATTCCCCATTTGTTCTCAATCTTTTTCTCTCGTCGTATCGTATCATTCGTCATGCTGAGTACTGCATTCCGCTGCTGCTATTGTAGTCTCATTCTCTCATTTCTCGTCGGCAGTCGGCACTCGGCACTCGGGCTGCTCGGGCACTGTCGGCAGGGGTGCGAGAGGTGCGAAACATCGGCGAACGATAAACGCTTTCATCAATCGTGTCGACGTTATTAGTTATTACGCTTAGCAGCTTAGCAAGTTAGCACCGCAATCATTCTTTATGATTACATTGATTACGTACTTTCGCATACGTACGTGCATGTAAACGCATTCAAGAACAACGTCGAGATGCTGCGCGTTCTTGTTTTACGCTCGGTCAGCTCGGTCAGCTGGTCAGCTGGTCAGCTCGGTCTCGGTGACGCCACAGCGTCATCGTCATCGTCATCGTCATCGTCGTCGCGCAGCGACGTCATCGCTTCGATCATCTCGAGTCCTCGAGGAAAGTAAGAGTCTAACGGTGTGATTCTTGATCCAAGATAGCGTTTGTGTTTGTGTGACCGTTACTTACTGATATTACTGACAATCAGTTCAGAGTCCGACACTATTTTTATTCCATGATGTCATCTCTTTCAGTTTTTACAATTTTACAATATTACAAGTTATAATGGTCTCTGACCATTTTATCGAAATCTTCCGATAAAAATCATATGTTACAGATCACCGATTAATCTCGAATCTCTTTCAAAACTGATGGAGTTGGCAATTTCGAATTATCCACAAATATAGATTTATTTCGTTTAATTATCGGTGGAGCGGAGAGGGGAGAGGGGAGCGAGAGACTATAACGTTTAACGATTCAATATGTTAATTTTGTGTGGATTATTTTAATACCTGACCTGACCTGACCTGACTCACTAGCACTAGGGTACAGTTCGTTCAATATCACTAGGAGATTCATAATTTTTTGCCAATTAAAAAGATCAACTCACAATCAGCGCGATTGTATAATTATAGCTAATGGTCCTAAAGGAGTAATTTTCGCATTGCAGAAAATGGTCGCGGAAAAGTACAGCAAGCTCGAACCCGAGCTGAAAGAGGAATTACGCACGATCGCTCAACAGATCGTGTCACCCGGAAGGGGTATCCTGGCCGCTGATGAGTCAACTTCGACGATCGGCAAACGTTTTCAGGACATCAATGTCGAAAATACTGAGGAAAACCGCAGGGCTTACAGGCAACTACTTTTCACCACAGCGAAGGTACGTTGAATTAATAATTAAGGAAGAATTTACAAAAATTTAACTTGGAAAATAACTTAATAAAATTAAATTCTATAAATATTTAATTTATATAGCGTAAAATATTACTTTTATTAAAACTTTACTTCGTGTTAGTGTTTGAGATATTTTTCCAAAGATCAGTCAATTGTATAATTTCGCTGCAGTGGAGATTTATATACCCGTGTACATTAATACACGTGTACATGTATACCGTTTAATAAATCCGTTTGATGACGTGGATGTGTCTCTTCAGGATGTCATCGGACAGCACATTTCCGGAGTAATCCTCTTCCATGAGACTCTCTATCAAAAGGCCGACGATAATACGCCGTTCGTCCAACTGCTGAAGCAACGCAACATCATCCCCGGCATTAAAGTCGACAAGGGCATCGCTCCGCTCTTCGGCACGAATGACGAATGCACGACCCAGGGTCTCGACGACCTCCAAGCTCGTTGTATCCAGTACAAAAAGGACGGATGCCACTTTGCCAAGTGGCGATGCGTGTTGAAGATCACGAAAGACACCCCGAGCAAACTCGCCATCATGGAGAACGCCAACGTGCTGGCCCGTTACGCTTCCACCTGTCAGAGCGCCAGAATCGTGCCGATCGTGGAGCCTGAGGTCATTCCCGATGGTGATCATGACCTCGCCCGTTGTCAACAAGTCACGGAAGAGGTTCTCGCGGCCGTTTATAAGGTATCGCGATTCTTTGTTGAGAGGAAAAAGTTGCGAAAAGTCTTGCTTCACCTAAATTCGTTATCACACAATTAATATAGGTACTAGGTACGCTCTAATTCTAATGTATTATACGCATTTGCTATCAGGCACTTTCAGATCATCACGTATACCTCGAAGGAACGCTGCTAAAGTGTAATATGGTGACTCCAGGCCAGAGTTGTCCGACGAGGGCGACTCCTCAGGAAATCGGTGCCGCTACGGTGACAGTATTGTCACGTACCGTGCCACCAGCGGTACCTGGCATCACTTTCCTCAGCGGTGGCCAATCCGAGGAGGAGGCATCGGTCAACCTTGATGCCATTAATAAGTACCCGGCGAAAAAACCCTGGGCATTAACTTTCAGTTATGGACGCGCTCTCCAGGCCTCCGTACTTCGTGCATGGCAAGGCAAGCCCGACAAGATCGCTGCCGGTCAAGAGGAGTTGCTTAAAAGAGCCAAGGTAAGTAATTATACTACGAAATTATTAGATATTTTGTTGATTTGTAATTGCATGTGTAAACTCGAATTTGCTTCATGTCTTATCGTTAGTAGCTATTCTCGTTTTATTCACTTTTTACTTACCTTTTGCACTTATACGTAGTAATTGTTACCAGTTGTCTGTCTTTGATCTCTATTTTATTTCCCTAACATTTACGTTCCGAATTACTTTTACACTTACTATGTTTTACTTTTTGTATACTCACAAGCAGTTTCTTTTAGAAAAATAGTATCTCTCTGTAGTAATTTTCTGTAGTTATCGTTTTAATAATCGTCCGGAGCACTCAAAACTACGTACATATACATATTTCTTTTGCATGTCTATGTAATGTGCGCTTGTTTAGGCAAACACCGCAGCCTCTCAAGGCAAATACGTTGCCGGCAGCATTTCTAGCAAAGCCGCTAACACCTCTCTCTACGCCAAATCACGCCTCGACTACTAAAACATTTTTATATTTTCTGCACAATTCGTTTCTCGTGGCAGTAAGTATATATAATAGTTAAACAACGCGTATGTGACTATGTGTGTGTTATAGCTTTTCTCGTGAATCAATCCTTATCTTTAACCACTTGCCGTGATAAACAACTTTTATCCTCCTTTACTTCCTGATATAGTAATCGTGATATAGTAAAGATATAATCGATGATATTTGTGAGTACGATATTTCAAAACTCTTTTTCATTTTCTTAATAGAATCGTCGAAGAATGTGTGTTAAAAATATAACTTTAATAGAAATAATTTTATATAAATTGACTTAAATGTCTATTCAGACTTGTTATTAATTTCTTAATAATATTAATTCATGAAATTTAATTACAATTAATATCAAACATTATCCATTTATTTTTTTGGAGTTATATCGTAATTTTGCAATTTGATACAAGCTTTGTAGAAAAAACACGTTTAGTCAGTATCGCAAGTATAAGTAAATTTTCTGTTTTTCAACAGGCTAACAGCGACTCGGCACTTGGCAAATATGCGGGTGGCGTAGCCGGTGCTGCGGGAGACGCAGCGCTTTTTGTCGCCAATCACGTGTATTAGGTTGATCCATAAAGAAATTCGATATATTGTTAGAAATATAAAATTAAACAGCCGTTGGAAACACCTCGCAGGATCGGCAGGATCATCGTCTCATCCGATCATCGTCCTTTCTGGAAGTCGCGAAAGGGAAGGGGATTCCTTCGAAGATGATCGAGACGCACATCAAGTATCCGAAGTTTCCAAGATTGATCATTTTTATCTTGTTTTAATACATATATTCTTAAATGATTGTTTTTTACAGAACTAATCGTACGATTTTAAATTGAATTTTAACTAATTACATTTACATGAATTTCTATCGGTCGATTATAATTTTAATTGATCCCACGTTACATGTATGTAACTCGATTCGCGACTTTTATCGACAATACGTAGATTGCACGTCAAACATGTCGATTAAAATTTTACCGAAACATCCTACAAATTACTTGATTCAACAGACAGTTTAATGGATGATTTCGTAACAAATGTACAAAATATCGAATTTAGAATTATTTTTTAGCCTGACCTATCGTTTTGATTTCTTGTCGATACTCTCGTCGCTGTTCATATTCATCCAGCGATTAACTTGACGAGACTCAATTCCACTGGCATTAGATTATCGAAGGATGAAAACCGGGAGGGAGCGAGAGAACGCGAGCAGATTGTGCGACATTCGATATTATGATACGCATTATTGTTATATTCTGTAACAGTACGATACGAAAGCAGATATATATTATATATCCGGAAACACATGATTAATGTCGCGTTATAATATTCTTCGTGTATAAAATAAAAGAACGCAGAAAATATACAAAATAAAACGAATATATTAAATGTTTGTTAGCGAGACTATATCCCGTATCAAATATTACGAAATCATGCTATATTGTGTGTCGTACTTATATATATAATACTATGTATATCTTGCATAGACACCTAATCACCAAGTCCTAATCTATATATTGAGAATTATCTTGTACGTTGATGTTATATCCGAATATTTTCCTTGTAATCTAGGTCACCAAATACAACTGTGGAGGGCAAAAAAGAGATTGTACATAATTTATTTTGCAACTTTCCTCTGAAATTTTCAACTAATATTTTTTTACATATTTTTTATTACACAAAATAAGAGAAACTTTTGGTCGAACGATTATATCCTAGTCCTGCAAGATTCGATTGAAGAATCAGATGTAAAGTGTAGAAGGGGCATAATCCAGCTCCATTTATTTTACAAAGTTTGCAGTTGGAGTACAAAAGTTTCACAGTTGATATATAATCACAATCTATCTATGTGTGTTATACATATATCATTGCACCTTTGTAATATAGATTTTTTATATCTAGCTGAGAAAATTAGTATACCATTTATTAAAAACTTAAAAAAGACAATTCTTATTATTATATTATATAAATTTGATGGAAATTTTGTAATCAAAATTATTATCAGAAAAAATTGGGCGCGTAAAAGTCGGTACAGTAGCT
This sequence comes from Temnothorax nylanderi, assembly GCF_030848795.1. Classification (NCBI taxonomy): domain Eukaryota; kingdom Metazoa; phylum Arthropoda; class Insecta; order Hymenoptera; family Formicidae; genus Temnothorax; species Temnothorax nylanderi. The sequence goes on from NW_027249136.1 coordinate 234,575, forward strand.
AGTCTGTTATGGTCTGTTGTGAAGCAATATAACCTACAATTTCTGTGTTTTGCGTTGCAACAGAAATCAGCAAATTATATACTCAAAATGTCATTATTTAGAAAGTAATAACATATTCCCGATGTATATATACAGATTTCCATCTTCTAATAATACCACACTTTGTGTTTTTAAAAGTGTTTTGTTATTTCCATCACAATAATGTTCACATAAATGTGAAAAGTAAGATAAGAACTGATACAAATGGAAAGGAAAGAAGATTTCTTAATTAACCTTATTCCTAATATTCTCTATTAAAATTACATGAAATTATACAAGATTCGAACAATCGTATGTTCTAATAGCTGCCTTATGCTCTCTAATGATGAAAGAATATAACGATGAACAATTGAAATTCTTCACCTCTTTTACTCTAGCCAATATATTTAATAATAACAGGTCTGAAAAGTGCAAGAGATAACTGATAAAAACAAACATTCAATATCCTTATGAATGTTTATAAATAATGTGATTTAGCAAAAACAAAAGTTGAAATATAGTTAAATAGAAATAAAACTAGATCTGCTGAATGTGCTCAATTTTATATAATGTTTTACACATTATGAAAATTTGAAATGCTCAACGATGGAAGAAGAGCCTGAAGTGATAGAACACTTTTTTGGAGTATATTTACTGTACTGTATGAATCCAAAGTACAAGGGAAGAACTTATATTGGTTACACCGTAGATCCAAGACGCAGGATTAAGCAACATAATGCTGGTAAGAAGCACGGTGGAGCTTGGAAAACTAGTAACAGAGGACCATGGTAATTAAATATCTATCCCCTTCTCATTTACATATAATTATACATAATAAATTATATAAAGCAAAATAAATTAATGAAATAGGTACTTTATACTTTTTGAATTCTAATAATTATTATATTTAGGAACATGGTCTTGATTGTTCATGGATTTCCCAACAGCACTTCTGCACTTAGAGTAAGTTTTGAGCCAATTTCTATGTTCTATTTTCTTAAAAAAAGAGGGAGGGGGGCAAATTGTGATATTTGTCGAATTACTGCTCATTTCAATATCTATAAACATTCCATTGTTTTAGTTCGAATGGGCTTGGCAACATCCACATGTGAGTAGGCGATTGAAACACATTCCCAAGAAGAGGTCATCGCAGAAGATGTTTGATTTCCGTTTGACAATCTTGTCTGAGATGTTGAAAATTGGGCCTTGGTGCCGCCTACCTTTGACAGTGCGATGGTTGGACTATGAATTTTCCAAGAATTATTACGGACGCATATCTCCACCGTTACACATGCCCATATGCTATGGCAAAGTCACCAGTTGTAAAATTAAGCAAATACAAAGAACAAAAGAAGATAATATTCCATCACAAGAATCGCACTTGCTAGGGAAAAACTCACCAATGTTCTGTTCCCTTTGCGGCTCGAGTACGATGGAGAAAGATTCTGTCACTTGTGTAAAACCAAAATGTCTTTTAATTGTCCACTTGATCTGTTTAGCGAAAGAATTCTGCAAAGATGGGATGATCCTACCGATCGAAGGCACTTGCCCTGCGTGCAAATCTAATGTCCTCTGGGGAGATCTCATAAGAAAAAAGAACGGTTGTTATCAAGATCTTGGAGAAATTAATACCGATTTTTCCAGTGATAACGACGACGTTTAAGCACCATTTAATAAGTAATGTCTTACATAAATATCTGTAAATACGATTTTTTTTATTTTCTACCTCAAATCCAATCAGAATTATTATACTTCTCATCAACATATTTATATTATATTTGAGGAACAACTAAATTGTAATTATATATAAATATTAATTTTTATAATATACTATATATATAATATAGTATATATGTTACATATTATAATTGTAATTCATTCTGTGAAACGGTTCAAATCTTTCCCTATATTTTAAATGATAAATGATATAGCCTAATTACTACAAATTTTTCATTATCTAGCTTTCTCTCTTCTTTCCTTTTTCCTCTTATAAATTTTGGTAATATATTATCATATATTATATTGATGTCACGATCACAGCGACGTGAACGGTATGTGTATAATGTGAACCGACGTTAATTAATTCGAATGACATTTGATATACGAAACGTTAACTGTTACACGGATGCTTCAATGATTCCTATTCGGTGGTTTACTGTGTAATTAGCACACGCCACGCCGAACCGTTAGTAGAACTTGTACGTGATCAAACAGAACCATTCACATCGAAATACTCGAGGTCCATGCGAAGAAAAAAATGTGTCAAACGACAACACATTTTCTTTTTTTCTCGGTCGCAAGTTTGTCGCATACTGATTTTCTCGACTAGCCATAAGCATTGTAGATAAGCTTATTTTACGAATCGAATATTAGTATATTGTATAAAAAGATAATACAAAGATTAATAAATAAAAATTTTATTGTCAGTATTTAATCTTGTAAAGAAAAATGTAGTATAAATAATTTGTATTTGTTATGCGACTAATTATACAGACAAAATACTAAAACTATGCAATATTTTGTAGTTTAATTAACGTTAAATTTTCGATCGTTACATTAGTTATAATGTTAAACTTTCGATTTTTTTGACATTAACAATATCAAGTACGTTTTATATCATATCAAATTATTGATACATATAAATCGTAATTAAATTTGTCAACATATATTGGGATTGAAATAATAGCGTAAAACGCAATTCTATGTCGCAGAATGACTGTTTTTTTTTTTAGTATCTAAAGATTTAAATGTGTAATGTTAAACTACAATATTATTCTTTAATAATAAAATAAATAAATAAATAAATAAGTAAATTACAGTTCTTTGTTAACAATAATGAATGTCGCGCTTTCCATCTCGTTTATCGATATACATGCAGAATGAATGTTCCTCATAATTACAAGCTTTCACAGTAATTATAGAAACCACTCTATTTACTTTTGTTACACGTTTGAGCTGATTAATTCGAAAGTATGGTGTAAGTCCAGTTCTACATTCCAATCCATTTTAATGAGCGGTGAAATGAACTAAAACATATTATGATTCTGTATCAAGGCATCTGAGACTGGTTTTGCAACACTCTCGAAAGAGATATAACGATCAAATTTATTTAATATTTATGAAAAGATTTCGATCGCGATTAGCAGATGCTAATTTCACTGGACCAGAACCGTTGGAATTGATGGTTACATTCACTTGATACGAGATAAACGGAAAGCGGAAACAAGCGATTTGCTACTCATATTTTCACCCATAGACGGTGCACATCTATTAGATCTACCGAAATTACGACGGATAACGGTACACAAAATCACTTAAAAAGCCTCTCGCGCAAGACCAACAGATCGCTCGCGACTGAATCATAATCCGGTAATCGTATCACAAGCAAAATTCTCTGATTCATGAATTTTTGAATATTCAACATTATTAACCAAGTAATTATTAACGAAGGATCTAAGACGCAACAGGGTTTTTTACAATTTCCGCAACAGGGTCGATCGATAAGTCATATTTTCTCATTCGTACTTTTTTGTACAAGAGAGATTCATATTAAGCCACTATATACGTATATATTTGTTTATGTATTATCTTTTCCAATTTTCATATACTCCGTATATAAAACTTATTCAAATAACATTCAACGTGAATCTTATTAATAGCAATAAAATAGAATCAGAGAATAGAATAGCTTTTCATATAACAAACAAATTAAAATACAGATTTCCTGAATTTTGTTAATTCAGACAGAATTAATAAAAAAATATTATAATTTCTCCATAATTTGGACGATTTAGTTGCAATAATTATTTAGAATTAAGCATGTCTTTTATATCGACATAATTCCCGAAACGCGATCGTTGCCGTCGACCACCGTTGAGGATCAGCGGATCAGCGCGATCAGGCTGAAAGATATCTAATTCAGAAAATATCAGGTACGATCGAGTCATCGTCTCCGTAATCCTCATTGTACTCTTCGGCTCCAGGAGGCACGAAAATTCCGCCAAGGACACCCGAGAGATTTTCACCCAGCCCCATTGCCGAAGCTACCCCAAAGACCAATCTCATCACCAGCAGTCGCATAAAATTTACCACGTTTGTCTCTTTGCTCTGCAATGATAGCTGCGTCGTTTTCTTCGACCTGCTATCTGCATACCGAATCTACGAATTACAAAATAATTTTTGAAATATTGATCAAATATCAAAGAGCAATTAAAGAGAAGAGAGAATCTCGAAAAAGAGGAGAAAATAAAGTAAGACGACTCGAAATCCGATATCGACTGGTCAAACCAGATTTATTTACGACTTACGAGATCGTTACGTGTCGATCGTAAACACTAAACATTGTAAAATGATAATAACAATGATAATTTCAACATATTAAGTATCACTGATGACGCCCGATGGCGACCCGATGACGACTCAAAGACTGCTAATCGAATCGTTGAAAGAAAGAAAGAAACAAAATAAAGTTAGCGAAAATTTGTACTCACGCTCGTGCAAACGAGCAAAACTCCAAACAAAACTATTCGGGCTCTCATAGCTGCGCAGCTGCGTTTGTTGGTGCGCGCGATAATGACTTCCGGCGACAAGGGAGCCGGCCGGCGACGGGAGGATAGCTCGATGGCGATCGGCGTTTATCCAGGAAAACGACGTCGCGGTATTTGTATACGAGCGAGGCATTCGCGCGACCAACGATCTATCGCGCAACGTTCGCCGAACAGAACTGAGGATGGGGAAAATCGAATGAACGGCCAGTCTCCGCGAGAGTCGGCCTTTTTCCACCACGACGCGACGCGCGGTCTCGAGAAAAGAAGAGAAGAGAAGAGAAGAGAAGCGTGGTATAATCGAAACGTTGACCCGCTCCCCCGATCAACCGGCTAAGCGAAATCGACGCGTCGTCGATATGCCCACCGCCACCGCCACCGCCACCGCCACCGCCACCGCCACCAACCGCCACCGACTATCGCAGAACCTAAGTTATTCTACGATAACGGTACACCACGAAAAAAAAGGCATCCAGGCCAGTCTCGGCTCGGCTTCGCGCTTCGCGTGCGTCTTGCGCCATAAGGTTGCTCGCCAGTTCGCCACTCTCGCCAGTCATCGGACGCTTCGCTTCGCTTCACGTCGCGTCGCGTCACATCGCGATGTCCGACATGCGCGTTTATCGCTACATCACGCATTTTCACGCTAGATCTGAACAAATACCAATTATACCATTATCCAGTGCAATCATGGCGAAATTTTATCAGCTAGGTTGTTTAGCGAAATCTTAGGAAATATTGTACCAATATTATTGGTACTTAACTGACATTTTTTTTATTTTTTATTTTTGACGAGATCTAAAGATTATTTACGCAAACAAAAACCGTAGGTAGTAAAATTTGATTGCTTTTTTTTAGCTAGAACTGAGAAAGTTTATCATCTAATGTAAATATAACGTGAACTGAGGAAAATATTTTTAGCGTAATCATGGAGAGCGTAGTAGATAGCGAGATTTGGAGAACGTGGGTCCACAAAACTAGATATATTTAAGATAGAACGTGGATATGAGATAAAAACTAAAAACTAAAATACAACATTTTCTTGTCGATTTATTATTAATTTATTAATTTTGTAGATATTTTAATACTGTATTAAATTAATTTATTATATCAAGTATGAACATTTACGTGATGGTGTTTGCTCGAGTTCTCCATTTATGTATTCTTCTATTATTTTCGCGACTTATTTCTTCTTCTTATATAAGAATAAGATTATTATCCACTCTGTACTGTTGGCCTGCTTCCTAATACGCGGGAAAATGATGCGCAATAGATCCCGAGGAGCTGTATGCTCCTCGATGCTGCTAGAAAACGCACGAGAAATTAGCCTGAATCGTAAGCGCCGATGAAATCTGGCACGGATCGTTAACTGGCGCATCATCCATTCGTGCCGTATATTACGCGATGTGTTACGAAATTTTTTTGCACATCGTAATAAAACGCGCCGCTAATCATCGTTTTCGCGACTTTATCTTTTAGATATCTAGTCTTGGAAAAAAAAGAAAAAAAAAACACGATTTGAGTTTGAGACATATGTCTATTATTAGCAACACTCTAATAACTTTAGTGAATTCACTTTAGTTTCTTTTTCTTTTTCTTCTAACCACTCACTACCAATGCGGTGATTATTAAAGATTTGCATTATAATCGGAAAAAAGATAAGATATAAACAAGTTTCTATAAACAATACAATGTCGCGGGTTTATTGAAATAACTACAATGAAGGGCCGCTGAAAAGAAATTGTAATCTTCTCGTTACTAAATTAATTATAATGAAAAGTAATATGTTAATAAGTATCACGTGTACTATCGCGGATGGTAAAATTTTATTATAATGACAAAAGATTCTTATCAGTTTTTATTTTCAATCGATATAGCGAAACTACTTAATCGTTTTTGGACCGACAGAATTTTGCGCGTATAATTGATAAGCGATTATGCATTCATCAACAATTGAATGAAAATAAAAAAGCTCCGTAATATAACGTCCGTAAATGATGATACCGGTTGTGACGTTCGATCAATGCCTAAAATTGAAAGACGACAACAACGATGACGATGGCGATGACAAAGAAAGAGAGAGATAGGATAATTCCTTGACAATGAGATTCGATCGTCGATCTGTCTTGGCGACAAACTACCGAAGTGGCCGATGAAAGACAGGATGCGAGCGGGACCGGACGTAACGAGCTTGGCATACGCAAACAGTTCCAGAAACGAAGGAAACACCTCGGTCGCGTATAAGTCATTGTCGTGCCGCAGTAACTTTTACGCCTTGTTACGATCAAGATAATGCCGCTAACAATATATAAGTATGACACGCCTTCTAACAATAAGTTATTTGCTGAAATACATAGCTATTGTAACGGGTAGCCATTAGACATTCACGAGGCCTCGTTGGTTCGCGCTTTTTGCTACTATCTTAGAGTACAAGGAACACAATATGGAATTTTATTGTATATATTTATATATATATATATATATATATATATATATATATATATAATGTTTATATATATATATAATGTTTATATATTTTATACATTACGTTTATATGGGATGTTTTATTTTCATCTTTCCACGTGATTACCTTTCGAAATAAATGGTTGTTAAAAAAGATACATTAAATCAAAATTATTCCGTTCCGAAGAAACGTCGTAGAAAATAAGGTAATCGCACAGATCGTAGCGGACACTTAATATGTAATTATGGTATATCAATAAACGTAACTTCGACGAAACAATGAAAGTCAATATCGACCGCGGTGTCTTTCTGCTATTGTATATGACAGGAGCATACGCTATATACGTACGTAATACATATATAAACGGCGGTAAAGCGTTTGCGGAGTTCATAGACCCAGCTGGGACATTATCTGACTCGAGCAACAGCTCAGAGTATATAGGTATACTTATACTTATATATTTACATGGTGCAGGAATACATGCGGAATTAAAGCATATTTTCCACACACATTCCACGAGAATAACTATCATTTGAGAAACTGGTTCGTGCTGAAATTCATATTGTTAGCACGTGTGCGCTTACAATCATTTTTACGTTGAGTCTTCAATTTCAATTGACCGCGTAATCGGCGAGTCGAGATTCACCGCGCAATCATTCGCAATTATCGCGAACGCGTTATTAGATCTGATGTCTTCCATCTGGCTCACAGCTTGGAAATTGAAAAATCGGTAATCCGTTATCGTCTCGTTTTCTTTCTTTCTCTTCCTCCCTCTCTCTCTCTCTCTCTCTCTCTCTCTCTCTCTCTCTCTCTCTCTCTCTCTCTCTCTCTCTCTCTCTCTCTCTCTCTCTTTCTCTCTATTTTGTTATTCGCATTTTGCGTCAGATACAATTTATAATAGTACAGTGGCAGAGATGATTAAAGGCACAATTCGCCAGTAGTGATGGTTACGCGTCAACCGCGAAATATTGATCGTTATTTATTGGCAGAAGATCGTTTGCTCGTATACATACCGCATGCCGATGTAGTACATATCGTCAGGTATTGGAACAATAGGCCGTACCATCGTCCTCCTCTGATTCACCCGCCATAGCCATTCAGTTTCCTCCTTTACGCCTCGCGTCCTGCAAGAGAGACAACTCCTGGCCGATCCTCTCTCTGTCAGTGCATGCTTTACCTTCGTGCATGACACTTTGTTTGAACCTCGCGTCGTATTCCGCGTTCGGCGCTCCGTTTTATATAAACTATAAACAAACGATTTCTTAAATTGCTTCACTCTCTCAAATTGTTCATAAATCAAGTAATAATTCTGAAATTATTTTCCTGACATAAACTAATTTACTTAATTTTACATGTTGTATATTATAAAAAATATTTAAGCTTTTCCCCAATGTGTCACAAATAGAATGAACATTCGCTTCAAATGGAGAGATGTTTGGCCAAGTTCCTTTTCTTTTAAAATTGCTTGTTCCAATTTTGTAAAGGAATAAATAAATGTGATTATACGCGAGATTTTAAACTGCGGTGCGTGTCGCACTTTTGACGGACACAGTTTCGGTCGATTGGGTTATCAGGGGTTGATGTGGAGAGATCGTTGCTCACGATGAATGCGGAGGAAGCTAAAGTGGGCTGCTTTCAAATGGTGTTAGTGCTGCTACTCGGAATAAACTATGTCATCGTCGCCATGAGTCACGCATTGCCGGTTTTTCATAACTACACGCCAAAATTTTATTGTCAGGTAAGAGTATGAAAGGAGCTAAAAAAATCGCAGAAATTTGTATTTTGACGTGATATTTTATGAGACTAAGTTATTATTTTAATTCAGTGACGTGAAATATACATATATACATATGAATTAAATCTAAAGATAGAACGTTAATTTGAACCGTTTAATTAATTTAAAGAGTATTAAATAATAAATATAAAAATATTAACACCTTATATTTCATATAAATTATATTTTTTAGAAACATAAAAATAAGAAATATTAAGTATAAAGAAGAAAAAATTATATAAAATTAAATTATATTTAGCAAACATTTTTAATCAATTTAAAATTTATATTTTGTTCTCGATTATTATATATATTTATTTGATACCTAAACATAAATTATTAAGAAAAAGATTGTTTAAAAAGACTCTCTCTCTCTCTCTCTCTCTCTCTCTCTCTCTCTCTCTCTCTCTCTCTCTCTCTCTCGCTCTCTGTAGAATGCAATAATTTGATATAATAAACAAACTGTTATTCTAGACGAAAGATTCAACGAATAAAAGCTTTGGCTGTCAAATCGCAGCAAATTCCTCGATCGTTGCCAATTTAACTTCTGCGTCGCCGGAAGTGCCAGTGCTTACATCCTGTTCCGGCAAATATCGCTTCGTGACAGAGTTTACGGAGAACAGCGTAGTCACCGAATGGGGTTTAGTATGCGAGAAACGATACTTATCTTTTCTTGGGCCGACCGTTTATTATACGGGAGTACTTCTGGGCGCGTGGATCACTGGACTCCTAACTGATCGTATTGGCAGACTTCCGATCCAAGCGATATGTCTTTACGCGCAAGGCACGATGGCGGTTGCACTCTACATTGTGCAGGTAACCAAATTTTCCATCACAATATTAGAGAGAGTATTCGATAGATTGAGAGCTCAATCATTATATTTTTAGAAAGACGAGAAAATTGATTTGGAAAATTAACATTAATTTTCTTAAATTCTTCAAAAAGTGGCTTAGATTGTTATCGCATTCGATTTTTCGTAATATAAAATTTACGATCGATAGTTCTCTATTAATTCTTTTCATTTATCGCGATTCGATATTGTGTGTAATATTTGAGCGAAAGAAAATAAGCAAAATACGCAAAGTTGCTTGTTCTAATGTGTGTAACAATTAAAATTCAGAGATATTAAAGGAGGATAAAATTTGCAACTTTAGAGCTATCCTGCATTTTTGGCGCTACGTGGTCTTCAAGGGGTATTTGTTCAAGGCTTGCAGAATTCCACATATATTCTCTCCCTGGAACTATTCCCAGCGCGATCTCGCACTCTCGTTGCATTGATTATGCAGATTTCCTGGTCGATCGGTCTCGTACTGCTCGCAGTACTCAGCTACGTGATACCAGATTGGCGAATTTTGCAGTTGGCTGTTTCTGTACCTACCGCGATCACTGTGCTGTATATTTGGTAAGGAAAAGAAAAGGACGGAAGAAAAAGAAAAAACATCTATAAAAGAAAAAAAAATAGTTCAACCGACACAAAAGTACAAAAATCTTCAAGATATCTTAAAAAAACGTCTCACAATTTGAAAATCTCTCAAGTATTATATTTATGAAATCAGTGACATTAAATAAATATAAAAAGAACCTCTTCTCATATTATATCGTGTAAAACAGGATTATACCGGAATCGCCGAGATGGCTACTGGCTAGGGGAAAATCAACAGAGGCCGATATGGCGCTTGAAAGAATCGCCATATATAACAGCTGCTGCATTGGGTTGCGAAAGAAGGATATTCTTGTGCAAGAAGCATGCGTGAAAAGTAACACAACGCCGATGAAACCAGAGAGGAAGTCGCGAGTCACCAGCGTCGAACTTGAGAAAGCGAGGGCTGACGAAAAACAGCGAGAAGAAGCTACGAATTTGTTGAACGAGTCGGAATTAAATGAACGAAAAATTATAGGTATAAATAATGAACACATTTTAAAATACGTACAAATTTATATAGAATATGACAGAGAAATGTATACCATATAAATATTAATTTCTTTTTAATTTAGAGACACTAGAGAGACTTCGTATTATACATTTTCTCGACAATATTCAATACTAAGAAATTTATTTTAGAGAGAACTTTAGAAGCCAATTCGAACGAGTCGGAAAACAAATTTTCCAACGTGGAATTACGCCGAGAGACGCCAAGTTCAGCGGAAGATTTTGACAAGAGACATTTGCCTTCGAGTTCCAAGTGCGATCGAAACGCAAAGATAATCACACAATCGGAAGGCGATCAAGGGATTTCCCTGAAAGGCGCAGAGGAGGTAGTGTTGCGTAGAATAAAGAAAGAAAAAACAAATGAAAATGAAGAGAAAACGAGAAATAGCATTAAGAAACAGACCTCAAACAAGATAAGCTCGACATTCAAGAATGCAATCGAATCGTCGATATTAAGAAAATACGGTGCTATAATGATTTGTCAATGGTAAAATATTTTAAAAAGTAATTTTTTTACTCCTTTTTTTGACATCTCCATTTACTTTTTCCTTAGACGCTATATAATATAATAATGCTTTAAATATTTTTAAAATTTCAATTCTACGATGTCATTTAAGGTGGACGTCTACAATAGCGTGCAGCATACTTGATGATCTGGCGCCAAGTTTTCCAGTTAACAGGCACATCACGTTCGCCCTGGGCGCAGCTCTCGAAATGGCGACGTATACATTTGTGTACTTTGTATTATCTAGATATGGTAGACGGCTGCCAATGTGCACATACCAATCTCTCAATGGCGTTGTTTGTATTTTAATTGCGGCTTTCTTCATTTTAACCACCGCCACTGCACCATGGGCCGGTACATATTACGAGACAAAGAAGATATAGCTTCCTCTAGTGCAGCACATTTATCAGTCACAAGATTTTACTCAATTTTCCATAGAGTATTGCAGATGTTTTTGGCACATGTAAGGTTTTCGTTTCAGATCTCGCAAAAACGATAATGTTGCTGTTTGGCAGAGTGACTATCACGAGTACCCTTTCAATCGCCTACTTGTATACCATTGAAATATTCCCAACAGTGATACGAGGTAGCTGCTTAGGCTTATGCGTGGTGTTCGCAAAAATCGGCAGTCTAAGTATACCGCATTTACTTTTATTGGTACGTTACTCATTTTTATCAGTTCTATCATTCGAGATATTTTCTATTTACAATATTTATATTTATATCTATCTATTATCTAGTTTTTTTCTTCTAGAATGCGCTACCTTTTAATTTGTGCTATTTCTGACGAATCAAAATTTGCCAATTGCAAAATCAGCTAATCGATGCACAATCATTAGAAATGCAAAATAATTTTGTTTTTTTAATTTATTAGAAGCAACATGTATCACTTCCGATACCGTTACTAGTCGTTGGAATGCTGTGCCTCTTCTCCGGCGTGTTGGCGCTGATTTTACCAGAGACACTGAATAAAATTTTACCAGACCAAGTGGTAGATGTGGAGAATGTAATCGGCAACAATAATTGCAAGAGTGATGGTGTCAATATAGAAAATGACGTGAAGGAAGAGGATTTGACAGAGAGACAAATTCTAAGGGAGAAACTCTTTTCAGAAGACTGGGTCGATGCCGGCAATGGAATTCTGGTGAATTTCACGGAGAATAAAAATACAGAGTAATTTATAAAATAAAACGACTTTATATTAAAATTACCGTACTTTTTGATGGACATCTTCAATCCGTTTTATTCGTACGAAGCGTCACATAGTCGCCGATATAAAATATTTAAAAGCTTACCTATATTACAAATAAAACAAATATCACATATATTTATATAAAATATTATACGTTGTTTGCATATATGTATAAATAGAAACATGAATCAGATAACATTATCATATTCATGACAATAAATATTTATTTTTATTTTAATATTAAGCGTAAAAAGATAGCATATATATACATGAAACTCTCGTTCAAGAATAAGAAGAGACTCAGATTAATTTGGCAGAGGCAAGATTCATGTTTTAAAAACATGTGATAGATAACTTTTAAAATTTTATGTATGTACATATTGTTATGGAGATCCATGGTCCACAAAATACTCGATTGCGGCTGTGTTTCAAAATTAATTGCCAGCGCTGAACATTTATAGTATACGTTACTTGTACTATGGATTTCCTGCACTGGCAGTGAATTTTGGAACACAGCCTGCGTCAAATATTTACTCGTAATATGTAATAGACATGAAAAGCAATGTAAAATATTAGCGCCTATCATGACACATCCGGACGAGACATTGATACGAACTAGACTCGAGATATCCGCTTGTTCTTTTCTAACTCGTTCACCCAGAAGAACAATCTTTTTTTCTTGATTTTGTCGATATCTATCAGACACAGAAAAAAACAAATATATCGACAAAAATGACATATAGAGATGCAACAATAAAAGAACCTAAAAATAGTAATATATTACAAATATTTTGTTATATTTTAAGGTATTGTTGCGTATGGAGATTCTCAAACTTTTTACTCGCAAAACAATTTTGATAAGCATAAAGCACTACAAGAAAATAACAGTCACAGATTCAATCGCAATACGCACAGAGCGAGAGCGCTCATAAATCTTTGAGTATTTAATAAACGCCAGCTCATTGTCGAGGGAATTGATTTTCACTTAACAATTTTCTCGCACAGCTGATTCGATATACAGCTGATTATTTAAAGAACCGAACACTTACCGAGAGTTTACAGTGCACGTTATAGAAATGTTACATTATTAGGTATGCAGATATAACAATTATAATGTAATAAGACTGAACAGGGAAAAATAAACTGTAACGACTCAAATATTCTTTTTCTGATTTTCCTGATTTTTTAAATAAATAATTTATTTGTATTTATACAAGAAAGAAATATGATTTAATGAAATGTGATAAAAATGTGGGGAAATTTGTGAGTTATCACAGTCAAGCAACAACCTAAATCAATCGGTTCCCATAAAAAACTATCATATTGAAAAAATCATACGAGATGTAGACTCTATCTTCAGACATATAGAATAAATATGAAAGTACGATTTCAGGGAACCTTGGGTTGAGCGATACCATTGTTCTGAGAATTAGTGTGTTGCGTTTGCTCAGCAGCTGTTTGCAGAAGTCTTGTTCGACGTCTTGTATAATGTTGCCATAGTAGAATCTGCTGATCGTCAATAAACTTTGTACATTGAGAATTCACAACTTCTCTTCTAAAGTGCTCGTACTGCAATAAATCCAGGAAGTACAAGCACATGGGGTACTTTAAATACTTTGCATATTCTGGTTCTTTCCAGTATAACAGGTACTTGAGATAATTAATAAATGTTGTGTCTTTGAAGTAGCCACGCTGTGCCAAAACTAGAATCATATTTATCATAAATAAAACAAGTTTTTCTTTTAAAGCTAATTATAAATAAAGAATGCAGAAGGATCATTCTTGCTTACAATTCAAATAATTTGGATTGGCGAGGCATTGCACAAATTCTAACTCAACCTGAAATCGTAATCGCTGTTGATCATCTGTCTCTGGAGCTCCTGAAATATAAATTTTGCAGTATTCTTCTTCTTCTTTCGAGATGATATTAAGAGAAAAGCTCGTCGATTAACTTTGTAGTGACATAACGTAATACGCAATTAGATAAAAGATAAAATTGGTTGTTACATAGCTCAATAAGTTAAAGACAGGTTAGGTTAAAGCAAAAATATTTTATGTCAAGTGATTTTTTTGAAATTTATTTCAGTCACAACGTATTAAAGACTAAGATAGCTGTATATAATTGAGAAAAGATAGGTTAGAATAGAGAGATGCTAAACGTAGAACGAAGAACAAGAACGTACCGTTCATTCCAATGAAAGATGGTTTTCTGCCTTTCATGAGCCCCGGCGGATCATCCAGTCGGTTCATAGTACATCAACTGTCGAATATTTGATACTTGTCGTCCTTACAACGAACATACGAAAATGATGCTTGGCAAGTATTCCACAACTCAATTCACACAAATGAATGCAAATGGACTCATCGGCCGTCAAATCAAATGCGAAATGCCGATGCCCTTTCGTTTATGCTGGTTTATGCCGTCAACCGTCAATCCGATATATCGGTGCTGTGTGGTTACGCGCAGTTATGTGGTATCCTGGTATCCTGATTCCTGTCACGGTCGTCAGTCGTCATATGGTCGTCACCCTGGTCACCCATAACCCATCATTCTCGTCAGTCGTCAACACGCCGATCGCAGCGCCAAGCCATGGGAAACTCAAAACTAATCGGAACGAATATATCGCGCACGACGCACGACGTTTGAAACAACCGCTTATATAACGTTTACGCGTGACTCGTTTATATAACTAATTATACTTTTTTTTACGTCGTTACATATATACATATACATATCAGATTTTACATCGCAGTTATGTTATTTAAATGAGAGCTATAACAAAATTATGAAATAAATTTATCACCACTTATGGTCCAGATTGAATGTTATTGATAGCCTAATGATAGTGATTTAATAAGAATATGCTTATCAGCATCAAAATTTAAATCGGTTATCGATTTAACCTCGCTGCCCACCAGCTTTAGAATTTCATATAACCCACCTGGAGTCATTTTTGACCCCACTTTATAATTCCTTATTTTATATTAAAAAAAAAAAGAGATTTTGACATATAAATAAAAGATTTTTAATGTATAAACATTTTTATTGAAAGCAAAAGTAACATGAAGTATAAATATTCCCATAAAAATAACTACTCGGAATCATTATCTTTGGATGTAAAGCTGGAACACGTGAAACACAAATTACGTATTTCGGCATGTTCATATTACAACTTGCATAGAATTAATGAAATGCAAGTTTTTACATGATATTATATCTAAACGGTGGGTTAATGCTTGTAAAATTACACCAAAACATTAAAAATACATTATTACATACAACCCAAAATTGACCCTAGTCTTATATTTTTCACAATAAAAAAATTTTTGTAACAGTTTAAGAATGAAAATTGCTGAAAATTAGTAGCATGAATTAAGTATGAAAAAAGCATATCTAGGAGTTGAAAGCGAAATAAATATTTAAAAAAACAGAAAATATCGCCATTTTTAGGTGCGTGGGGTCAAAAAAGACCCCAGGTGTATGTTAATAATTATTTACGATATTGCGAACCCCGATCCTATATGCATGTCGATTGTTGACAATTTGTTTTATGTATAAAACATAATGGTAAAATTATATAACAATGTACAATGTGCAGCAACGACAAACAAAGTTCAAGAAAAATGTCTCTTAATGCATAACGATAGCAAGTTATCAGAACATAATTTCTGTCTGTCAAGAATTTAATTATATAGTGATTTCAGTTATAGTGAAGATATAATTGTATGTTAAGTTGTTGTCTGTATCACGTATACTAACTTCGTGGCATAAAATGCAAATCTTCGTATGGTCACGCATAGTGCTCCTTGAAGAGTCGGTGAGTAATAATCGCGTCATATTCCAGTCGAGTGTTAATCAAGCAAGTCATTTCTCGCATGAGAGTTGTACGCCTGAGTAAAAGGTAACTTTTTCTATCTTATTTTAACATAATTATTCTAAAATATCTATTTATATTATAATATTCTCCAATCTAATTTCTATATCGTGGATTAAATATTTAAAATTAAAGACATTTATCCTTTTTATCAAGAGACACGGTAGTGTCTCGCGCCAAGTACACGCGGAGCGAGACCGACCGTGACTCTTTTACGCGACGCGACGATTTGCGAGTACTCGATATTAAATTACGGCATATACGTGATATTAATAATTTCACAATTCTTTCATTACTTGTTTAGGACATAAATTACATCTTTATGTAAAAGTGATAACATTTCAATTAATCTGGATAATTACTGCTTAATTTTAATAAACGTTAAAAATATTTCTTATATTAATAGAAAGTTATATACAAGTGAATACAAGTGTCAACTATGTCGCTGGTCAAGAGGATTTCCTACGAGGAAGAAAAGAAGAAAAATCCTGAGTTGAAAGATTCCGATATACAAATTCTAAAAGACTGGGCCATGAAACAGTCGCATCTTCCGAAAATTTTAGACGTTGAATATGTATTGTTCTTGCACAGTAATTACTATCGTATCGAGGCTGCTAAGAACACCATCGAAGAATATTACACTTCCAGGACTCACATGCCAGAATTTTTCTCCGCCAGGGATCCACTTGGAACAAAGCAATTGCGAGAGATATTCAAAGTTGTGTGAGTATTATAAATTTGTTTACGTATTCAAGTAATAAATATTTTAACAATATATCCAAGTGCATGCTGACAGTTAATAGACTTTGAGGTATTTCATGTCATACTCATAAGGTTTCATATGTTTGAATATATCTTCATTTTTATTCATAAATTTCTTAAGTAAAAATTCAAATTATAATAAATATAATAAATAATATAAAAGGTAAAAAGATAAAAAGGAGCTGTCGAACTTAAATATCTATAAGATATCTATAAGATATAAAAATAAAATTCAATCCAATTGTGCGTAAAATAATTAAATTTATTTAAAAAGGGCGCAGATGACACTGTCAATGAGAACGAAGGAAGGATACAAACTTGTTTATTCGAGATTAATAGATTATGAACCGTCACGTTTTGTTTATAACGACGTCATGAAGTACTTTTCTATGGTGGTTGACTTGTGGTTGTACACCGAAGGGACCGCCGAGGGTCATATAATTATTATAGATATGGCAGGTGTTACCTTCGCTCATGCTGGCCGTCTTAGTCCCATGGGGATTAAGAGATATCTTTATTATTTACAAGAAGCTATACCAATCAGACTTAAAGGTCTGCACTTTGTTAACACCAACGCGGTCATGGATATCATTTTGTCGATGATGAAGCCGTTTATGAAAAAAGAGTTAATGGAGGTGGTAAGAACAATAAAAATATTTTACATTAAATGTAAAAAAGTTCCACGCATGTAAATAAATAAAAAAGATTTTGTCTTTTACTTAATTCCGAATCAATTTTTATTTGAAACTTGTTTACCAAAAATAATTTACATTAAGAGTTAAAAGATCAGTACGCGGTGAGTATAATGATAATGTTTTCTCTAAAAAGATATAGATTCAACATACATTATTATTATTATTATTATTATTATTATTTGATTCCTAAATTTTTTAAATATAGTAATGAATAACGAATACGTCTTATATACATACACATACGTATAATAATACATTTTCGATATATTTTCAGTTACATATTCATCCCACGAAGGACACGCTGGCAACGTTTGTGCCACTGGAAGCATTCCCTTGCGATGTAGGTTTAGGTGGAAAAGCTAAACCGTTGAAAGAACAACAGGAGGAGATATTAAAAAAGATAGAGGGTCATCGTGAATGGTTTCTACAAGATGAAGTCACGGGTCGTGTAAACGAAGCATTAAGAGTAGGCAAAAGCAAGACGATGGATTTGTTCGGGGTCGAGGGAAGTTTCAAGAAACTAGATATAGATTGACTCGTTTAATTTATGTCGAAAGTATAACTACATAAAATTGCTTAAAATATATTTATATCGATTTATATCGATTCATAAATATACAATTTTTTATATTCACGTGTGAGAATCGCACGAAATAAGTAAATATTTGATGCTTATAACAATAGAATTAACAATAATACAAATATAACGATTATCCAAAATTTAATTATAGTTTATTCATTGGCAATTAATTAATTGATTTCGCAAAAACGATTTACGCGGTTTATATGTCTCGAAGATTACAGAAATTGTTCCAAAAAACGTAATATGCAATCTATGATAATCACGATATAATATATAAGTTAAAAGATCTCTAGAAAAAAGTGATAGTCCATATTAACTAATATTTAAAACGTTAATAATACATCGTAATTCCAAGTATGATCCAAGTATTGTAATGGAATATTAAATAGCTTTAACACCAACAACCGGCGGAGATGTAATTCTGTAAAATTGTAATGTCATTCTGCTATTATGTTCATAAATTTAATCTAATATACATATAAGCAAAATTTTTTACTCAAAGTCT
Source organism: Temnothorax nylanderi (assembly GCF_030848795.1). Taxonomy (NCBI): domain Eukaryota; kingdom Metazoa; phylum Arthropoda; class Insecta; order Hymenoptera; family Formicidae; genus Temnothorax; species Temnothorax nylanderi. Next base: position 253,420 of record NW_027249136.1, read on the forward strand.
TGAACTTTGACATTTTAATCACGGCACTAGAATCTTACAACGCAATCTGTAAAGTGCGATATTATTTGAAAAATCGAGAAGTGGGTTTATTTCGATTGTGTTTCTCATAATTATGGATCATAATTAATATAATACGCAATTATTATAGATATACGTAAGGCACTTTTGTACGTAGCATGCATAATAGATTTATTCAGTCACGTTAGTTCTTAGAATCACTAGATGCAATTTTCTTACAATTTATTTCAACCTGTTACGTTAAAAAAGAATAAAAGGAGTTAACATACAATATAATGTAAAGTATTAATTCAATTAATACGTTTCGTGCCGCGTCTACTGATGTTGTGTTCTCCATTTAAGCCGTCTCTAACATTTTGAAATGTAACTTAGTTATCATATAATGTATTATCGTTGTGGTACACGCGGTCTAAATGGACAGTCGCGTAAAAACGGTGTGACATGGAACGTGTTAAAAACAATAAGATTTATGTAACGCAATACAAATGAGATCTACAAGCATACAATCAATTATAGTGCGTTCTTTATATATAATTATGCCTCAATCTCTTTTTTGTTATTTAGCTATTAATGTCCAACTTGTAAATAGCTGTTTGAAATTAATATTTTTTATCGCGCGATCGTGACTACGCAGATGGAATATTTTAGTTTTCGTGGAGCGCAATATGAAAGTAATCGTTCTCGGCGTGTCGAACGCTCGAAACGCTCGAAACTCTCGGACATTCTCTTTTAGAAATCAGTGTGTAATCGACTTATCGCGTGCGCAGCAGCGATATTCTGTGCTGTGTTACCAATATTTGTAGGACAGATCCACCTGTGAATAACCAGTTAAGGAACAACTGGTCAAGGTAGATTGACGATCTAATTTTTTCTCTAACTAAAAATCTCATTTCAACTTCCGCAGACGCGTATCATATCGATCGTATTTTTAATTAATTAAAAGTTAACGTTTGCGCTCAATATACATATGTATATTTATATTTTTTTCTTGTTTCTTTGCATGATTTCATATAATTCTTTTTCTCTTTCCCGCAAGTGTATCTAAAAAAAAAAAAAATTATAAACGAGGACAAATTTGTAGGTCGATCAGAGCACCGATGTCTGCACTACCGACTCGATATGTTAGTATAGAAGAAGAGTGCAAGCGAAATCCGGAACTCAAGATGTCAGATCTGCAAATGTTAAAGGATTGGATGGAAAAGCAGCCTCATCTGCCACGAATAGAGATGGTGTATCTTGTTATGTTTCTGCACAGTAACTATTATCGCATAGAGCCGACCAAGAAGACGATAGACAATTTTTTTACCATAAGAACGCTTTTGCCAGAAGTGTTCTGTAATAGAGATCCAATCGCGTGGAAAGAATTGCGAAAGGCCTTCTCTGTCATGTAAGTGATCCTGTCAAATTATTAAGATCACCAAGTATCATTAAAAATCATATGGAAATATAAGAAAAAATTAAGTATTCTTTCGATAATAGAGCAGCTGTGCCATTAGAGGAAAAAACCAAAGAAGGATACGTCATGACACTTGTCAGATTTCTGGATCCGAATCCGAATAAATTCCATCATTTCGAGTGCACTAAGTATCTGCTTATGACGTGCGAGGTGCAAAATCTGGTGCATGGCACCAGCGAGGGATTGGTTGTTATTCTTGATGCAGCTGGCCTGTCTTTCAGCCATGTCGCTGCTATGAATTTAATGGGATTAAAAAAAGTTTTATTCTATATACAAGAAGCTGCTCCGGTTCGATTGAAGGCCTTACACGTACTGAACGCTATGCCCATAGTAGATACGTTTTTGAATTTGTTAAAACCCTTCATAAAGAAGGAAATGATGAATCTTGTAAGTCAATGACATGTTAAGTCTCTTCTTTTTAAGAAGGAAAAAATATAAGATATGAATGTACATTTATTACTTTAGCTGCATTTTCATTCAAACATGGAAACCGTGAAGAAATATCTACCTATCGAAGCTTTGCCAAACGAGTACGGTGGGAAAGCGGGACCTATCGAAGAAATAGCAGCTAAGCATATCCAATTGCTGGAAGAATTTCGCGATTACTTTCAGTATGACGAAGCTAATGGACGAGTGAACGAATCTTTGCGAGTTGGCAAATGCGAAAGTGCGGAAAATCTATTCGGTGTAGACGGTAGCTTTAAAAAGTTGGAGCTAGATTAATCAGTTGAATTTAAATTTCTTCAAAAAAATTTTTTTATAATATTTGGTGTGTCCTCTCTCTCTCTCTCTCTCTCTCTCTCTCTCTCTCCCTCTCTTCAAATACTACAAAGCATCATATTTTTGTTCAATAATTTTTTTACCATTTATATAAGTTATATTATATCAATATTTACAAAGGTAAACACAAAAGAGGATTTGTATAATATAATTCGATTGTCAAATTATCTCAATAATTATATTATTTTGTGATACACAATTTGTATGCATAATTATTGTTATGTAACTAAGTTACTTGAAAGATTATAATAATTTATTATACGTACACATGCATGTTCATCACTCCTTAAGCCACAAATAAGCACTACTAATTGTAAAACCTTGACGCGCATACATGTGTGTTGCGATCGTATAATGCTCATAGAAGTTACACGTATCGCAACGCATAATTTTCCGCATGCACACCACTCTAATTAGAACTGATTTATAATACGAATTAAACTCGTATATCTGCAGTAGAAAACCGGTTCTAGCAGTGCTCGCTAAGTCTCTGAACGGTTCGCTTTACTAGCTTTGAAAATATCATATTGAAAATTCGGAAGGAAAGAAAAGGAGGTGTTCCTTAATAAGGTAATCTCTCTAGGACTTAAGTACCAAATTTGTTAATACTTATAAGTCATATTCAATTCAGGCATGATAATCTATATAAGGCTGCATATAATCGTTATACTTGGGTTGTCCTTTTCATACCGTTGTCAAGTATGGAGTAATGAATTTAATATTATAATTATAATTATAATTACTGAGAGGCTTTTTAATTAATTCTTGATCAAGGAATAATAACTAGAATATTCCAAGCTTGATTGACACGGAGTATAAAACAACTATAATACTATTTACTAATCCCGCTTTGCATGCATTAGTTTCAGACTAGTGGTTATTCAGAAATAAACTTTTTATCAGAGTTGTCTATTTCAAAAATTTCTTTATTTCTGACCACCAACTAACCAGTTTTACGACATTTTTTTTCTCACGTTGTGACCATATAACAAATTCAAAACAGTAAAAACTGAATTGATTTTTCTCAGATATTTTTCTATTCAGATACAATAAAGTACATTTTAAGCTGCAATTCAACGTGCACGGTCAATAATGAAAAGAATCACATTAGAAGAAGAAATGAAGAAGAATCCTCAACTGAAGCTATCCGATATACAATCACTGAGAGAGTGGTGCGAGAAACAACCGCACTTGCCAAAAATTGAGGATAGTTTTCTCGCCTTGTTCCTTCACAGTAATTATTATCAAATGGAACCAACGAAAAACACAATCGAGACGTACTACACAGCCAGGACGCATTTACCAGAATTTTTTTGCAATCGGGATCCGCTCGAGGAAAAGAAACTACGACAAGCCTTCAAAGTTACGTAAGCGATTTTACGAATATTAGTGATTGAATAATAGAGTGAATAATGGTATAACTTGTTCGTGTATAAAACGGCTAATTTTTATAATATTTGAAATGTTAACACTTTGAGATCTGTACATAAAATAACGCAAATCCTACAATATGTAGATATATAGATATACTAGTATTTAATTGTAGATTTTTAAGAATAATGCAGAGTAATTTTGCTAATATTTTGATCTATAGAGATATTGATATATTAATAATAATTGAGATAAATTGTGACTTAAAAAGGGCTATACTTCCCCTAAATGGAATAACAAAAGACGGTTACAAGATTATATATGGAACATATCTGGACCCCGATCCTTCTAACTATATCTTCAATGACAACGCGAAATATTCCACGATGTTACACGACATATATTTTCTGACGGATGGTACGAACAACGGTTATACTTATATTGTCGATGCTAGTAAACTATCATTTGGTCATGTCGCGCGAATGAGTCCATTGGGATTGAAGAAAATGTTGTACTACATCCAAAAAGCGGCACCGATACGTCTAAAAGGAATTCATGTCATAAACGCGCCACCCGCCATGGAATTGTTGATGAACACGGCGAAACCTTTCATGAAAAAAGAGCTGATGGACATAGTAAATATCACAAATCGATTAATTAAATTCAATTGTAATTATTTAGCAGCAATATTGGTGTTTTTTAAGAAATATATTCATTCGCGCGGTCACATAGTGGGTGACACAGCAATCAAATAATTCTGATAATTCTGATTTGTAATGTCTGAACAAATAATTATTTTTAATTGTATTTCTATAGACTTAAACAAACCTCATTATGCAAAATATAATTTTTGATCGTCACCGATAAACGTAGAAATTTTTGTGTCTAATTGTCCGTAATATTAAAATTTTTATAATCGAAAAAATTATACTAATTTCAATGCTACTATATCCTATTTACAATTAGTACTCAGGAAAGTTTTTCTAAATCATCTCATTTACTTTTCTTATACACAGATACATTTTCATTCATCGTTTAAGAGCCTTTCCGAATATATTCCGGTGGACGCGCTGCCGAACGAGATGGGGGGAAAAGCAGGCTCTGTACATGAATTAGCGGAAATTCAAGTGAAAAAACTCGAAGATTATCGCGAATGGTTCCTGCTAGATGAGGTAAATAGACGCGTTAATGAAGCGTCGAGAATCGGCAAAAGCAAGTCAGTGAACGATTTGTTCGGTATAGAGGGTAGTTTTAAAAAACTCGATATAGATTAATATATTAGATAATTTTTTTATATATTTTAATATAGCTGATTATTCTATTCTTATTTTATCTTTTTTATAATATATTATTTTGTACCTTGCACTTTACGTAACGTTTTACGTAATCGTGCATCGTGCATCGTCCATCTATCCGAGTAAAAACAATTATTTATGCGAGAATGTCGTAATCGCTGCAATTTATTAATAATTTATTAGTAATTGTTAATATACACGGTATCGCAGAATCAATGTATCACTACAAGAATAGCAACAATATCAAGTTTAATTATAAAATTGTATAGTAGAGACTAAAAAAGAAATTTTAGTAAATAATAATCTCCATTTTGATATTTCCGATTAAAAGTTTTTTGTTGTTAAAGAGTACGAGGTCAGATTTTGCGATATCCTGTATGTCAGAGATATCTATCTGTGACGTAGCGCAGGAGCGAGCAAAAACAGAAGGTGACTAAAAAAGAAACGAACGATTGCTCTTGCTCGCCAACATCTAAATATCTAAAATCTAAAAGATCTTATGATAAAAGTCCAAGGCATAAACAGGTGCAATAGATTTGCAATATAGGTATTATGCAAATAACATAGACAATCTAAAGGTACAAAATCCGGTTAATTTATATATTTTTGCGTTCTAATAGTACTAGAAGTTTCATATTATACCTACAATAAAAGCGATGGAATATTTATAAGATTAGGTTGCAAAGACCATGAGATATCAAGTCTTTTTTTATTGAAACAGTTTGAGTCCTGACTAGTTGTTTATTCTAGCTTCTAAACATTGTGAATAATAAAGTGAAAGAAAAAAAGAATTTTAAAAATAATCACATTATTATATAAATCTATCATATTTGTGCAACACACCCTAACACTGCAAGGAGATTTCAAAGTATGTAAAAAATATTGTAAAAAATTATTTTCTTAGAAACCAAAAGGTATTAAATATGAAATAATCGGAGTTGTATTATTATTAGAAAATAATAAATGTTTTACAGTATTACCTAAATCACTATCAGTTTATTGAATTGTTAATCCAGTTTTTAAAAGATTTATTATAGAAATTTATACTTTTATAATCAACTATTTTGTATACTCAAGTTGACTAGAAAAAAATAAATCTTACAAGTAGCGATATCGACGAGAAATAAAGAATATTTCCCGTGAAAAAAGAAAAGCTAAGAAAAAGACGTACGTGTTGACGATATCACAATCGAGAATTATCATGTCGTTAGGAATTATATTTACGTATTTATATTGTATCTAGAACTTGCTCAATAAATTGAGTGATTGTAACGCTTTCAATCAATAAATAATAAACACATAATATCAAATAAAGTGCCTTCTTTCAGGTACAGTTCCATTCATCAATGACACAGATGCGAGCAGATATCCGTTCTCGATAAATGCAATGTTCAACTATATAATTTAACAGGAAAACTATATAGTTCTACTCGAGAATTAATAAACATTCAAATAAAAAATATTAATAAAATTTCTGGAAATAATTTTTGAAGAACGAAAGAATCGATTATGCGAGCCATATTACATTCGGATTGACAAGAGATTTCTATAAGTGGGCTGTTGAGCATAATAAATAGTTTTCGAAAATTACGCCGTATTTTTTTTTGGCTGCAGTTTTTTACAAATTATTACACGTGGATAATATATAATAAATATTACTTAATCATTACCTGTTATCGGATGTAATATACTTGCAGAGTAAACTATTTTCCATCTATAGTTATTTGCTGAAGATAGTAGCTGCGCGTAGCTGCGACTATCAGTCGTACCGACTAATCTCTAAATATATCATGAATTGACAACGTAATACATTTTTCATAGATTTGTCTTAATACTATTTTACTGCTTATTAGCGTAACGTAATCTTCAGCACGCCAATGACAAACTAAACTATTTTCACATGGCATTCGCATGTTTCTTAAAGTCATTCTAATAGCTTTGTTGAGATGCGATTTCTCTTTTGTGACACACTTTTAAAAATGTTACGTGTCACGTATAGTCACGTGACTAATGATAGAGTACTAGGTAACTGTTAAATGTAGATTTGTATGTGTATAGATTCATCCGTGTGTAGCTAATACCCCAGAAACTCTATATTTTTATATATGTATGTCATCATGTTTTATCCATTTTTAAATATTGAAGAGTAGACGTAGATAATTTTCAATGTAACGAATCGACATGATTGATATACATATGTAATAAATAAATATTAATACTGATCTATACTGACATGGTAAATTATTGATACAATATTATTACAATAGATAACTCTTTCACACTTTGTTTGTTTTATATTAGTAGCGCGTTAATTTTTTATTTATTTATATAAATATGTATATTTTAATTTTTATTACCTATAATTATAAGAAATACTCTAAATAAATCCAGACCGTCGTTGCTATAGATTGCATGTCTCTCATTTTTGCTGATTGGGAAAACTGTATGTGTCTATAAAGTAGAATTTCATACATTTCCTAATTATCACGAAGATAGCATGTTACGTCACGTACTCAAATGTCACGCTACATTCTCAATTGCCGTTTCGCCACTGATACAGCTTAAAAGGTCTAGGTCTAAGCAGATCTCAATTAGTACTGTCCAAGACATCAGGCTGATCGTGAGACGTCCGAAATCCTTTCACATACGTGTAGCACGTATATCCGAGGTATATATGGAACTTTAAAGTATATATTTCATTCGCTATCATTAAAATGATCATACTTTAGTCTAACAATTGTGCAAGACAAGTTACTTGGCTTGCAAAGAATGAAGTATTGGGCACGCAATCATTTTTCGACTACGTTCAACTCCACATTGTAATACATTATTTGGAAGATTCCGCACATAAACAAGTTAATATAATATTGCATTTGATATTGTTTGAAAGTCAAAACGAAATATATTATCTATATCGTGTGGTATACAATTTAAACTCGTCGATATTCGCTGCCCGGTAACGTTCAGTCATGAGCCGCGATCACGCGCCTCGAAGAGCGTCGCGCGCGATTATTCGTTGAGGCACCGCGCCTCGCAACAGTAGCACGTGCTCGACGCGCGAGCATTAGCAACCCTATAATGAAAAACTAAAGCTTGAAAACAGAGTCACGCGTGATTAGCCGCGAATAAGCGCGTTCTCCGGTTTTCCACGGCGCGACCGCCGAACGGAGAGTTTCGGAGCAGGCAGAAGACTTTGAGCGATCTAAGATTGAAATTCGTTTGCGTGCGGTAACACTGAGTGTTCTGTGATTTTGTGAGCTGACGCCCGTATCATTCTCACGATCGTCCTCGGCCTCGCGATCAAGATCTCCGTCGGCCGCGAGCAAGATCTCCGATTTTTACATCCGATTCGTGGAACGGCCTTGTCAGAAAGGACGAGAATCTCCGCGTGTACGCGAATTGCTCCGGGCGTCGCCTTGCTCCACCTTGTGCACGAAATAAACGTTTTGTTAATAACGACACGAACTCTCAAGTTTTTCTCCCGCTCACGATCCTTCAGCGAATCTGAGGATTCGCGCAACCGACTGTCTTCGCGCTCATCTCTGAGCGTATCCCGGCATTTCAATCGGGACGCGATCTCGTCGAGATCGGCTCCCGAACAGATATAAAAATTTAACGTAACGGTCCCAATTTCCTCAATCATATGTCGTTATTTTATATACCTATAATAAGATATACATATGTATCATATGCTTTCACTTCCATAGGAGTTTAAATTCAAAGTGGCTGGATAAAACTATTGTAGTATCGATGGCTTCGATAAAACTAGTATCGTTCGAGGAGGAACTGAAGAAGAATCCTGAATTGAAAAAGGCAGATATTCAAATGTTGAGAGAGTGGTGCGAAAAACAGCCTCACTTGCCCAAGATATCAGACAGCGAATTAGCATTGTTCTTGCATAGCAATTATTATCGACTCGAACCGACGAAAACTACTATCGATACTTTTTACACAGTTAGGACTCACGTACCTGAGTTCTTCTCCAATCGAGATCCTAATAACAATAAGGAACTCAAAAAAGCAATTGAAACGGTGTAAGTATATTATTTATAATCTTTTTCTTTTTAATTATTCGTTACATTCATGTGTGTGTGTGTGTGTGTGTGTGTGTGTGTGTGTGTGTGTGTGTGTGTGTGTGTGTGTGTGTGTGTGTGTGTGTGTGTGTGTGTTTGGTATTCCTTATACACAAAAAATGGATGCAGCAATATTTCTCGCAGAGAAATTTCGCATACAAAGTAAAAGTGATCTTATTATCGACAGAACAGAACAAGTTTTGGAAGGAACTACTAAAGAAGGCTATAAAATCATTTATGGAAGACTCCTAGACAGCGATCCATCGCATTTTGTTTACAACGATGCGATAAAATTCCTAAATATGGTAATCGATCTATGGCTTTACACCGAGGGCACTTGCGAAGGCCACATAATATTATTTGACATGAAAAACGTTTCTTTCGGTCACGTCGGCCGTTTGAGTCCTATGGGCCTAAAGAAATTCCTCTACTATCTACAAGACGGATTGCCTGTCAGATTGAAGGGTCTCCATTTTATGAATTCTTCTCCGGTAATAGATGTCATTATGAATATGATGAGACCATTCATGAAAAAGCAGTTGATGGATATGGTAAGATTGAAATTATATACACACACACATTACCGATCAATTATCCACATCATTACATTAAAAGTGAAAAGATCAAATTTCCTATTTGATATAGCAAATTGTTTATATATTAAGGGGGTCATCCCGTGTGACGGCCGTTTTTTTAGCTTTTTTCGGGATTTTTTTTTGACGAACAATAAAAACATAGAACTTCAAACTTTTTACTATTTATTTATTAACATTTCAGCACTAACTCAAATTTTTTTTAGGCCAAAATTCTCACTCAATTATGAGTTATACCACTGTAAAGGCACTCATGTCGAAAAAAAGTTTGCAAGCGGCGTCCATGATTCAGGCTGATCGGCTTATCTGAAATCAAAAAATACAACAGTATTTTAATCTGTGAAGCTATGGCTATCGCCGGAACTAGGGTAATTGAAAAATGTCAAGCCGTTATTTTTTTTATGACAAAATAATCACAAAAAATCATGCCATTTGTAAATCAAATTTTTGAAAACGTGTAAAATATTCAATTTTCAATATTTTCAAATAATCCTAGTTCCGGCGATAGCCATAGCTTCACAGATTAAAATACTGTTTGATTTTTTGATTTCAGATAAGCCGATCAGCCTGAATCATGGACGCCGCTTGCAAACTTTTTTTCGACATGAGTGCCTTTACAGTGGTATAACTCATAATTGAGTGAGAATTTTGGCCTAAAAAAATTTGAGTTACTGCTGAAATGTTAATAAATAAATGGTAAAAAGTTTGAAGTTCTATGTTTTTATTGTTCGTCAAAAAAAAATCCCGAAAAAAGCTAAAAAAAAAACGGCCGTCACACGGGATGACCCCCTTAAACAACGCTGCATCTTCGAAAATATAATTTTAAATGCTAAGAGATAAGAGAAATATTGCATTTTACTTCTTTACTGCGTATATAATACGTATGTATAAATACGTATTTTAATTATATTTTTATTTTTGGAAAAAATTGCATGGAGCGGAATATAATTCGATGAAAAAAGTATAAAAGTTTTGAACTATATGTTTCTATAAATTCTAGTTTCATATGCATACCACGAGCGACACTCTGGAGAAATTCATACCCCTCGAAGTTCTTCCGAATGAATCAGGCGGTCAAGCCGGTTCTCTACAGGAGTTACATGATAAAGAAGTAAAAAAATTGGTAGATCACGTTGCTTGGTTCCAAGAAGAAGAAGGTCATCGCGTTAATGAGGCGCTACGACCGGGCAAGGCGAAGACAGCAACGGATTTGTTTGGAGTTGAAGGAAGCTTTAAAAAGCTCGAAATCGATTGATTGAATAACTAAATGTTTTGCAACACCAATGGTATAGCTATTTGGTTTTATTTTTAGAATGCGCGGCGATAACCACACAGTTTTGGAAAATAAAAAATTCTAATCTATTTCATGTTTATTTTAACATTAAATATTTAACCAATCTTTATGGAATTAAATATAGTATAGTAATAACAACTGTAACAACTAATAACAATTGTACTGATTGTTTATTAGATTAGATCAGGTTAAGCATATAATAGTTAGATATATCATAATTTCATGCACGAATCACAAATTTAATTATATTACTTCTTATTACTTCACGTTTACTTTGGTAATCAGGTTTCTTATTTGCGTTTCTTCATACATGTAATGTTTTTCTCCGGCAATCAAATTTAATTATTCAATCCCAACATTTAGTAACAAATAAAATTATATTATCATGTTAATTTCAACAAAGATTAATATTAAATTTAAACCGTTTAAATATATTTATATGTTAAGAAAGTTATTCTCTATATAAAATGCGAAGCAAACGTTGCAATCTTTACTGTATTGAACAAATTTATAAGAAACAAGAAATTCTTCATCGTTGTTGTAAATTTATTTTATTGTATAAGTGCGAAACATTAATACTTGCGCATATAATCAACTATTCTGGTTAAATCCAATAGTATAATTACTACAGTGATGTTAATTAATTTGATCTAAATAAATATTAATGTTAATATAAACAATAATTTTGTTATTTAAAAGAACCGTTTTGTTAATGTATCAAGTTGAGTTTATAATATAATTATACGAATCATATAGAAAACTGCTTCGGTGTGGAGAAACCTTTATAATACCCGCTTTTCGACAGTTTCTTATAATACTTTCACCATCGAGCTATCCTCGCAGTAAACGGCAAAACGCGCGTGTGACTATATCGATGAACGAAGCCAATCGACTTGTCAGTCTCGCGTAATGAAATACATAATCGTAAGTAGAGAACATAGATTTACGATTAATTAATATTATAATACAAATATTTCAGATAAATATCTGCATCGAATTCAATGCATAAATAATAGGTTCATATATACATATAAACACACAATATAAACAAAGTTTATAGGTGTGTATCTTATTATATATGTAGGTATATTGTAATAGAGTACAATGCTCTATAATATTTTTATAAATAGGAAATCTTTTAAAATAAAGAAGGAAAATATAAAAACATCGTAGGGCAGATTAAACAAATTAAAAAAATTTCTTCAGACAGTGTACAGTTTATATGGTGAAATATAACCGGTTGATTACGCAACTCGCTTACTTGGAATTGTATTGATGCGTGAAAGTTGCTGTATTCTTTAGCTGCGTTCTGATATTTGCTGCCAGTAATACTGAATAGTAATATAAAATTGAATAAATCTATTTGAGAAGAAATTAAGAAATTAATGTAGAATTTAGAATAAATAAATAAAAATATTTTAAATACTGACTTTCTAATTTTTAAAATAAAATCTTTATTCTGGATTTTGGATTAATTTCAAATTGAATGCATTTTAGAAAATTTACCACCATTTAAAATCCAATCAAACCATTTAACAAATTATTATTATAATTATTAAATGTTAAATTAATAAATAGATAGCCGCCGCCGCTTTGATTAGCGTTTGCTCGGCGGATGTATCGCATATTTCGGGATACTCGACAACGACACCACTACCACCTCCGAAACCGTATAGTTTCCAATATGAGGCAGGACGATATCCAGGACACATCGATCGTCTTCATCGAGAAACCGGTGATGGACATGGAATTATTCACGGTAATTCACGGCAACGGTCATTCATATACATATATATACCTACTATAGGTCCTGCAGATCGCGTACCAACATACTCGCTATATTTCATCAATCATCACAAATCCGTTTGCATTAAATCAAAATACAAAACAAAGGATAAAACTTGTCAAATTGAAATGAATTGAATCTCCGTCTCAGATTTTGCCTTTTTTTATGACAAAAAATAAATTGCATTATATCCAAAGACGTAATTCTAATTTGACTAGTTTAATGTTGACGAACATATGTAACAGAAATGTCAATTGTGTAATAATGTAGTAATTAAAAGAACGAATGCAATCTGCAGTCAGACATGTTAATGATCGCGGCGGTGTATTATATGTATATGTATTTCAGGAACATATTCGTACATCGATCCAAAATACAAAGTACGAACAGTGGAGTATACGGCCGATAAAAACGGATTTCATCCAGCTTTAATTAACTTTGAGGATGCTTTCGCTCAACCTGCCGATTCAGAAGCTGTAAGACTGGCCAAGGAGAAACATTTCCGTCTTTATCACAGGATTGCAGAGGCAAACGCTCATAACGTTCCAGCAAATTTGCCACGAGTAATTGTCTGTTATTAATATATCCGTTAATATATAGTAAAACTAAGGATCCGATTTCCAAGTCAAACTAATTTCAAAATCACAAATTCCCCATTAATCAAGTTACATTCTTTGTTAAAGAGGCGACGAGGCGGGAGAAGCAGTTTATTTGTCTAAAAAAATACCGCCGTTTCCGGGAATTCGGATATCTCGATAAAGAATAAAATTTTGATTGCGCTAGATTATCTCGTGCATAACTTGCGTGTTTTTTCATTGCTTTGCTTAATTGCTTTGCAGGATTCAGCGAGCGTGGCGAGAGCGAAGGACAGACACAATGAATTGTATCACAGAATCGCGGAACAACACGCGGCGATCGCCGAGCAAAGGGAAGCTGAACGATTGGCTTACGAGGCAACTTCCGTTGTAAATGACGTAGATGATGATCAGACGTGTTAATGACGTTTTACGTTACGCATATGTTGGCATTACAAATCAATGCGTCGTGCATACGCTAGCTCTAAGAAGAAGATACGCTTCTTAGCCTGAGATGCGCGTTTTAATGCTTAAAATTCTTCTCTCTCTCTCTCTCTCTCTCATCACGATTCTCTTATTAAATTAATTTAAATGATGGAAAAAAATGCCCGTTCGACTACAAACTACAAGTAAAACAATTGTTGATTATAATATAGTCAATCTCATTAACGAGATATTTTTAATCATATAGGAATAATATATAAGGCAAGTGCCAAGATGTCAATAATATAGGTATATGGTAATCGTATGTAGAGAAGCTATAAAAGTTAAATAAAGCTAATTAGAATTTGCATAAGATTAAGTGCTAATTGGAATTCACAATAATAAAAAGAAATTTAACCATAATCATGAAATCCAACACGGACAATAAATTTTTATGAACGTATATCTTTATCTGTTATTTTCATTTTTTAATTTATATAACAAAATTTGCATGTATTATTTTCTAATTTTTATAGCTGTTGACAAAAACACAATGTTATTACAGATATACCTTCAGATAATTATACTTTATTTGTGACAAATGGATCGAAATGATGATCAACGTCTATAAATATGTAGATCACAAGATATAATAAATTTTATAGCAATATAAGATCGTTGTATAACTCTTTATCGCGCATGTTCTCTGTTATCTCCCAACCAATAACAAAGAAAAATAATGCTTATGATTGTTACATATTGTTTCTTTCTTTTGATACTCTTTTGTTTTTTCGCGGGTGACGATTAGTTTACATAATTATACACATACATGTATATACATATATGTGCGCGAGCAGATATGGTCAACTTTGAAACTTGTTATTGTTTCCGGAAGTGCCGGAAGTGCTATCGCGCAAACAAAAATTTTTGATGAAAGATACAGCATAATCGTACTGTAATAGTATAAAAGGCATGCCACAGGGTGTACGGCATTAGTTGGAACAAATATTGTAGTGAAAGATGAAGTTGTTCGGCAAACTATTCTGTTTCTTTGCCATGTGCATCATGGTAAGAATTATCACAATTTCGAGATGTATAAATGACCAAAACTTGATATATTCCTATTATATAACAATAATTTTTCATTATTCAGTATCACAATAAAATGCAAAGCAATATTAATTTCTCGTTATTATTTATGTGCCCGCGTGTTTACATAAAAATAAAAATATATTATAAATATTAATATCGAGCAACTCTTAATTCTTACTTGCTTTTTTTAGGCGACGATGAGCATGAGCATCGGGAAATCGATTCTTGGGATTGACAAAGTAGCTTGTAACAGGATCAGGATGCGGCCGACGTCCACGACGACAACCACTGCCCCATAGGGGTAAACTGCACAGTAAGAAATAAAACGTAATTTTAACATTTTTTACATGTCCCAGAAAGTCCACTCTAAATTAAAAGTTAAAATGACTCATTCATCATGTGTTACATGTTGACAAGTTAGAAATGTTAATTAATTAACACTATACTTAACATTTATATTTGTTCTTTTGACTTTAATTTTCAAGTTATATTAGCACATGATTATAATTATTTTACAGATTTTACTTTTATTATGTGTAGATTTTACTTAAATTTACTTTTTTTTACTTATTTATGTCTTGATAGAAACATTTAATTTTAGTAAATTTAATGATTTTGTATGTTAAAGTTTACGATTATTTGAAATTTTA
Organism: Temnothorax nylanderi; assembly: GCF_030848795.1. NCBI lineage: Eukaryota > Metazoa > Arthropoda > Insecta > Hymenoptera > Formicidae > Temnothorax > Temnothorax nylanderi. The sequence continues at coordinate 268,826 of NW_027249136.1, forward strand.
CGTAAAACTTTTGTTTATGTGTATAACGTAGCATGGCAGTGTCCAATGTCGAGTGTCCACTCGGTCCACTCCAGTATTCTTTCATTATTATATCTTACAATCAGTGGATGCAACTACTTGTGCTAAGACATTCCTAGAAATCCCGCGATTCTCTCATATGTTTATTAGTCGATACAATTTTTTAAATTAAAATCTATTATTTGCTTAATATCGGACTTAATATTTAATAAATTTGTTAAATATCATGCACGATAAATTTTAATCTTTGTATACATGTAATAATTAAAGAGATAACATTTGTTTTAGGTAACACCGTAGTAAGATGACAACATTGGACCGTAATATAGATGGATCTAAAACATTACAGACAGCCTAGAAGGAATTTAAAATTTCAAAAAATGTTCGATATATATGAATAAATGAAATATAAATAAATCCACACTGTTCTCGAGACATGAAGTATAGAAACAAGTCTCTGAATTGTAATTTTTAAGATAAAAATGTGTGCACGGTATATAGTATCCACTGTTATAAACAAGGCATGTAAAAGATTGAATTGTTGCCGTTTTTCCATGACGTTGATTAATTCTCTCGCTTGGCAATTCTCTCAATTCGTACTGCGAGAGTATAAACTGTCAGCGCAAGAATCATGTTTTGACAACTCATAAATGACGGGTTATTATGATTGATTTTATTCAAGTTATCTTGACGCGTGATGTCAAATAAATGTAAAAATTAAATTTTATACATGTTATTAAAAATAAATAAATAGTCGAGAATAAATGGCACGCGCTTTGTAGTGTCTATAGTTAATGTTAAATTCTATCAGCTATGAGTTTGTAACGTATAACTGTAGAGTTATTAGTATCAGTTATCGAAAAAAAATTTCGTAGCAATAATTCCATTTTAAGGCGCCGCGATCGAATTGACAATGTTCTTTCTTTTTCTTGCTAATAAATCTGCAAGATAAGAGCACGAAATACGAAGCAATAGGTTTGCTTTAAGGAAAATTTTGTAAGCAAAACGAATAATATTTGGGGAACAAGCAACAGAGAATGTTTTATAATTTTTAAGTATATATCTTGGCGGCGACGATTCATCGTCTTTTATTTTTATGGTATGCGCGATCACCGCGCTGCTGCGAGCTGCGAGAACAATCGCGAAGAAATTTACAAATAAAAAAGATACAATTTAACGTAAATTTTCTGTAAAGTAGAGAAGAATAGAAGAATGCGGAGAAACACACGTGCAAATAAATTTGAAACATTTACAACGAATTATGTGCCTGTTTTTTTTTAACGAAAAACGGAATTGTATTCGTGGACGCACATTTGAGCTTGAGCTTGTTAGTACGCAGTACGCACTCTCAACGTTCATATGCATTTTGTCATTTTAAACTTTTAAAGCATAAGCTCGCTCCCTCGATCGTTCGCGATCGCGACAAGCAAAATGAGAACTTTGCGCCAAACGCGCGACCGTTTTCTTTAATTACTCAATTGATTATTAATTCTCGCGCTTAACGAGAATTTCAAGCTATTCATTGAAGCATCTCCATCTCCCCGCATTATTTACTTATTCGGAATAGGAATCGAAACGGAGCGCGCGGAGGCAGGAGACGCGCGGATTTCGAGGTTATCGTTTCACTGGGACGCGGGACAATGATTCTATTAAGATTCAGATGTATCGCGCTTTGATATTTATTTCTCGTGTACAATTCACTCACCGATCGCGGCACACTGCAGACTGCAGGAGACCCGCCAAATCACAGCCAGGAGGGTGATATGATGTGCGGCGCGGGCGTCCGTCGCGTCGTCGGCGTCCAGCCGGTCCAGCACGGCATTTGGCATTTATTTCGCCCAGCGACCAGCGACGCCGACGGCATCCCACTCGTTGCAGTCGACACAAGGAGGAACGGAATATTCGACGTACGTTCACTTTGCAACACTTCGTAATCCGATTTCTTTTCATTCACGAGAAAGGAATTACAGAATTACGCGAACGACAACATCTCGCACCGACCGCGACCCGCGACCCGCGACCATTGAACGTGTCGTGTCACGACTCACGTATTACTCCGATTACTCGCGCGCGCCGCCGCCGCGGCGCCGCCGCGCAGTCAGGTGAGCCGGGGCCGCCGGAGGAGACGTCGAACGCGATTGGCTCGCGAGTCGAGCCCCCAGATCCGGCCAATCACGTGTTCGGCTGCTCTGAGCCGGCGCGGCGTACCTGTGGCCATACTAGGCGCGACCATTGAACGGTTCAACTTGAAAGCAGCGTACGATTAAAGTTACCGCGCGACCGATTGTTTTTGCCGGTGAGCGGCCTTGCTACTTGTTTCCGTCAGCGCTCGGAGTACCATTACCCGCGGAAGTCACAGCCATCATTCTCCCGATGGATTTTGCACATCAGGTAGGAAGCGTTTGTGCTCGCGCAGTGCGCAGTGCTGTGTATTCGAAACGCGCTCGTTTCTGCGAGTGGCACTCCTGACTCCTGCGGAAATAATCGACTACGCGAGTATTCGCCGTACGAGTTCAACTACGATTTGTGAGTGTTCAAGTGTTTCGTCGGAATGAACGTGTCACACGAATCGCTCGCTCGCTCGAGACGGAGACGTCGCGCGTCGGCGTCGAGGCGAAGGTATGTAATTGTCAAATTTGTGAACGATTTGCTTTCGTTGTAATATTCGCGGGCGATAATCGTGGCGCTCGTCCGGCTCGTCCGGCTCGTCCGGCTCGTCCCGTCGCGGTCGGCCGTCACGTTCGGACTCTCGAATGTAGCATTTATTTATCTCGTGTCGTGCTTCGTGCTTTGAACGCTGCGTCGGTTTTGTCGCGTGATTTATCACCGATTCTCTTCGAAGGGAAAAAAAGGGCCGAGTGATATTGTCGTATCGAGTGATTCGAGTAACGCCGTGATGCCCGTGACCCGTGATACATCGCCCGTTCGTGAATGCGTCATAATTTCGTGTATCTCGCGTCGCGTAATTTATAGCGGCCGCGGCAGTCACGATTCCTCGGCGTGCATATTAATAATGCACTAATGCAGTTTTACTTTCGCGAGATTTACGAGTTCGATACCGTACTGTGCGTGCAATATTTAATTTTAATAGCGTATCTTTGATTAACCAAGTGCGAGTCTTTATTAACCGTCCGCTCGATTCGTGCAGTATCGCGCCAAGTTGCCGACATGCCGACATCTTGGAACATTTCGTCGCTATTAACGTAACGCGGTGATGAACGCGGAATGAATCGGAGAAATCAGCGTCGCGACTCTTCCAAATTTGCACAAAAAATCTATGTTAGAAAATATTACGATATTTCGGGAAGTGATATCGGGACTGGCACGCGGCCTCAGTTTTCTTTTTCCATGCAGGAGTTATACGAGTGCAACGATTAAATTCGAGAAAAGGAAGAAACTTGAGGGACATCGGACATTACATCCCAATATTACTTATTGTTAGCTGCTGCGTATCGTACCTGTAAATTACAAATTATTTTATAATAATTTTTTAATAATAATAAATTTTTTTATTTTAATTTTTTTTATTAACTTATTTAATGAAAGGGAAGACAATTATTAATTATGTTTCAATTTTATATTCCAATACTTCGCTAGCCTATCTATCCATATTTATATATCGATAACTTGATTTTATATATCACCTGTTTTTATATTACACATTGCAGTAAAGTATTTCCTTCCCATGGGTACGACCTTGGCGAGGTGGAAAGGCCCAGTACCCAGTACGAGGATTTTACCCAAGCAAAACTCTTGTTCTGCTTGGATAAAAATCCAAAGACGGGGAAGCTAACGTACCCTCGTCCGCCGATTTAATTGATTAAACGAACCGCAGCCGGTTCGTCGCGTTTGCTTCGGGAGTGCCGTTCAAGTAATCGGACTAAAGAACTTTTTCAAAGTCCGTTATTTGAAGAATATTACGGCATACGGGAGTGCCGTACAGTATCGCGCGAAAGACTTACTGATTATAATTAGTCCACGCGCGATTGTAGTTTATTATCCGCGAGTGTTTTTCGCGAGTGTCCTGTGCGATGAGAGGAGGAGGAGGAGGAGGCCTGACGTCCTGAGAGGAGGAGGAGGTCTGAGAAAGACATCGGGCACCGGCGGAGCAACCTTGGGGTGAGTATCATCTCTTATCTGCGTAAAATTAATAATTCTTTTTTATTTATTCGAATTCTTTTTTTTTTCTCGATAAATTAGAAATAATTAGAGAAAGAGAAATTATCTAAAATTTTATTTTTGTAAAGATCTTTTTCGATAAATATAGATAATTGTATTGCTAAATATTTTATTGAAAGACGAATTAGAGGCGCGTAAGAATTAACTTTTGAAATGTTGATCATTTTGAGCGCTTCTTTAATTTGAATTTTATGTTTGTATGTTACAGTATCACCGTAGCTACACGTGGCTGAATAACTCCGCCCGTTGCGCATCGGATCGGTGAGTCGATGAGAAATTTTTTTTATTGAACTAAAGAATCTACGAATAATCAAATATTGAGCAAATATATCTCGGTATGTACATGCCGAATTACAATTTAAAAAAAATAAAGACCAAAAAAATACAATAAATAATATGAATTATATTTTTACACACCGTTCGGCATAATAAATAATGAAATAGCATAAAATTGTATGGGCTTTTATTAAATAATCCTGGCAGTCACATAAGTGTAGTATGAATCGTGTGCAAGTTCATTCATGCGCATATGTTTTTCTTGTATACAAAATGTACTTATGCTATTTTATCGTAATTATCCATAATCTTACGTTATATATCTACATATAAAACTAAACGAAAGAATATTGAAATTGATAAATTATAACTGTACACAATTATTGTCTATTATAGATATATATTGCATATTATTGCTCTTTTCATAAATCAATCAAGCTATCTTTTATATAATGCATATGTCTAAATAACACAAACATAAACTATAAAAAGATTTGGACAAGTGTAAGGAAAGAACTTGTAAAGAGTCACATCAGTTCCACATGAAGCATTTGGAAAAACTATCTTCGTAAACAAGGTATTCATATTGTAATACCATATAATTTATAATTTTTTCATTCGTATATAAATATATCCACGTACATAAGTTTTGCAATCCAATCTTTTTATTTCTTCGGTAAATTATGTTTTTATACTGATAATAAATCAACTTGGAATAATTATTACACATGGATATATATGCTTATCACAGTTTCCATCTTAAAAGGTTACAAAAGATGTTGAGAAATTATGAAAATCTCTTCGTTTAGCATTCGCATTTTAGTTTTACGTGTATAGTATCGACAATTGCATAAGAAAGAAGTTCTTCCTTATTAAAGATCATGAATTCTAACAACAAACATGTTCTAGTTTTGTATCATTACAATTCTTTCTTTTGCAAAGACCGCGCAATCTCGCCTTGCGAAAAACTCTATAAAACACATTGTATAATATAATTGCAATATAATTGCACGGCCGACATACACTATACCCAATTTAACAATACAAATTAATGTGAAAGATTTGTTCTGTCGCGCAACATGTACATCTATACTTCATAGAAGTATAGTTAATATCGTGATATTACAAGTGACAAGTTTTTGATAATATATGGTCGTCCAACTCATTTCTTCAATAGATGTAACATATCTTTATTTTGTTGCTGCAACGTTATATCTGCTTTCTCAGTTTTATCAGTGATATTGTCGATCAGATCGTTCTGCGAATCTATTTCTTCGGATAAACCGATCGCTAGATGTTTCAGTCTTGCCAATGATCCACTCATCTCACTTAGATTTTGTTCAAGAACTCTGGTTACCTTGTCGCTCGCAGGTTTAACATCTTCCAGGCCATGGTCGTCGTAACTTGCTCTTATCATTGTCGACGAATACGACGTGCTCATGTCGTTTTGTACTTGTTCTAATGTATTGGACAATGCGGGAGATGTCACAGATCCAGAACTGGAAGACTCTGACAATTTTGTAGATGGTATCGGAGCATCCAATGATTTACCACTGAGATAATTCTTCAGACTTCCAAATACACTCTTTATGCCTTGTATATGTTTCTGACTGAATCTTAACGTACTGTTAATATCATCTAATCTTTTCTCTGTCCTCTGCAGCTGCTCCTTTTGCCTGATTAATTCCTGAAAATAGAAATTTAGATATGAAAATCTGTCGTGCGTCAATAACAAATTAACGACACAAGCGCGTCATAGGGAAGCTTGTGTTGCAAAATTCTTTTATTTATCAAATAAAATAATGTGCGTGTTAAACAGGCATAATTTTCTATCAGGCTGCCACGCTATCTGCACTTCTGCATACCGTAGTGACTCTAGTGACGATAACAAACTGGAGGTGTGTCGGTGTATATCGTTACACGTACCTCGGCTGTAGCTACGCCAATTTGCTCGGAGTCTCTGAGAAGCGAAACCGACCTTTCTGAGGATTGTACCGTGCGTTCCTCAATTTCCTTCTTACGTTGCAGCAACTGTTGGCGTTTTTGCATAATGTCATTATCGAGGTTCTGATAACGCCCCCCGCCGGGTGCAGTCCTAGCTGGCGCGTTCCTCAGAAATGTCTCATCGTCCACGTCGTCCTCTAAAGAGAAGAACGGATTTCTCGGATCGCTTAGATAATTATGACCCGCCATTTACTCGATGATTTTTCACGAAATACTCGTTGACTGAACTGTCTGAATCTCGATCGAACTTTGTTCACATTAAACTGGACAGTGGACTGACAATGAGTGGACGGATGACCGAGATGACCGAGGTGACGTCCAAGCGATCAATGGCTGCTACACGCTACACTGCGCTACACACCGCACAAGCAGACTTAGCAGACAAGTACAAGTTGCGTCCTGGCGTCACTGGCGAACGGCGAACTCACTCAGCCACTCAGTGTCTCAGCGGACTGGCCGCGTGTCAACGCCGTCAACCGCGTCAACGTCAACTCGTCGGAGTCGTCGTCGTCGTCGATACTGTCGGACTGTCGGCAGTTGGCACGCGGCAAGAGTCAGCAAGAGTGACAAGAGACAACTGACTCAACTGAGTCACTGGGCAGATGAGTGGGCACTGAGACTGAGGCCTGAGCCTGAGGCAAGACCGCAAGACGTGCCGCGGCCGCGTCGCCGTGATCAGCGATTGTGCCGATCGTCAACGATCAGCCGCAATAGGCCGATCATCTACCTTACTATTTACTATACTATTGTTAGTATTGTTAAACTAGCTGCCAGCTGCCATTTCTTAACAGATCAACCAGATATACTCCTTATCACTCCTTATCGTTATCGACTTATCGCGTTCTGCGTGTAGGAACGGAGATTTTTGCAACTATAAAATTTTTTTAAAAAAGATTCAATTTGTCGAAAATTATCGAAATATTCGAGAGATCGTGCCAATTAAAATTCCAAGGGAACTGTGATTCGAAATTACATTACGACTTTACGACCGACGACGACGTCGATAATTACCGACATTTTACTAATTGTCGGTACCTTGGAAACTGCAAAAGTTTCAAGCATCTATTATCGACAAGTCGATAACGAGAAGGGAGATGATGGAAGAACAATAATCAAGAGATGACTGATTCGTACGGTACGTAGTGATATACGAGTAGTCTGGAGTAGTCATATATGCGCGAGTGCCGATTATGCGTGAGATTCAGTCGTTCGGTGAGGTTAGGCGACCATGTGCCTGATGTGCTATGCTGTTAGCTGTTCCCACAATCCACAATCCTACTGACTGTTCCATGCGAGTTTAAGGGTTGCGTGACGCCGGTGTCTCGCGAGTCTCGTCTCTTCATAAAATGACGCAAATTACGCAGGAAGATAACGAATTAAAGAGATTGCTCAATAATCCAGCCAAAAATGCGAGCGAAGATGGATCCATGGCTCCGCCGTTATCGGTAGGTTATTAAATATGTTGGACTTGAGATGCATCGTGCACTTTCTAAATCTAAATTTAGAAAATAATGTCAATTTCATGTGTAGACGAACGTGCCGAGGCCAAGCACGGCGCAAAATCATCCAATCAATCCGCAATCGACGATGACCCCGATAACGCCAGCTAATACCACGAAAGAAGTCCTGGAGCCTTGTTTACAGTAAATTTCCAATCATTTGTTTACATTACATAAACATATCTACTTATTCTCTCGCTATTGTTACATTCGTTTATGTGATGTTCTTCGTTCCGCATTATTTTTGCAGAAATGTAGTCTCTACAGTTAACTTGCAAACTGAACTGAAGCTCATGTACATTAATGTAAGAACTAGAAATTCCGAATATAACCCAGCAAGGTTCACTGGATTGATAATGAGAATACAGAATCCTAGAGCGACAGCGCTCATTTTCCGATCTGGCAAATTAGTATGTACTGGCGCGAGAAGCGAGGAAGATTCACTTTTGGCGGCGAAGAAGTTTGCCAGGATAATCCAGAAACTTGGATTCCCCGTAAGCAACGTCTCTCACATAGAGATAATCTCGAGTTATTAAATAACATACAGTGCTTATATATATTTTTTTTAGGTAATGTTCTCCTGTTTTAAAATACAGAACATAGTTGCGACGTGTGATTTGAAATTTCCAATTAAATTAGACAAACTAAATCAAGCGCACTGTCAGTTTTCTAGTTACGAGCCAGAATTATATCCTGGCTTGACGTACAGATTGGTAAATCCTAGAGTGGTATTGTTAATATTTGTGAATGGTAAAATTGTGTTAACAGGTATGTTTCAATACTATAATATTTTTGCAGATATTACAACAAGCAAATATTTTATAGCTAAATAATTATTGGATGTATTTATTTGATAATTTTTAGGAGCAAAAAATAGGACTGAACTACAAGATGCATTAAATAATATATATCCGATATTAAAGAGTTTCAGAAAGCAGTAATATTATTTGTTCACAAAATAAATGTCACAGATAAAATGATAAAACGATGGCGTGCATGTAAAAATTGTATAATAGAAAGATGTGTTTTTCTATCGCGATGCATAATGATTATCTTAGAATTCTGCATAAAATAAGAGAAGTTTGATCTTGTACTTTTATATATCTATATAATATCTGTATATATACGTTTTATATGTTGATATTATGATTTTACATTAATATTATGTCTTTCATCACACACGCATACATGTATTAAAAAAAGAAATTAAAAACAAACTAATTTACAAGACAATGTGTACCTTATTATGATTTTTAATAATTAGTATCTACAATTAAATGGTTATGATTAAAAAGCATGTATACTTTTATTTATTGTTTAAGTACATATATTTCAGAGGTTTTGCATACTGAAAAAATAAATATTTTCTGATATACTATATATTAAAATAAAATATAATTGACAAACACAATTACATACATAGTGTATATAATTTATATAATATTTTACTTTATATCATAATTATTTTAAATATACGTACATCAAAGTCGACATCTATGATAGATTTCTTTTTAACTTTATGAAAAATTTGAATACATATCAGGATATGTTTAATGGAGTGTTCTCAATCGCTATCAAATACAGAGAGTGTTTTATAAATATTGCAAAATACAGAATTTTACAAACCTTACGAAATAATCTATGCCGTTCTGTGGATTGAAAAAATATCAGCGTATACGAAAATTATTCTATAAACTGAATAATCGCAACTGTAGACACTTAATATAATGTTAAAACGTACACGTATACAATTACATGTATTATATCTGACAAGATCTCTATTAATGGTTCTATGAAAAAAAAAAAGATTATATATATATATATATTTTTTAATATACCCGCTGATAAACAGCCGTGGTCCATTTAAGAACTTTGTCCGTGCATCATCAGACTTGGAAACGTTACAACGTTTCTCAATGTTTGACGCTTTAACGCTGCGCAAATGCGTGTGTTTTATTTATTATTATTAGGCGATGCCTAATTATACATCTAATAGTCAGTATCTGAATAGAAGCCCTTTTTTCGATCGGTTTACATCTGGAACTTTAATCAATGAAGTTTGTATTATGTTTTCACGTTCGTTTCCCAATTTCAGAACGAGTTCGTTTCTGCAGTCTTTAATCGATCACGTGTATGCCTTTCTTTGCAGCTATCGGCAATTTTTCTCCTTGAAAGAATGGATTTTCTTCCTGAAAGAAGATATTAATATATAATTCTAATCTCGGTGTTTTATATTATTTAATTTTATTTGTAAATTCAAGTTCCTTTCTTTTGAAAAAGGAACAAGAAATGGATTCTCGTAATTATGACTGTCCAAAGTTGACTTTCAAAAATTTATTATGTACGATGATGTGTTTCAATTACCTGAAACTGTTCGACAATTTGATTGAGATCGGAATTTGAAATATGCATGTTCGACAAACTGTTACTATTTCCAGAATCGTTGGAGCATTCTAACATATGTTCCGTGTCGCACATGCAGTCCTGCGCGCTTTGATAGTCGCGACTAAATGCCGCTGTGTTTTCAAAATTGGTGAGGCAATTGTTCTCATCTGTAAAAGTAATAAAATTATAATTATAAATAAATGTTGAATAATAAGTCGTATATGTGCGTGACGTTACTGCTTTTCAAAATTAAAAAAGATTTATGTAATATAATAAGCGAATAGAAGGCATATTTCACGTATTTTCATCGCGCGTAGGATATCTTTCCAAGGATCGTTTGATTATAAAAGAGGGAAACGCAAATTAACACACACACACACACACACACACACACACACACACACACACACACACACACATTAAAAGCAAGGGAAAAATATATATCCTTGGTTTAAATCAAAGGTATAGAGAAGTATAGAAGAAAGACAGATTTTATAATTGAAAAAATTAATTATAACGAGACTGTCTTTCTTCATTACCTCTCAATTAGATTACCGTTGAGTGAATTTTATTTACTCACTCGTGTATCCGACCGGGCAAGGATTCGGAGGAGTGCAGTAAGCCGGTAGTGGATTTTCCGCCTTTTCATCCTTGAATCCTTTCAGACCGGATTGAATCCTATGTCTGTCATAACCCTTGTCATCATTATTTTTATTATTATCGAACCGTTGGTGGCCCCAGAGCGTACTGTGCTGCAGATACTCTTGATCTCGTATACTCGGGTTTGGATTCAACGTGTCCATGCTGTCGTAATCGGCTGGCAGTTCCATGGGCAATTCTTTGGCTTTCTCCTCCTGATATTCCAAATACGAATCGGACACACTCACAAATTCATTTCCTACTTGATCGATCAATTCTTGCAGAAGGTTGTCCGTCCATAAATCCTCCTCCTGGATACATCCGAATAGTGGATTACATGCTTTATTTTCGACTTTACTTTCCTACAGATGAATTAAAAAGAATTACTTGACAGGAATTTGCTTTGCGATGCCACGAATCTTCGAAATTGATAATTGTCTTTGAGAGATTCCTGAATTCCTCTCTACATATTTATATCTTTTTCCACTCGTATTTATTCGTTTTAATTCCTACAAGCGATAAACGACATATTATATAAGTTAAAAAAAAGTCTCCAAAAAATTAATTGCATTTTCTTCTAATTCAGCATTGCATTTTCCAATGTTGATATGATGATTTGTGATGATTACCAATATATTAGGATTTGAAGGAGAAAGAGTGAGGATTCAGAATCTTTTGAATCAGTCTCTGATTTCGAAGATTAAACATTCCATTTCGCAGAAAGAAATTCCTCTCGATTCATTTTAATTCATTTATTTTTTGCATATGGAGGGGTAAAAACACAGTGGTGTAAGTCAAATAATTTTTTAAAATATTTTCTCGTATGCATAGATGCAATCTGTACAATATATAAATTGCATCTATGCACACGAGAAAATATTTTTAAAATAAAGACTTTTACCACTGTGGTTTTTACCCCTCCATATGTAGAGCTACTGATTCTCATAATTACCTTCATTAAGGGCAAGTAAATATTCGCCCGTGCAGCAACAGCGATCAAGAGGAGCAGAATGCAGTAGAGCATGATAATCAATGCGTGTATCTGCAGAATAACATAAAAGTCATAAAAGATTCTTTTTTTTTTTTTGCATTTTTGTAAATGTCTTGTAAATATTCGTCGTTTATTTTTTCGCAACGTCTCACAATCAGTAAGCAAAATGTTAGTAAATATGCTAACTAGCAGTTTGTAAGCAAATTCAAGCACAGAATATTGACATCTACCGCGTCCGCATATTAAGCTCGTGCCAGTGGACTTATTGTACCGACATAATTTTATAACAGATTGCCAAAGAAACCGAACAAAATTTGCTTCATAGATTTTGTTCGGCTTCCGCAAATAATCTGCCATCATTTTTGCTAGTAGATTTCTGTTTGCATTCTGCCGGCAAAATTAATTATAGTAAATACTTAGCAAAATCTATTTTTGACAGATGACTATTTTTGGCTATCTAGGATGCCAGTTTTAATTTTATTATATACCTCAAACAAGTTTATTAACATCTTTTATCAAGAAAGAATTTATTAATACATCTATATTATAATTGTGTTATCATATTGTCTTACAATTAGTTTATAATTGTACACTATTGTAATAATGACATTTCCGACCTAACGAAAAATCAAATAAAATGTCATAAAAAAATTTCCTAATTTGGATTTTCTTGCAGCGGATTCACGAATCGTCTCATTATAGAGTTGTGTTTTAAGAAGCGGCGGAATATTTTAATTTTCCCTGCGAGCCCAATGCATAACTCACCATAATCAGCGATAAATGGTACGCGACGGAAAAAACCGACGATGTGGACCGGATGTCCTCGAGGAGAGGTGCCGCACACCAGTTTTCGCTGCACACACGCTTTCCTTCTCCTCGTCGTCGTCTTCGTCTTCGTCAGCCGTGGTCGTGGTCGCTCGTCGCTCGTCACTGTCGTAACGAGCGCCGTTCGCGGTTCCAGCGAGTACCAAAGTATTGATTTACATTACCTTTTTCCACCGATTTCCCCTCGTTCCTCGTTTACGATCCCGTCCCGACCCCGAGCCCCGAGCCACGAGTCCTGACACTCCCGGTCCCGGCAACGGACAACGTGCCCGTTCACCCACGAGCTCGATCCTCGCCACCCACCTCCAACCCACATTCGTAAAATCGAGCCACTACTAAAGGTCATTCGACGGGGCTGCCGTGACTGCCCGTGACTGCCCGTGACCAATATACGATCAATGTGGTCGAGAATGGGGAATCCTTTCGGTAGATGGATTGATGTAGAATTGTAGATGTAGAACATCGATTAATTTGACTTTTGCTGTTTTCAACTATATACACACACTCTCTCTCTCTCTTTCTCTCTCTCCCTCTCTCTCTCAATGCAAAACGTATTCAGTATTGTATTAAATCTTATTCTAAAAGAAATGATGAATCAAAAGGAATTGAACGCAGTTTTATCAAGTTAATCACATTTATTAAACGGTTAATCATATAATCTTCAAAATTTGTAATTATTTCAAAATATTTGAGTTGATGTCGTTTGATAATGCAACTAAATCAAAAGTGCACATCAGAATGGAATTTATTTTATACTTAACATGTCATAATGCGTTCTATGATAAAGAATACATTTTTTCATTTAATATCAATATAGCTTAGTTCGAGCTATAAAATTGCGATATGACAATACCTTCGCAAATAAATTTAACAAGTATTACGATTGTTTGATATACTAATTGCATTGACAATTCTTTTGCCAATTTTTTTATTAGTATTATATTGATATTGTAAAAGTAATCTTCGTAATTTTCCTTAACGCAGAATGATCTAGTTACTTTAGTTAATTGTATATCGGTTATTTGCTTATCTAAATTGCATTCATAAGCAACGGTTGCCTACAAATGTGATTTGTGTGCAGGACACGTCGCTCGGATAACGATATTATAGCCAGCTCGTATATCTCAAAGTCCTGTCAAGAGGTTGTTAAGTATCTAAAGTACGAGGTCATTTTGTTTCGCGCGGACACGATGCGCGAGAGTTAACATCATAAAAATGCAATTTCTTCTCGCAATGACGTTCTCCAAGAAATGAATAATCTTATTTCCTTAATTACATTGCATACTTTTATCACACGTATCAATGTCACAGTTAACATTGTAACACACAGTTAAACATTAACAAATATGTAGCTTCTTCGCTTCCTTTTTCTGTTTGATAGTGTATTATAAGAATGTGAAAAAAGTGTAGACAATTATATATAAGATCTCTATATGTATCTATATAAAATTGTGACTTTACTAAAAAAATGTTTAATTTATTAAACTAATAAATTATGCACAGTAAAAAGTATTTTCTTAATTTATATGTTGTATCAAAATTTATATTTAAAAAAATAATGAAAATAGAAACATAAATAATAAAGTTTGTAAAATATCTTATATAATTTCTACATTTAAGGATTACTTGCCTTTTCTACAATCTGTCATTTTGTAACGCAAAAGTAATGTTTCGCAAAATTTTTCCGCGAATCGATGGAGAAATAAAAATTCCGAATTTGATAAAGGCTTGATGAAGAAGAATAGTGGCGGTTGTTTGTCAAGCCGGCACTTTCATTAAACGTACCAGTTACAGGAGGGTTAAAATAGAAAGTGTAGCGGCGTAGGGATGAGAGATCAAAAGATTCTTCCCCCTTGTTACGGTCGCATATAAACGTCCATTAGTTGTTGTCGCACAATGCGTTCTAGCAACTCAATTTGCAGAATCAAATTCTCGTTCCGCCTTTATCTCACCACGCTAAGATTAATTATATTTATCACGTTAATGAACCACAACATTTTTAAACTGCTTCTTGTAATATTATTTCAGAATTTCAATAATATCACTATTCCTTAATGTGTAATTAGCTGTATTGAGTAATATTTATACAGAGAAGAAGACCAAGAAAACACTAAATATCTTTTACCCTCATTTTATAGTAAATAAAAAAATATTTGTGCTATATCGCACTCTAATTTTGCTTGGAAATCTACGCAAGAAAATATAGAGTCAATCTCTATTTTATTGATCTTTATTGTTTGAAAAAGAATATGTGTCTTTTCTATACAAAATTATTTAAAAAATGGAATGTGCGAATGCTTTTAATCTGCACTGAGAAGCACTGTGTTTAAATCTCATTCTCTGTATATATTCATTTAATAATTAATTAAAAGCCAGATCAATTATTTTCAATTCTCCCAAAATTTTTAATAGTTGAATTTTTTTGTCATTGAATGTTTCTTCAATCTAAACTTATACATACATATAATATAATATTATTTATGTATTAGCGCGATGATGGGCAAATATACTGCGGCAATTTGTTCGACATGTCCCAAGGGAAGGAGTATCAGAACATTCTTGAAGCTCGTACAGTGATTTTCCAGCGCAGCATCCGGCCAGCTTGCGGCTTGTCTCGCAACCCCCGGTCGAATAAAAGTTCTCGTGTCCTAGTCGGCTTCCGATGCCGAAGATTCCTTTGCGTAAACTGGATTACATTGGCATTAAACAGCATTCATTCAACGTAAGCCATTCCAGAGAATGCTTATCCCTCACTGACAAATAAAATTGCATTTATTTTCTTACGCGTGATATAACGCTCTGTACGTATATACGCATCATAAAATTGATAACGTAACCGAAAACAGAATCGTGCGAAACGACCAACCATACTTATCGTTGGCACGATATTTCACGCTTAATATTGATCGACGCGCGGTCGATCAATGATGGAGCGCTCTTGCTATTCACATATACTTAACATCCAGTAGATATGCTTTGATGTTCTTTGGATACAGAGATATCGCGCGATGTTTAGATTTCCGGATATATTCCGATATTGCTTTACTTATTGCTGTAGCTATAGAATAAAAATATATTTATTTACGCGATAACTGCGATAGCCGATAGCAAATCAATGCAATTAATGCAGTTTTACATACATGATCTCGAATCGATCAGCGAATACAGCGTTACATCTATTTGTCTGCATGTTTACTGTTACATTTACGCTAATTTTATAAATAACTAGGATTTTAATATAATCTAAATTATGAAAGGAAAAGGAGCATATACAAATAATGCTTTGAGAAAAGCGCTTACGCCAATTGCAATTATAAAAAAATATTATATTGTATTAATATCCATTACATGTCGTTGTCACAACTGTTAATGGAGTCAATGTCAATTAAGCTAATATAAAGTATGTAGGTACTTAAAAGTCTGATTGCTTATAATCACGTAAATCGTCGGTTGTGTATTAAGTTGTTTATACCATATAAACAAAAATGATACTATTCTTATATACATAAATAAATAAATAAAGGAATAAAAAGATAGATTATATATATAAATATTATATTAACGATTAAATATTGTGTTAATAAACAAGTTCTATTACCAATTAACGAAATTGGATATACCAGTCTTACCGGTCCGAGAGCCCTGGAAGAGATAAACGTTCCGGGAGATCTCAGGATTCTTCGGTCTCGGCGATAGGGGCGGTATGCTCCGTATGCTGCGTGCGTAGTCAGCGTGGGGCTGTTACGCTCTGTGTCTCGGCGTCACAAGTATTGATCCCCGTGGAGAGCCACTACGTGAATGGGTTATGGCTGTCTCGCACTATTCCGCAGAATTTCGTACGACCCTCTCTTCATCACACACGTTCACCATCTCCTCGTGATCTCGATCTCCCCCTTAGACGAGAGCTTTTTGTATTTCGCTGCTCGTCACGGCACGATATCCTGCACCCCCGTACGTTACGTTGCTGCGGTATCACGCATGACGTAGGTAGTAGGTACCGTACTACTTATATTTGTTACATATATTACACATGTGTTGGTTTCAGCTTGCGTGCAAAGTGCAAAAGTACAAATTACTTTTTTTTATTATACGCGAAGG
Source organism: Temnothorax nylanderi (assembly GCF_030848795.1). Classification (NCBI taxonomy): domain Eukaryota; kingdom Metazoa; phylum Arthropoda; class Insecta; order Hymenoptera; family Formicidae; genus Temnothorax; species Temnothorax nylanderi. Next base: position 285,740 of record NW_027249136.1, read on the forward strand.
GCGACGACAAGGCGTTAATATAGGCGCATTTTTGGCAAAGAATACGCCTATGATATGCTTTTCCATATAGCTGAAGATAATGTCTAGTTTTCTTTTTATCAAAAAGCATGCTCGCGCGTCAAGATATATACTTTGAATAACTTTGTAATTATTCATACTAAAAGGAAAAGGGACTTTATAGCTTCAAGAGTCAGTTTGATTTTTTCCGAGATATATATTTCTATTGGTTTTTCCCGCTTGTTGACGTAAGGCGTTCATTTCAGACTTTACAATATCTTTTCATTTTTCAATCAAAAATCAGATCTTCTAACTGTTTTAGAAAGTTACAGTTTATCTGTAACATTTTAATTAAAGAATAAATTAATTCGATACATTTTTGCGTAATTTCTTTTTGCTCTTTATGCATCTCTCCTAAAATATTAAGGGAATATATTTCACATATAGGTATGCTTGTCGCTCTTAATGCTTAGCGCATTAGCATATCTAGCAAGTCCTGCATTTTGGCATCGCAATGGCATGAGGTAATGACGTTAGGTAGTTTAACTGAAAGCAGTACACAATAAATTGTCTCGTATAATTGCGTTGCCCGTAATGCCCGTAGCGCCAGTATAATTGCACATTTATAAGCGTATTTACAAGCCGGTATTATTGCATGGTATTAATAAATATGAAATACCTCCCCCGCTTATTACGCAAGAAAGAACGTTAGTCATATTTTCATAAATGTAGAACCATGAATATAGGAAAACCATTTAATTAATTGATTTAGTCTTTACTGAACCCATCTTCAAGGAGAAAAGTAGTAATGACGTGCAATTCTAGGTTGTATGTACATACATACGTTTTTAAATATCGGAATGTTTATTCAAAGACTAATACATAGATCGTTTCATACGCACAAAATTGTTACATAATTTTTACATACATTTTAATCGTGCTCTTTTGTTTATTGTCTCTTTTTCCTTTTCTTTCTAATTAATTTTATCATGACAGAGAATCAATTGTACACGTCATTTAGCAATGAGCAGGCATTATCGGTAATAAAAGAAACGTTATGTACATTTTTTTATCTCTTAAATTATTTAATTTATACTTACTAAATAGTTAATAGGTACAGCAAAATATAAAATGCAATATTTTATCTGTGCGTAAATATTTTAAGAAATTTTATGCTTGCTACATATACATATAAAATAAGTAATAAGTACAATTTTTTTACATTGCAAAAAATATAGCTGTCTTTTTCATAATGTCCCGTTCATATTTTAGACAAATCTGTGTGATTGTGCGAGCCAAGACATAGTATTCGATCTAGAGAAATATGGCTCCTATATCGACAAGATTCGAGCATTCTTTGTGCCTAGTCTGGAATACAGAGTCCGTTCTTTGTTGGAAGAGTTCGTGTATAGCACAAATTCTCGATGGGCTAAGCAGTTTCCATGTTTCAAGAAATTCATCGACGTAATAGTTATGTGGAAGGATCCTCTGAACAGAGTCGCCGAATATGATGTCGGTACGATGGAAGAAATGATGAGAAATATCATCAAACGCATGATAAAGGACGATCTGATCACCTGCTTTCTGGATTCTGTCATTGTGCATCATAGATTGAATAAAGTTTGCCGCGAGCTAGACACGTTGGGCATCGAGGACAATATTTTAAGAAGCTTCAACGTGTGGAATTTTGTCAATGAACGAGACTTTTTGCTGGATTGCAATTGCTTCACGTATGTTACGTTGTTGAGAGAGATTTTTTACCAAAAATTTAAAACAGAATATGCCAAGTATCGGCGATTGAATGATCATTTATTTAACTGACAAGTCCTAGCTTTGATGAAAGATTATAATTTCTTTATTAAATGTTTATCGCGGATGCTTTAGTTCTTTATCAGTTTAGATGAAATAAAATTATGTCTAATTCTATTCAATAGGGGCTTTAACCCGGTACCCTGCAATTCACAAGGATCAATCAAGTATAAAAAGGCAGTCAAGCCTTTACCAAAATTAACAAAAAACGTTTATGACAGAAGTACTGAGCGACCAACAACGTCAAAATATCGAGAACATCGACGGATTCTTGATCGAAATCAAAATTGTCTTCAACGAAGAGGAGATACTTCGAATCATTATTCTACATGCGTTGCAACTGGATCGCAAAATAATAGCATTAATAAAATAAATAAATCTTTTAATGAGAAACCTTGCAATACCAAATTAAAAAAGATACGGAACGGTTTGAAATTAAAGATAATTGTTCATAAGGTATATCTAAAAGACTATAAATGTCCGACATTTTCGAGCTTTAATGTCACTCGCTTACCTTTGCCTTGCAAACCGAGCAATTTAGTTAAACGAATTTTCGAAGCTGATCCATCCTTAACCGAATCTTGCTTGATAGTGATAAAACAAAAGTTCGAAAGCAGCATATACAATGTTTGCTCGTGTCTCAACAGCGTTCTCGAAAAATTAAATATGAAGCTGACAAAAATGTTATGTCTCAATTGTGAAATATATCCTGGATATATTAGTTTCAAGTTAAAAGCTAGCAATATCAAAAAATGTTTCTTTGTCGCGAGAGTACCGATTTGTCAGAATGTCCGTAAAAGTACGATTCAACAAGATTACTCTATTTTGTCCTCTAAAGCAAATTCAAATTCAAGTACTGAAATTAACGAATCCAAATGTTTCGATCAATATGAAGACAATGGTGTGAATTTTAATGATACACTTGAGCGTGTCGATGATGAAACTGAAAAGTTCGACACACGCTGTTCACAATTGGATCAAAGCTTCATAAAAGATGAAATGGCGATAGATATGTTGCAAAACGAAACAGAAAATAGCAATGAGAAAAAGATTACATCCATTACTGAAAATGTTTCGAAATATGTTCAAAACCTTGCGAACTCCTCTTGTAATAATTCTTGCAAAGATATTATCGAAGAAATATCTAACATGACGTTGTGCGTTGATAATTCTGAAGAAAGAAATGGAGAATATTATAAAGTTTTGAGTTCAACAGAAATCAATTGTGAGGACGATGTGGAAAAATGTAAAAAACGAATTCTCGAGTCGAGTAATTCTATTACAAAGACTGACACGTCCATACAATTAGTAAACAATGGAAATTGCATGTGTTTATCGCATGAAAACTTTATCGAAACAAACGATGAAATTGAAAACATTTTTAGTAACAAAGATTTGGACAGTTTCTCACAGACTACAGACACCAACGAACACAATTGGATTTGTTCATCGAATAACAAATCGAATCTAGAAAATGAAGTTTGTAATATTAACACGTGCAGTATTACGTCATTCGTACAAAATTCCGAGTATGACAAACAATTAGTAGAATTAAATTATAATCATTTCTCAAACAATAATTTTGATGCGATCGATGAACGCTTTGATACGCAAGAAAATGATAAGTCATTAAATTCGACAAAAGTGGAAATTGGATGTAACTCGTGTTCTTGTCAACCCGATAATTTTATGGACATCACAGTCATTGATGATATTTCTAAAGAAAATATTGTTTATGCTTTTGAAACATCTCAGGGTAATTTTGATGCAGTGAAAGCTCGAAGTACGAGCTGTTCCAAGACGGTACAGACATCACCTAGAAACAACAATTTGTTAACGATTTCCGTTCAAGAGCCTAGATCTAGATCAATGATATTATCGGAAGGAATTAATGTGGATACATGTTATTCACGAACAGTTTGGTTGACATCTGACGATGATAAAAATATATCCACTGAAACAAGCGATAAATGCAATGAAATAGCTAATCTTTCTACTCGTGCTTTAATTATTTCTAAGAAAGAAAATAAAGTTCTTCCTAATACAAATAAGGAAATTTTCGATGTGAAAGATGGAGCGCAAAATTTTATTACATCGCCGAAAAGATTTTCCACATCGAAGGGAAGATTCCGATCCAACGAAGACTCAAGAAGTTCCGGTATCTCGACAGGAGAGAGAGAATGTCTACGCGTGGGAAATCACTCGACGTGTGCGACATCCAATGCATCGCTATACTATCGGTCGTTCGTAACGACAAGTGAATTCACGATGAACAATAAACAAGATGAATTCCAAAAATCTAATAAATCGAAAAAACTGTCGAAGCTTCGCGGACGCGGATACGTAAAGTCACGGAACGGTATTCGTAACGTAACTTCGACAACGATCAAACACAGGACAACGTCTCGCAGATATCTAAATGATTATCCTACGGAAATGCGACCGCAAACGATACTCGCGATGACAAAGTTTCGCAATTCCGTCGACAAGTCTGTCGACAGAATAAAGCGTACGATTCGCGCAAAGCTGGGAAGGATATTGTTTAACAATAAAATAAATAATAACAAAAAAATAATCAAAACTTTTTGGAGAAATGAAGAATCTTCTGAAGATACTAGATGGAAGAAAACAAATGGCAAACGTATGAGACAGGTATACTTCTTGTTAAATGTATTTTATTTACATATTATAACATTGAAAATTTAATTCTTTTAGTTTCTTTAGCTTCCTTAATATTTAAGTTTAAGATTGTTTAATTGTTTCCATTACCGGCTTCGAAAATTAAAAATCTATCTAGGTTCCTCATTTATAATTTTCAAAGTGGGTTTTTCTTCAATTTACCTATTTTCTATAGGGTTACAGCATAACTTCGTGCTCGACTTGTGACTGCTGCGGACAAGGCTATACCATATCTTCTCGCGAATCTTCGAATGTGATTTTATCAATCCGTAGAACAAAGAGAAAGAGAAGAAGTGCAGAAAATATAGAGTTTCGCGACCATAAATTGACTGATGGTAGTAAGGCTTTGTTAAGCTTTCGCTCGATCAAAACTTCTCCATGTTCTTATGATTTGCTAACTTCTACAACCGAAGATATGGAAAAGCAGCAATTAAATAAAAACAATCGATATGATAGAAAGAAAAAAATTAGAAACGTTATAAACTACAATAGAAACTCCCATCGATGCGACTTGAAACATTCTGGAACAAGTATAACGATTTCTTCACAATCGACCAAAGTATCTTTCACGTGTAAACGGCAAGAAGAGATATGTGATAATAAGCGCATCTGTAAGAGAGTGCATAATCAAGACCAACGTGAAAATGAGCAAGTACGGCATGAATATGGACAATATGGGAATAAAAACAAATATCGAGGTGTATATGTCGGTAGTAATGAATCTTTAAAAACATCATTATCACACTCTTGGGGAGGAAATGCCAGAAATGTACATCAACAATTTAATAGTATATCGGAAGTAAGAAATGTAAAGAGATTTGCATCTTCAAGGAAGAATCGACAAATATTTGAGAAAGATGTGTCCGATCGTTCCGATGATAGTCTACAATCCAATGATAGTCTACGCAAGAAACATATCTTTGCGATTTTAACCGATGCCTATAACGATTACATGGATGATCTCGACCTAGACTTCAAGTTGAGATTGTTGAGATATGTGGAACTTTGCAAGAGTGTCAAACGTTCGTTGATGAAAACATTACGACCGGACGACATTTATGAAATTAGCACGGCATCGGTACTTGATAGCGATTTGTGAGAGAGTTTGATTTATTGTAATGTTGATAATCTCTCATCGATATCGTCGCAAAACATTGTGAAATAATATCGTTAATATGTCGCGTAATGATATTTTCAATGTTGATAGCATATACTTTAGCCAACGTCAAAGTTATTAAAATTCCGTTTGTTTCACGTCCCTTTCTATGAATTTCTTTTTATAAAAATAGGAAATAATAATAATAGTTTTTTGAAATATTAAATGTACTTAAAATGCACTAATGTATACGCTAAAACAAAAATATTATGTAATGATTACAAAATATCAAAAACTATCCAGTGCTGACTTTACGGCAAAACTATTTTGTATGACTTATATCTTAAAAGTGATAATACTGGCACGTATGGTACACAAATACATTATTCAAGAGCTTAAATAAAGATCATTTTGTATCATTGCGATTATTTTGTAAATTTTACAAAAGATTGAATGAAATAAGATAAGACTAGATTAAATGCGTTTCTCTCTCTCTCTCTCTCTCTCTCTCTCTCACTCACTCACTCACTCACTCACTCACTCACTCACTTATAGAAGCTGTAAATAAAAATCGACTTGGATGTTCTTATCGCATAAAGAGATACAAAAGCATTCATTTTTTTGTTAGAATAACCTGTACGAGAGAGAGAGAGAGAGAGAGTTTGTTGGCAAATCAATTCCCCTTTATGGATTAAGCTGTATTCCCGCAAGCGTTCGTTGGCACGTCAGGATGATAGTGAAATCCGAGTTATTTAGGGCGTCCGACTTCGAAGAGAAGATAAAGTATTGTACGAACCATTGAGAACAGCAGCATCCATCCCTCCAGGCAGATCGATATTTCCTGGCAACCGGAAAGGGTGTCTACCCCCCGATCGCTCTCTGTTTGTAACAATGCAAGCTGGCTACCGAATCTAAAGAAGGATTTTTCGATATAATCATTTTTTAATCCTTGGCATTCACATCCTAGAAAATTTTATTAAAGATAACTGAAATTTTAGATATCGCAAAACCACTTATCTCAATTTTAGGTACTTAAACAGATCTAAAGTCAATGTTTACGCAGGCAAAATTTGGAAAGTTTCCGTCATTTATCTCAATCTATTAAGATATGATTATTGACTTTAACGGAGAATTATCGCTATTTTAAATTCTAAAGATTTATTTGCATGATGATTTGGGATGACACAATGAATCAAATACAGAATAAGGAGTGTATTGTAAAAACTCAAATTTTATTATATACATAATTGTATCTCAAATCTTTAACTGATGAAAAAATTATCTTTAATTGTTTGTAACTCGAAAATTTAACGACGAACTTGAATCTATATACTGATCAAAGAATCTAAGATTATAAAAAAATATATATAGATTTTCAGAATGTTAATTTTAATACAGTTAGGTTTAAATATCATCTTTCTAATTTTCTAAACTTGAAAAAATTCCTTGAGTAAACATGCCTTGAGTTTTTAAAATGAATAACAAAATTTATTGATAATAAAAATGTGATAACTGTATAAGAACTTGTTCTCATCTCCCCGTATTAAAAAATCTATTAGAAAAATAGATCCGACTAATCGCTCTACTCAGTTGTCAGTTTCTCAGAAAGTTTGAATTGCGCGACTGCCTAAATAACGCAGCGAAATCTCAACATACCGATAATGTTATCCGGTTAATAAATCAACCTTAACGCCATTACTTTTTTTCCATGCGTGCCGTTTTGTTGTTGCAAAATTTTCGGCCGGGGTGCACAGGAAGCTCCGCCTGGAGTCGATCTAAAGGGGGTTGTGACCGCTGGTGATTGGCTAGTGATATCGATGCGTCGTTCCTGACGATCCAATCGCATCGCTGCGTCGAGACGCGCTGACGCCGTGGCCAGAAGTCAACTTCGTTGCCGCCGCCGCCGCCGCCGCCGCCGCCGCCGCCGCCGTCGACGACGACGACGACGACGTCAGGCGACGTCGACGACGTTCTCCGTCGCGTACCCCGCGCTACCGTTACCCACTCCGCTCGTAATTGTATCTGGACTTAATTATTGGTGAGTCCCGCGAATTTTCTTAATTGTTTCCGATATTCGCCGTTTGTTTAAATTTTGTTTAAGTATAAACAATATCGAATTATTCCATTTTGCTTGCAAACGAAATCGGAGATAATCCTTTTGTGCAACCCTGTGTCTTTGCGGGACAGAACAAAATTTGGAAATTTCTACTAAATGGTGATGAGATCATTTACTAGTGATGAAGACAATTGTGAGATTTCGATATTAGTGAAGTGATAATGTTACTCTCTCTCATTTAATATCAAAAGCAAAGATTTGCATTTAAATTTTTTAAATTTAATTCTTATCCACAAATTTCTAGATTGGATTGGAATCGAGGAAAAGATTCTATGAAATACTGTGATTAAATAGAATCAAGAAAAGTGGTGACAAAATCATTTATTTCCCGTTCGGTCATTTTCCACTGATTACGTTTGCTCCAGCTGGAAATCTCTTATTTCAGAAATTCGGCACTAACGATAAATCGTAAAGTGGTGATTTTGTTTGTGAATTTCTAGAGCGATTCAAGTAGTACACGGAAAATATCTAATTTTTGCGTTCTCTTTTGTGAAATTATTAGAGCAGTCAGCGAAGCATTCCAATAGTGCCAATTGTGATCTTCAGATATGTGAAATCTGCAGTGCGATAATTGGTCTGGCCGTCGATATTATAATACTTCTGATGCTTTCTATACTCTCATAATGAATTCATTTAGACTTGGTTTGCACGAGTGCCCAAGGCTCTGAGATGTCGGCGCTCGTTTGCTCCATTCTTACATTGATTAGCTGTAAATTAAATTTCTATTTTAATTAAAATTCTCTTTGAATATATCGCGCCAGATTCTTCCTCTGTTAACGTCCTTTATTATTTATTCATGAAAATGAGTATATTTTTCTTATTGTATGTTCCCAATGTCATTTATTTTATTACTTTATTTTATCACTTTGTTCTTTATGTTTCAGAAAAAGAAACATAATACCAGAGAATATTAATTGCACTGTTAAGCGTGTAAAATATATTCTGTCGTCATTCATACAATTTTGATCCAATGATGCTTGTCATTAAAGAAATTGTATATTAATTCTTTTTCTTTTTCAACAAACAATGTGTCTGTTAAAATATTATCTAAATTCATATTTTACATTTCTCAAATATATCATTATACATATATAGATATTAATAGCAAAAAATAAACGGGGCGCGAAGTCACGACGTAGAGCATGAGAGTGCCGAATGTCGCTCAATGTCCATTAAGTTGAGTCAGCGTGTCCCATATACTCATCATTCCACCCTAATTCGTTAACACGTACTGTGCATTTTGGTGCCTTTTATCTGTCACGTGCCATTTTAATATCCGAGAGCCATTGTCCTCCGATGCGCCTCTTTACGATCGGCGCAGCACCCCCGTAACGATTTTTGCAGGCTGCACGCTCCATCATGCAATGACGAAGATTATAATCTCTACGACGAGACTATTACAGTCGTACAGTGAAAATACAATACAAAACAACGCGAGCGCCAAAAGAATACTTAATTTTCAATGTAAGCTAGTGAGAAACTATAATTTAAATAAGAAAATATATTGAAGTGTTAAGCACAAAAGTTAAAATAAGATGTATGCAATGTGTGTGTGTGTGTGTGTGTGTGTGTGTGTGATACTATTTGCAAATATAATAAAGTTTATTTGCACCTTATGAAAAATACGAAAACTATTTCTAGCCCTAAGCACTTATATAATTGTATATTCAAAGTTTACGTATGAAAATTTCAAACATCTTGCAACTAATTTAATTTAATGCTAATTTTGTAGTTTGAAGTACAAGTCAATTCGCTAAAATCCGCGTTTATTATACCTTCCTTCACACACACACACACACACACACACTGTATCTTAATTAAGAATAGATTCGATTAAAATTTTCTGGTTTAACCCAGATGCGTCTCCGACAAACTTTAAGTAAAAAATATGACCTGAGTGTACGATCGGTGAAACGTTTCTTCTCACAGTTTTCTACCCTCCGAAGATGCTCCCTCGAGAGTTCGGGGATTAGGGGTGGAGAGACTACCACTCCAAATAAACACTCCTACCCGGATTCCCCCTGTGCCCGTTCTATAGACTCTATATATTCTACATAGATATAGCAGATCTTTCTGAAAGAAGCTGTAAATGGCCGAAATGCCGCAGCAAAACGATAGCTATTTCTAAATGTGTATTAAAAACGTATAAATTACTTATAAAATTTTTAATTCCAATATTAATTTTAGAAAATATCTTTAAAAATGTATGTTTAATATTAACATTTAAATTATCTTCTGCTTCACGATTGCGTTTAACATGTTTTATTTGGAAAATTATTATGTAATATATGAACTTGTTATATATATTTTATATACTCTGGTTTTCATATAAAATAGCTTAATTGTATTAGATTTGTTATTATTATACTATAGGGGCTGCCAAATAACACCACGGGCGATCGTATAAAATCACGAAGCAACCCCAATAATTGAAAAATGTCCGGATTCGCAGCGGCGGGTCTCGTAGCCTTCGACTCCTTCAAGACGAAAGCGTCACAGAAATTATCCGGGTAACATATTGCATACATTTATATAATAACGTATTTAATATTTATAAAACTATAAATATTTACATATAATATTCTTTTTTGTTTGTATCATTATGTCATGAATGTGACTTTAATTAAAGAAACTGATTATTTCAAGAGAGTGATGAAAGTAGTTGAGAAATTTACTATTCGAATGTGAGAAGATAATTTATTAAAAGGACACCAACTCTCTCTGTAGTAGATTCAAAAAAAATACCGGCGGTTACGAAGAGTTCGAAGCTTCGTGCGAGAATAGCAAAGACAACAAGGGATTTGAGGATGAAAGAGGATACAGCACGCAGCCTTCATTCGAGTCACTTCCGGAGCCGGAGAGACCACCATTGCGGCATATCGATACTTATTGCATGCCAGAATGTCCATGTCTTTCCAAGAGATACACCCTTGCAACGCTAGCTTGTATAGGTAAGAATGGATAGTAAGATAATAAATTAGAAGACAATTTTCAGATTATTCCAACTTTATGTTAATTGTTTGCTATTCTATTTCATGTCCTATTATTATAAAAAAAATTTATCTTTTATAACAAATTTAAACTTTTTAAAATAAGTATAACTGTAGATAATCTTTCACCATGATTTTGCGAAATAGAAGAAAATATTTTATTATCATATAATATATAAATAAAGGTAAAATTTTTATATATATTTTATTGTTTTAACTAATCTAATTAATATTCTTCTAGGATTCATTATTTCGTTCGGTATGAGATGTAACATGGGCATGGCCAAGCTCGTCATGAAAAACAGTACGGAAGGGGAAAATAACACTGTCAAGTTCAACTGGACGGTCGGCATGGAAAGCGCCCTTGATTCGTCATTCTTCTGGGGTTACCTCGTAACGCAAGTACCCGGTGGTTTCTTCGCGTCATTATACCCTGCTAACAAGATATTCGGCACAGCCATCGCGATATCTTCCTTTTTGAATTTGCTGGTACCCGGTGCGCTGAAGGTAGACCCTATCGTTGACATGGGTGTGCAAGTGTTGAAAGGACTGGTTGAGGTAAGTACCTGATGAAAAATTGAACAAAAATAAGGGATAAAGTTTGAATATTTATATGTATATATGTATGTATATATGTAAAAAGTATTTATCCATGAAGAATTTAATTTTTGTATACGATTCTCTCAGCTATAATATATCTAGCTGACAATATATCTAGCTTGAAACTTCATTCTCCAGTTAATATGTTAAACTTTGTTTAATTAAACAAAAACTGCTTTATTGCAATTAAGCTTAAAATGAGATGTAATAATTAATAAAATTAAAATTATGAGATTAAACGACGTTACTGACAATGGGATAAATAAAAGGTTATACGAAGAAATTTTACTTTATCCATAATATTCTAATCATTTGGTTGCAATAATAATCGGTTTTTATTTTTTGCAGGGTGTTACGTATCCAGCCTGTCATGGTATTTGGAAATATTGGGCACCGCCTCTAGAGAGATCGCGTTTGGCCACATTAGCATTTTGTGGATCGTACGCCGCAATGGTGATAGGTATGCCGCTTTCTGGATACCTGAGTTCCTGGTTTGGCTGGACGGCATCGTTTTACTTCTACGGTAAAGAGATCTCCCGCCGCGTGTTCTCAATCTCAAACATATACATATAGAGAAAGGAATATTTTGTGCTGTTGTAACAATAAATTACTATAATATCTACTAAATTTATTTATTTATAATAAACTGTTTTACTATAGTAACAATAAATCGAATCTTGTTTGTTGCAACAGCAAAATACAATTGCTAGAATCAGGCTATTCTGTTTTAGAAGCAAACGCATTTTTCTCCAGAACAAATTTGCTCATCAAAATCGTCAATACAGATTTTATGGAAAAATTATGTTCTAATGATTATAACGACAAAGTTTAATTGTTTTCACATGGAATATGTAGTAGCAACGGCAGCAAAATTACTTTACTCCGTACAACAACAACAACAACAAAAGAAAATATTGTGTTAGTAGATGGAATTTTTAACGATGAATCGTAGGTGTCTGCGGTTTGATTTGGTATGGTTTCTGGTTGTGGTTGACCTTCGAAAAGCCGTCGAAACATCCCTGTATCTCAGCTCGCGAGTTACGTTACATCGAGGATTCGCTCGGACAAGGACAAGGACAAGGGCAACAAGCACCTGTGCCCACACTAGCGACGACTCCCTGGCGCAAGTTTCTCACCTCGATGCCCGTATACGCCATCATTGTCGCTAATTTCTGTAGATCGTGGAACTTTTATCTTCTGGTACTCTTCCAACCACGTTTCATGCACGAGTCTTTTGGCATGCCGCTTGTCGAGGTAAATAATATTAATAATCTCTCGATAAAACAATGATAAGTAAAACGTTTTATTTTAATATATCACGTCATTGTATAAAAATTAAAAGTGATACGGTACTTTACGATCTAAATGTAAGTATGAAATGTATAAAATACTTTTTATCTCAACATTTTGACAGACCGGAGTCATTGGGTCGCTTCCACACTTGCTGATGACGATGATCGTACCTTGCGGCGGTTTGCTGGCGGATCACCTCCGTAAACGTGGTATCATGACAACGACAAATGTGAGGAAGCTTTTCAACTGTGGTGGTTTCGGTATGGAAGCGCTCTTTTTCCTAGTGGTGGCCCATGCGACGACATCCAAGAACGGAACCGCTGCTACGGTCGCTCTCGCGATTGGCGTCGCGTGCAGTGGTTTCGCCATCTCTGGTTTCAATGTCAATCATCTGGATATCGCACCAAGATACGCCAGTATCTTAATGGGCATGTCTAACGGGATTGGCACCATCGCTGGTCTATTGGTTCCTTTCTTCGTGGATAATATCACGGAAAAGAAGGTATGACGAAGATTATACTTCTTCGATCACGAATTTAACAGTGCACAACTTAAGATTAGTATAAATTTAAAAAATTCTGTGCAGGACCCACACAGCTGGCGGAATGTTTTCATCATAGCTGCATGTGTACACATTTTCGGAGTGACGTTCTATGGGATTTTCTGCTCCGGTGAGTTGCAACCTTGGGCCGATCCCACTTTGGAAGAACAAAAGAGCTGGAATCCCATGGATGAATTCGGCCAGACCAAACCGCCCGTTCCACCACCGCCGAGAACTATGCAATCCGAATTCATAGTAAGTGCTCAAATTATTAATAATTATTTATCATAAATATCATAATAATCAGCTTTATCGCAGAATCATCGCGTTCAAATCATCGCGCATTTAATCCTTAAATAAACATCAAAATTGTTACACACATATACTTGCAAATTGTTATACTTTTATATTTTTAAATACAAACATTATTGGCGGAATATAATGCAAGATATATCTAATAGTCTACTTAAATTTGAAAATTTATATATATTCTTATGAAATAAGTGTATTTTTATTATATCTTTTTGCAATAAGAATGAGATTGAAAGAATAACCATATCTTTCCAGAAACAACCGTCCCGGGACGGAACTGTCACTGACGACTGGAATACTTACGAGCAGTCACCAGCTGAAAATCATCTGTACGCCCGACAGGACAGTAAAGGCCCCGTGATAAACTACGGCTCGACAGAGACCAACAGGAACAATCCATTTCACTCAACAAATCCATTCGCCACGGACGTTAACGCGTCTTTCGTACAACCACCGGCAACGGATGACTACACGCATGACATCGTGCAGAATCAGCAGTGGAACTGAAAATGGTCCATCACTGGATAGAATAATTGGATACGAGAAAAGCAGACTGCTTTCCCGAGGTTGTAGATCATTCGTATCGTTACTATCGTTAGCTGTCAATCCTATGCTATCCCGGCTCTTCAGACATGCCGCATCTTCATTAATAAAACTCGCGGAATTGAGGCTAGTAAAGATCAAATTTGAGTTGCGCAAATAATTTTATTCCTCTTGTGAAAGGATAAAGTCATTAAAATTATTTATTTTTCTCTTTAAAGAAAATTAATTTTAAGAAAAATTAATGGCAATTTAATCTTATTCTAAATAATATTAAATTAATCTTCAAATTTAATTTTATAAAATTTCGAAAAAAAACCGTAAAATATTATACGTTGCATATAACTTAATAAATTAGAAATTGTTCTTTATGTTAACAGAATAGTTTATCACTAATTGAATATGTGTAATTGTGGCATGTCTGAGGCCGTATGTAAATAAGATTTCAAAAAACAACCATATTTTGAATTTTAAGAATCAATACAGATGACCAAATGTTGAAAATACATTTCTAAATGTATTTTCACGTTTAAAATCCTTGGTAAATATCAAAAGAAGGAAAGAAGATACAATTTTTCTGTTGAGCGTAATACCTAAGAGTGCAGAGAATGGCGCTGTGAATAGCCACGCGAATAAGTCAAAATTATAATACAAGCGGAATCTCGCTAGGCTTTTTAAATTAGCGAGATCGATCGACAGATGAACCGCTATTTATTAATGTTATTTTGTCACAGATACGCGCATTCATATTGCTGCTTGCAGCAATGTGTGATAAATGATGGAAAGTGGGTGCACATGCATTACGTTATTTAAAAAACGACAATAAGTCACTTGCTGCAAACGTGCCTAAAATGAGTCTAAAGATCGTTTTTCTGGTTTAAAAAATTCAACCGGGAAAACTTTCTATCTCTATTCCTCATTTGTCTTCGAGTGTACTCTTACTCTTGAAAGTAAAAAAGAAACAGTCGAAACCACAGAAACCAGAAACCTTGAAAATGCATTTTATGTATAATAATATATAATTAGCCGCGTTTGAATTTATATTTTTTAAACATTTAGAGACTGAAGTGTATTATTAAGTCAAGATTTGCAAAAATTGCAACACAACAATCGACTGTTTCAACTCTATTTGAGATATTAAAAAAAGGATATTCCCTTAATTTATAAAAAGAAAGCTTAATCAATTAGAAGTTTAATCAATAGCCCTAAGAAATTCTTCAACTTTATAAATGTTTTTGAAATGTTTATATTAGGATATATCACATTATACACATTTAATATTGGCAATATTAATTTCTTCTATAAAAAAAAAGTATCGCAAGATGCCACTTATCAGCGACGAGATCCAGATATGTCCTAAAAGACAATAATTCAAACCTTCGCGAGACAATAATTCTCTCCGTGGACAATAATTAACGGCGAGGTTTGAGAAAATGGTAATCGTGAGAGATCTCGGTGCGCGCAACATAGCTCAATCGCTGAAACTTTTAGGTATTCCCAATTCCCCGTGACGTGACGTGTTTAATTATTTACGCGAAATAATAGAAACATAGCAATAAAGGAGGAAAGTTACGCGAATCAATATAACAAATGACGTAAATCGTTTGTCGAAAGTGAAGTTACACACAAAGACATGCGACATCTTTACGCACAGTCAGATATAGTACAATTCGATCCATGATAACGATGATATTATTCATACAGCGTAGATATTCGGAAAATTTTTAAATATCCATTAGATATGTATTTAAATTGAAACACTCATTTCTCTAAATATTTCTTAAACTTTCTGACATATATAGTATATATTATAATTTGAAAATTGGATAAAACTGAGAAAAAAGAGTTACAAGATCAAATGTGGTACACTAGTAAAGATTAAGAAGTCTGGACGAATTAATTCGACATCGAAGAAATATACCTATAAATATTCGCAAAAATATCTCTATGTTATATAGATGTCATGTAAGTAAAGTTAATGAATATAAAAATCGCAAAGAAACAGAAAAGAAAGATCAAGCACAGCTATTAATCAATTTTTCATTGACATCTATTAGAAGCAAAGTACGAATTATTCAGAAGATAGCAAAAAGAAATAATCATAAATCGGCGCATTCTCGTTCGCGTCAAATTGAATTCTTTAAATGCAAATTTTTGCGTGAATTTCCATAATATCCGAGACAAATCCAAAACATTCGCGTAACGGCTTAACTTGAAACGTATGAAAGTATTCGTAAGAAAGTGATAACGAAATGAAAGTACTGTTATAAAATATGATAGTTATTAAGTAGACAAATCATGAAAGTGAATATACAGAGATCAAAATAAGATTGAGATATATAATTAGGGAAAAAAGCAGTATATATTATACATTGTCTGGATGTATTTCGTATACATATGCAATCTGCATACATCTTTTATTGTATACATATAAATATATATGTACGTTCATGATCGCGCATGTGCGCGGTCAAAGATAAAACGGGACACATACAAGGAAACACAGTAAAAAGCATGCGACATGTTGCGTCGGATTTTTCAGGCAAGTGGTACTGAAAATATTAGACTCTCGAACTGGTTAATTTCGATTAGTTTCATTTTTTATACTTGGGTATAAAAAAGAGTATTAGTAACAGATGTAATTAGTGCACGAAACAATATTCATTGAAAAATTGAAACTATTTCTTTAGAAAAATGTCGAAACATAAATATACTTGAAAAATAAATTTAAACTGATTAAGAAAAAAGGTCATTTGCAATTGCAAAATATGGAAAGATGTATTTTATTCTAATCTTCATGAATCTAATTCATGAATTAAGGCCATTGCACGTAACAAAGTTTTAGTCATAATCGTAAGGCCGTAAGAAAATAGACCAATCACAGTCGATTATTCTCCTTGAGCTCGAAGAATAATCGAGTGTGATTGGTCTATTTTCTTCCGGCTTTACGATTATGACTAAAACTTTGTTACGTGCAATGGCCTTTAGATTTAGAAATTCTAATCTTCACAAATAGAAATCATTTTATATTTACAATATAAAAATGAACGAACCCGAAATTAACCGATTCGGTCGTCTAGTAATAAAACTAATCTAATATGGATATAAATAAGAATATATGACACAATATTTAGCTAATGGCAACGTCGTGATACAAGCGTCATTGAATGCCGTTGAACGCCCTGTACGTGTGTGGGCCGATGAATCGAATAATTTAGATTTTCGGGTTATAGCCAAGGGAGATCCACAAAATTAGTCAATTTATGCGAGACCTTTTTAAAAATATAGATACCGATATAATCCATATATACATATATGTCGACATATATCGTATCGGCAACTATCGTCTCGCATTCTTCGTCGACACATAAGATTATATGTATATTACATATGTCGTATATTATTTGTTATTACGTTCTATATTAATATAAATATAAATAATTTATATATATATTAGTTAGGCATGTGGCTGTATATTATAATTGCATTAATGATAATAATACGTGTGATGATCGATATATTTGAGAATGCTCGATTGATGCAATTTACTTATTAAAAATGTTAAGGTATAAAGACGCGCTTAAAGGTATTTTATCGGGCGCTTTACTGTGCGACAATAATACTTAAATGAAAGCCTGATGCACATGTTATAACAAAGCACCAGATTTAGAGTTAAATTATTTGTTTGCTAGTTGCGCGATTTTATTATTATGCATGCATTGGGGTGTTTGAGAATTAGCACATCTGGTGAACGAGTTTTAATATCTTTTTTAAACAAAAGCTGATTTACTTTTTCGTAACATATTTATAGATAACATAATTTTATATATATATATATATATATAACATAATTATTAATAATTATAATCGAATAAGAATTATGATAAATGTTGAGATATCAATAACTTTTGAGATATGGACAATTAAAAGAAAGGGAATTGTCCTCTTCAGAGATACAAATTTATAACAAATTTTAATAATAAAATAAATTCTTGTTTTAATAAATTTTTTATGTGAGCAATGTATCTTTTTCCGATAAACATTATACACGTGTTTAGATCAACAAGATTCTAGTAGCTAGTATTAACAAGTAAACGATTAATTAAAAAGCAATTCTAGCCAATTCTAGTCAAAGAAAAATGTGGAAAAGGAAAAAGTCATTTTAGGTTTTGATAGGGAACATCGCCCCGTTCACTGCGTGTACGCGACTATTACCAAACACCCCCGTATACGCAACGGTAATAATCTCACTTCGTAACATCAATGACAATGCAAGACAGGATAATAACCAGTCACGATTAGAACGCTCGTATTAATGATGACATCTAATGACGATGCCGCATTGCCGCAACGCGCATTTTTTTCGCGTGGTGCATCAACCGCGAGCGCTATATTTTAAAAAAGACACACGATGATAGAAAGTCGGAAACACTTGCAACACACTTGAAATTAATGATATGCACGCGATAACTGTCATCTAACTGTTGTGTGTGCCGCCTGCGTCACTGCCGCGCCGAGAGAAACGATTCGTTGTCAGACTAATGTTGGGAAAAGAGCGGATCTGAAACCTAGGCAGCATCGCGGCAGCGGCAATTTACTTACAAATAAAAAAGTGAGGTACTTTCTCTCAACGTTGTCACATACGAAATAATATATTATTATTTTTTGTACAAGATATACTATTAGAAGAAGATATAAGAAACGAGAGAGATAAAATGCAAACATTCACAATTATAATTAAAAAAGAATTTTATTTATTTCCAACTTTGTGAAATTTTCTGAAATTACATATCTTACTATATGCACTATATATATTCTTGAACGCTTATCGTATATATATTTAAACTAATTGAAATATTTAAATCATTAATTGTTTGTTTTATTCTTTCACTTGTATATTTTTTGCTTTTTACTTTTCCTATTTCTTTTAATCTATCACCTATCAGTAATATTATATTTATTTATTTCTTTTTCTCATATCTTTTATTTTTAAATTTTATATCTCCGCTTGTAATATCGTGACTATAATAGTATGTGAAAAATAATATTACATTAAGAGTAACTGTATAAACATATATTTATCATTATGTATCGCAGTAGTGACTGGCCTAACGTTATCCATGACTTCATTCGCTAAACCAGGAAAAGTTTCTGGACTTGAGATATTTATAAATCATAATTATTACGAAAAAAAACCTAAAATAAGTTCTAATGCTGTTCGAACAATAATATTGATACTAATACTTACATATATACATATATATATATATATATATACACATATATAGCTTCAGTAATAACTTATGACAATAAATAAACGAAACACGGGGTGGGCCGATGCCAAGATGCAAACTAGAATCTACTCGGCAAATTCAATAATATGTATAATGTATATGAAATATATACCTTGCGAAAACGATCGTTGTTATTGCGAAATCGTTGCTTATGTCAAATGGATTAGCATAGCTTTATTTTCGGCACACCCTGTACCACTTTGTAACGATTAGCTTTATGCTTTTTCGGGTGCTCCACGGAATATAGAAATGGGAAGCACACGAGAATGTGATGAAAGTATAACGAGTCATCCAAGAATGTATTGCATTAAAATGTTTCCATATATTTTTGTGAAGAATATGCTGAACATTTTATCGTTTCACGAAAAACATACGCAAATTAAGACAAGACAGATTGTATTATACAGATACAATCTATTATAATACAATAGTTATCAAAAATTCTTTATGAGGTAGACGTTCGTGAAACGATTAAAATAACACGTACTGAGTTGCAAAGATAACAGATACCGTAAATTTCATATCATATCTTTCTCCGATTCAGAATGATAAGGATAATGTGTGACTCGTAGGCAAGTAATAGGATTTTTCAGTCTGAAAAGGAGATTAGATCTCTTGAGCAATTTTTAATATATTTTTGGTGGGATAATTATATATAAGGCAGACAATACTATATTCAATATTTTATTACCATTTAAACGCAATATTATAATTTGTGAAAGATTCTGTGTTATTAAATCAAATTAAGTATCAAGTTTTGTGACTGGAATTTATAATAATCACAAAAAGGTGAGACATTATATTTATCAGTCTGGAGGAAGGCACAAGCATTCGACAATTTACGGTATGGAACCATCTCTATACTTACACACACACACACACACACACAGACTATACCTCCACGTGTATGTATATATCTTACCTAATATGTACAGTGCTGTACAATGCACATACTGGCATTCATAATTCGTCGCTATTTGTACATCCTCTGGAATGTAATTAAATAATATTTATTTACGTATTTCGATTAAATCTGTTTACAAAAGTGTATCAATTATTATATTGACAATAACGATAAAAGTTTGTGAAAGAATGAAAGTAATATATTGTAAGTACAATAAATAGGCAAAGTTTTAGATATATTGTAAACGATGAGAAATTCTCAAGATACATTACATAAAGTTACAATAACCGAGAATATTAATAGTCATGTATTAAATTCTTTGTTTAAATATTAACTGAATATAGTTAGTGAAATTTCAATATTTATTTCATACATTGTTGTTAAGAAAAAGAAGAAGAGATGTCCATAATAAATATTCTATTACTTAACGTTATTTGTTGGATATTTTATGACGAGAATTTCACATCGAGAACAGGAAATATTAATTGATAAGAGTGTTATATATTAAATTTTTGATGGCTTGATATAACAAGGATCAAGTGTAGATTAGCATTTAACTCTTTCTCATTGTTAACACTTTTATTTGTGGAATTCAAAACTTGTAGTTATTTAATGTGCTCCAGTGATAATGCGAAGAGACTGTTTTGTGTCACGCGCAATGTTTGATCTTTCAGAAAAATAGTTCTCACTCTGTTAACGAATTATTGCATTGTAATACAATTCCTACTATTGGACGAAACAAAGTGAGTTAAAATGAGAATAATAACTTTGTACAATTTATACAAAGTTCTCCGTTCAATTGTTATGATTCTCAACGCATTTTACGCGCCAACAAATGCCGTATTTGCAGTGGCAGATTTTCAATGGTAGAGTTTTACTTTCGTTAAATATTTAATTATTGTGAGGCAAAGTTGCTTTTTCATATTTTATGTCAACTGTCGTTTTTCAGTATGTCTCGCTGGTTGAGAAATACTGCGTTGAAACTTAACAGACAATAATACGATGTTAGTTATACATACATGATATACAGATTTGTTAAGAATATTATAATTAGGATTACGTGTGAATCAGAAGAATCTGCTCTTCCGTGCTGTGTAAACACGAGTTTGGCGTTAGTAATAGTGCGCACACGATCATGATTCACGTCTTCGTGTTCAGAATTCTCCGAAGCAGGTCCTTGTAAGTATCAATTAAAGTTAACAGAAATTTCATCAATTCTCTCCTTTTCTAATTTTAATTTTAAGAAACGCCTGACAGAATTGATTAAATATCAATTGATTTTAATTAATATTTATGCAAATGGTACATAACAAAGTTAGTTGTTTAGAGAGATAAAACTGTACGAAACATCACAGTTTTCTTTTCATTGTGAATTAGAGAAAAAAAAGAGATTAATTAATTTTGTTTGAAAAAGACATTGACTCTACTATTGACGTTTGTCATCGATGTTTATCCATCGTTTATCTATTGTAATAAATCTCGTTCTTTTCATAATTGGAAATGATTAGATATTTCGGAAATGTTTCGAATAATCTTCAAAGCAGGATGGTATGTCTGCGGGACGATGCGAATACATAAAAAATATATTTTAATCGTTTACGTTAGTAAGCCTCTACTCTATACCATACGTGTAGCCGCATTGCATATTAGAGATTATTGTTACACACGCCGATACAATCTGGTTTGTTACTGATTATTGCGACGTTAATTATCATGTAAAATATGTATGTAACATTGTAATTTTCAGTGTATTATGTAATTAAAAAATGAGAGATACTCTGGCGGCTATTGACAATAAATCGTAAGCCGATCTTTTCAAAACTCGTTCCTTCTCGATCATTGAGTAAATTCATGCTAGAAATACAGGTATAATAAATGCAACGATTATTGTAAAATTTATTTATATATTTATTTTATATTTCTCGATACATATACTCTGCGTCTTTCGAGGAAAACGATCGGTATATGAATACATAATCGCAATCATAAAAAAGAAAGAATGCAGAATGAGGACGCTGCGGATAAAAACTGACATCCTTGTTGAAACAAATCTCATTGATAATTATTTATCCTTGCTGAGCCTTGGGATAGCTATTAAGCATAGCACAGACATGCCCTCGTTCACATTTACCGCTATCATGAAAATTGCTCGTCACCTGTTGCGTTAACTGATAATATTTACATATCATACATACAGGTGCGTGGTGCGTTGTGCGTGGTGCGTGTGTACAATACCGGTATCGTCGATAATATTCCTTGAAAATTACCCTGAGGCATTATGTAAATATATTGTATATTGTACAATATAGCAAACGTGGCTTCCTAAGAGCATAATTCGATAGATGTTTCTCAATTTTTTATAAGCACAGCGGTAATTCGGGTCGCGCACACGGGAATCGTTAAACTGACGCTTCTAAGTGATTTCTCAAATTGCATAAAGCATTGTTTATAGCAACATATCATTTAGTTATGCAAAAAGCATTTCCGTGAGATACATACATGAGAATTAACTCTCTAATTGTATCTCGTGGGATTAATTTATTACGCACGCGGAAAGATACTTTTATGATTTCCTAACTATGTCCATAAACATTTGAAACACTGAATATTATATGTAAACGTAAACGCGACATTTCTCTAGTAGGATTATACTTCAGCTTTTAAAAATACAATAAGATTTCTCCCTCTCCCCCGCCATGACGTACCTTATAAATATTTAAAAAACCATATTTTTAAAATAATAATTTTCTTTTTTCGAAAGCAGCTTCTCAAATCAATTCCGAACAGAAGTATAGTATAAAAAGAAATAATGAATGGTTGCAAATAGAAAATTTATATAAATATTAAATAAAAAGATTAAATATTTCGATTTACAAGTATTCATTTATCATTATTTTAATTTTTAACTAGATAAATTAATTATTTATTATACGTATGTATAAAAATCTGACATACACATATAGGTATTATAGAATAGAAATTAAATATCGGAAAAATTAAAAACGTATGCGGTACGCACGTGTGTACCGCATGTGCATGTGCAGTGGTTAAAAGCCCGGATGCGGATCGCTCGCGTGCACCGTACGAGCAGCCGAGCGCGAGCGCGCGAGCGTACTCGATCAGCTTTGCATGTCACATATCACACATATCGCGTACCTACGAAAGCACGGCCGCGACGCGACGCGACGCGACGCGACGCGGCGACGCCGCGGCCGCGCCGTAAAGCGGGAGAGAAGCGACCGCGCGAAGAAGCGTAAGCGCCGCCAAAGGTACACACTCTTCGTTACTTTCTAAATTCCCCCTCGCAGGCGGTATATATCCCCCGATGACTTTGCGTTTTGCAATCGTACGCACACGACGGGAATCACATCCGAGCGGATTTTTCGCGCGCCGCGTAAGCCTGGATGTTATATCACAAACCACGGGATCACCGCAGGAGATGGCGGTCAGTGTCGTGAGATACCTCGCTTTCCTTGTGTTCTGCGCCCTGCTACAGTACCGTAAGTACTGAAAATGAGATTCGACAATCGACATGGCATCGGCCGTGTGCCGCATCTCCGGCCTCCGCTCTCGGCTCTCTCGGCTCTCGATTTCTTCCTTCGACCTTCAACTACTTAAGCATTTCCTCCCGTAGAAACATTCGATTCGCGAGTGCGTGTGTTGTCGCCGCGTGGCTCGTGCGTGTTTGCCGGCGCGCGATCGATGTATCGACGATCATCGTTCGATTTGCAAGGAACGGTAGATAAAACGTCTTAAAATAAAAGTTACTTTTTGCTCGCTTTCGCTACCCCTTATATTCTTGCCTGCCTTGTATATTTCTACAAAATCAACGCATGTGGTAACTGGTAAGTCAAAGAAATGAATTTTTAATTTTAGTAGGACATCGTTTATCATATTGTCATATTAGTAAGGAATAAAATACTTCTTGTCCTTACTACGAATTCTTTTACAAAAGAATCTTATCGCTGGTTCATCTATATCTATGCGTGCCTAAATGAATAATGCCTAATTTCTGTAGGAAAATATGGGTTTGTTATTTAAATAATGTCTCTTTTCTTTGTATCTTTGACTTTAATATTTTATTAGAGAATAGAGAATAAATACAAGCATGGAAATATCTCCGCGAGATAAGTCAAATATTATACATAAAGTGGCCCGCCGATCACATGTCAACATTGTCAACACGCGATCAACTGTCGCATGAAAACAATAGATACCTTCTCAATAGAATCCTTCTCGAAAGCGATAATCAATTAAAACATGACTAGTCACATTAACAGGTGCACACAAAGCTAACGAGTGTAATAAGGAAAATCTTTCCTACATTTCTTCTAGATACGAACTTTACGCGCTCTCATTCCTTTCCTTCTTATTTTTATCTCTTTATTTATATTCAAATATTTTTATATACATATATGTATTATTAATTTTAATTTAATATTTATTAGTTTTTCAATGCCTGATATACACAATACATATATCTGGAAGATATTATCTTGACACACACGGACACTTTCTCTTGTAAAAGAGACGTCTTGCTCATAAGTTGTTTAAAAAAAAATAAAAAAAAAGTAATGTCGGAGAGTTCCGCTTTTATAATCTAACTTTCTTCGAGAATCGAACTATAATATTCATTCACGCAGTAATCTTTACTTTTATTGAACTACTTTACTCACTAATGCGATTACAATCTACAAACCGAGCAGAGTTCCTCGTTGAATTATCTTGCCACAAGGTGTTATCGTGTATATCAATAATCATATTTTGTTCCGTAATAATTGCATGCGATACGAATCTGAGGCGTGTAATTTTTATCTCATAATTACGTTGGCACACTGACATTGATGTTACTCGACTCGATGAGTTAGCATGTAAGAACAAAGGTTGCTAACCAAGGATGAAGAAAAGCGCGAGCGATACCTATTATACGTCACCTTGCATCTCCAACATAATAATTTATTTATAGCATCGGCGATAAACTAACAAGAAACATCGACCTTCACCCAATTTCGCATAACGGTCCAATAACTTGTACTTTGTAGTTCACGAGACACGTAATCGTTACACGGCTGAACGACTAACTAACGGTTAACGGGGTAGTTAACGTAAGAAAGAGAGAAGTAAAGCAAACGAATCGTTTACATTTTCAGACTATGCGACGGCTCAAAACAAAACTCTCAGGGACCTTTTTAACAGCACATCCTGCGCCAAGCCGCCTTACACTTGTCCGCATCCGCAGATAGAGTTTTATCTGTACACTAGGTACGTCCGCTCTATCGATTTCGCAACATTATTTTAATAATAACGTCAATGAGTTTTGCATCAACTAATGTTTCGCGTCAAGCGTTTGCATTCCGAAAATGCGGATTGTTAAAAGGAAGCAATCTCAACGGTGCAACTTTCAATTTCAAGATCACGATCATTTTATCTTGTACTGAAAGTGACCTCCTTTCGAGGCTCACCTTTCTCCGGCATCTATAGTATCGTCTCAAATGCTCTCACTATCATCTATACTATATTTACGTAGCGTAAATGACTTAAGACGAAAAAAGTCACTCTCAAAGTATATATTTCCTGTCTATCGTAATTTTCAGAGAAACGCAAAAAAATCCTTTGCTATTAGATGTCCGTGACTTTAATTCTCTTTGGAAATCCAAGTTTAATAAAACGCATCCGACCAAGATTATCATTCACGGCTTTGGCGGTGGACGAAACTTAGCACCTAGTACAGATTTACGAAATGGTAAGATTAACGGTCTCCTACATTTTTGTATATTTGAATTGTATGCTACATCTTAAATTCGTGAGTGTGTATGTGTTATATAACAAAAAATTAATTTTATTTATTAATGATATCTATCAAAAAGATAATTTTATCGAACATTAAAGTTCAAACGTTAGCTTCCAAAAAATAAATCAAAATTAAAAATCTGAATTTTACTTTTATACAAATATAAATTTGCATAGATTATTAAAATTGTGAATAAATAAATTGATACAAGTTAGATACAAGTTAAAAGACAGAGATCGATAGGCTTACGTATTATAGATATAAAATTAGAGACGTTATAAAGTTAAAGAGATCGCACTAGAGAATACGGTCTCATTCTCATTCAGCCAAACTAGCCATATTTGGCTTAACCACGTTCAATTTCAGCGTATTTCACGCGAGGCGATTACAATATTATAATCGTGGATTACGGTTCGTTGGTACGCGAGCCCTGTCTCACGCAGATCTCATGGGGCCCGGACTTTTGCTCCAAATGCATCGCTCAGCTGGTGAATTACTTGAGAGATCACCCACGGGGCACGAGGGCGGAGAACATCCACGTGCTCGGATACAGCGTAGGTGCGCATATCGGTGGACTCATCGCAAATTACTTGCCCAATGACAAACTCGGGAGAATTACGGGTAATTGCTCGTATGCAGCCGATCGCCGTCTCGCAATTTAACCGTCCAGACGTAACACGAGCTTTTTGTCGTTAAGTATAGTAATAACGATACAATATCAATCTAATAGAACAGACTATTATCTATTTTACTATTATATAATAATTTTTTTATATATTATATTGTTTACTCAACAAATGTTTTTGTGTTGTTTTATTTCTAAAACAATGCAAAGAGTGTGACATTAAGACAAAATAAAAAAGAAGAACATACTTATTAAATTACAAGATTCGAAATTATTTATCTCCTAGCAAGGTATTGAATACCTTTTACGGTGTTACGTCTTGAGGGTTAATAATTCATCATAGAATCGGACATTAATCGCGAATAATTTGCGTTCCTGTGTTCGCGCATACAGGCCTCGATCCGACGATATTTTTCTACATGAACGGCAATCGCTCAATGGATTTAGACGAGACAGATGCCCATTTTGTGGATGTGATTCATACAGGCGCCGGCATTTTGGGGCAATGGGGGCCCAACGGCCACGCGGATTTCTACGTAAACGGTGGCTCGAGTCAGCCCGGGTGCGCCACTTCTTCTATACTCCGTAAGTAACGATCGTGAGAATTGGTCGCAGGGGCAAGATGCAATGGCAAAATGCAATATTGCAGCTAAAGATATTTTGCTTTCATGTCATACCGTGCGCGCGTACCTATATACATATAAGCGTTGATAAATTTTTTCTTCCGACGCGACGGTAAACTGAAAATTTCCTCTGTAGAAACGCTCTCGTGCGATCACACAAAAGTGACGCCGTACTACATAGAATCAATCACGACAAAGAAGGGATTTTGGGCGGCTCCTTGCGCAAATCTATTCTCTTACCTGATCGGATGGTGCAACCCCAAGAGAGAAGAGTACATCCTGATGGGGGAGGATACACCTCATACGTAAGTGAATTCCATATATTAGAATTAAGAATATTAGGATATAGGGATAGACGATAGAATGTTATTCCGCCTACGAAATTGCGCATGTAACATGTTTTAAGTGCACTTCTCTCATTCTCAATCAATCGATGTAACCAATTTTAATTTTAAAATGAAAAAAATAACACGCGTTGAGATTACATATCAAATATCTATAACGTTTAACTTTATCAAAGTCGAGAGGAATGTTGATGCGTGTATGTGAAAAATTAACAGAGCACGCGGCATCTTTTATCTGTCAACAAACGCACACACACCGTACGCCCGAGGACTGCCCGCAAAAAGCCAGCGTCGGACAAGTCAGAGGCGATCGTCCTCCCGCCAGTATTAAGCTTATTGAAACAACTGATTAATATAATTATAGAATAACATGTATTTACATGAATCAGTCGTTTTAAGCTATATAAGTACATTACATCGCTAAAAGACTTTTGTTTTTATATCGTTATACCATTTACGACTTTGTACATTTTAATCATTAGATCTCGTCTATTTTCTTTCTCTTCCGCTTCTTTTTGAATAAAATATTTTGCTAATTGTAAGTTGCGCGCGATTGATAGTTGTGAAGAGCAGAAATTATATACATATATGTCTCGTACCGTTCATTGACATCCGATTGACGGCCGATTAACTGGTACAGTTAAAGTCTCGCGTGCTCGACACGTAACACTTTCACTCCCGTTCTTACCGCAGGTTTTTTACATATTATTTATTTAAAGCCACATGTTTACAAGACGAGGTTTTCTCATTTTAATCACTCGACCATATTCTGATTCAATCCAATAAGTCACGAGTCACGTCACTGAACACCATAAAACGGGGTTGAATTGCATCAAATAGGATAATTTTGCGTAACAGATTTATTTCGAAAGAGACACGATTTTTTTTCAATCTCTCTTATTAAAATTTATAATGTTATTGCATAACGCTGAAGTAATATGTTTCACAAAACATATGACTAATTTATTCGACGTCGTGTAGTTCCAAAATCCTCTTTTACTCCTTCGGTATAAAGTTACTCTAGTAGTGCAATCTAATCGAATCTTTTATGATAGCTGTATAATGTATCATTATTAATATGTAATATGTAACATATATATATATATAATTAATTTTTGTAATCTGTAATATAATTAATTTAAACCTATTATTCACAGGAACACAAAATTGTTTTTGTCTTGTGAACAGATCTTTGCAATACAAACATTGCTAGACCATATTTGTGTTTCATTTAGCCCTCTCTCAACCTCTATTCACCATTCTATTTCAACAAATTTCCTCATATAGGTACACTTATAACAACATAAAGACTGTTTATGTTAACAACAATATTTATTACATAATAATTATTACGGTATAGTAATAACTTCTATAGATTTACAATATACTGTCGCACTAAACCTTAAATAGTATGTATAATATGCAATGGAATGATTACAAGTTGATACATCTTCGTTTCAAGTCGAAGGCGATCCTCCGCGGCCTCGATTTTTCTTTTCTCTTTTTCTGAAGGTGGAATCATCGCGAGTTATATTATCCGCATGTATATTCTCTAGAACTAGAGATATGATCTTTCTCCGATCACGATGCTCGCGACGTCAATCTCCGCACATAAGTACAAGTCATACGAACATAAGCAAAGATGCATCCGGATTTTTTAAATATCATCACCGCGACCCCAATCTTGAGGTTCGACGAGCGGCGCGTGGCGTCCGTCGAGCATCGTCTCGAAGATTTCACGTGAGCTAGAAACAAAGTACATACATATATCGTACGGTGAAAAACGCGATAATGTAAACCGTAAAAGTGGACAATACTAATCTCTTTCGAAATTTAATCTCAGTGCAAGAATCTTTTTTTCACAGATGACAACATAATCGACACAATAATCGACTACAATGTATAATGAATAACGTAATTAGTTGCTCGATAATATTGTACTTAAACATTAAAAGAAAACGATCGACGGTATCAAGTTGTTGAGGAATAATCGAAATATTTATAAAGAAGAAGATCTCATGGGAAGATCGAAACATTATAAATGGCAAATCAAGATTTGGTAAACACATGCATTATACTCTTTTTTCAAACTTTTTTGCCTATTAAACTGACATTTTGACTGACTAACTGACTGCACTGGCAATAAAATCGTACATTGCTGCGTCGCCCTTGACATTTTTTAGCTGACAGCAAGAGAAAGTAGTTTTATCAGTAAGGCTCGTGATTTGTTACAAAACATATTAGATCACTGTCGAATCATCGTTTGACTATTTTCGCGTGTGGAACGAAAATAGAGGTAATAACACATCGCTTTCAATAAACTCGCCAGTCGCATCTCGAGGACGTTATATTCATTATCAGACTAAACTACAGTTTTACAAATGCTCTTTTCACGTGTTCCGCTTTTATTTACATCCTTTTATTTTCGTGCGTGCTACGTGCTGTTGCCTGACAATCGGCATATATGTGCATGAACGGATTTAACACTAATGCATATCAATTATTTAAACGGAGATCTGTCTCTCTCTCTCTCTCTCTCTCTCTCCCCTCTTTCGCTCATAATACACTCAAAACATTCGCAGAATCGCAATTATTTCCGCACAACGGAAACACCCTCGCGTTTCCTGATGATCTTCCCGTTGAAATCAACTCAAACGATCAATGATAGAAGTATTGATACCTCAGAATTGTTGATTTCAAACGATTGATATATTTTTTCTTTTTTTAGGGGGATGTTTGTGGGATCTTTATCGATTATATGTATATTAGTTGCAATATATTTTTTCTGCTATTCTGATCTCTGATGGTCTCGTGCATATTCTTTCTTTTTCCTCTACGAATCTGCTGGAATGAATGGATCGATCGTGATTTCCTGACGAATCGCGTGTTTCGCCCAACATGATCCTAAGATCAGCACGATCTATGACTATTACACTACACAGTGCATGTTGTTTATCTCCTATTATTTCATCGCGTTATACTTTTTACCACCTCTAGTTAAATAAGTTACTCGTAAATGGTAAATGGTAATAATCGATATTAATGACGATGTCAATACAGTGAGTGACATTGTTCATATAGGACGTACGTGGTTTCCCTTACATCAGATCCATTCCTTTCGGCTGCACTTTCTATTGCCCTTATTCTTTCTCTCTTGCGCTCTCTCTCCCCCTCTCTCTCTTCCTCTCTCTCTCTCTCTTTTTCTTAGCAACATATCTATTTTTCTTTAAATATGAAAAAGCACAGCCAAAAAGAAGAGAGATCTATTTCTAGCTAAATTTTCAACTCGCGAGCAATGGCGTCGACGGGGTCGCTGTTTCGTTGACGCCGTCAATGGCGGTAGTTTCGTAAGCGAAGAAATTACTTTGAAAGTGACGGAAAGGCATTAAACCGTTACATACTTACATAATAATAAACGCTCAGTACTTCCGATGTAAAATCGCAAACAAACTAACGTTCACACGCTCCGAAAGTTCTGATGCGAAATGGTAAGAAGTGCCCAGCTTCTTATATGTTTCACATTTATGAAAATAGATAAGCACTGTTTTTCCTTGAAAAATAAATGAACTAAAACAAATCGGAGTTAAATTGGACGAAAGCATTTAATTTATTTGAAATAAAATTTAGATAATATCTGGTTTTTAATTAAAGAATAATTTCAACAATTCTTTTTTAATTTTTTTGTCACTTTTCTATCTTAATATAACATTCTATTCTATTTTAATAACAAATTATTTTGCACTAATTAGTAAAATAAAACAGTATCGCAGTTACCTCTGATGGTCAACGCCATTCTCGCGATTTTTTAAACAATATATTGATCCATGAATTCCCGTAAAAGTGTCTTAAGTACAATGTTGCTGCGTAATAATGGTGCTTCTTGCATATACTATACCGATACATTATCGTTAACGATAATTGGTCCTGAATAAACGATAGAACGAAATCCGGTAACACACACGATATTGGTTTATCGCACGAATACGGGATTTACAATCGCATGGATCGCGATCTCGTGGTCGTATCGTACGAAGATCGACGACGAGTCGCGATTCACGATCATAAGATGAAAACTCTGAGGAGCGAAAACTTCTTCCAAGGCCTGTGCGACACGTTTGACGAGAATAAAAGACGCCTTTACACCCCGTTAATTTAACACTCTAACCGCTTGACGATAAGATTTACGGTGATAAATGCTATGCGTTGTCGTTTTCTGATGATCGGTCTTCTACCATCGACCCAATTGCGGAGAAGACTTCTGATCCCAGCGATTATCTCCAGCGATCACTTCACGATTTGCAAAGTGGAATTTTATTTATTCGACGAATGACAAATATCAGCGCGAGCGTCTGTCTCATTCCGCACGTGCAATTTCAGCTTTTATCTTCTCGATCTTCCACTTCGAATGGACATCGGCCTAACGATAAGAATGCAAAATGTATATTGAATTGTCACAAATATATGCAGTTAATTGCAAAATATACTTTATATTTATTACATTAATTAAATTTTTAACTGTTAAGTAATGAAAAAGGGTAGCGAAGTTTCCAAAATAATTTATTAGAGTTGAAGATATATGTATAGCATTTAAAAAATTCCAAACCAATTAAACACAAAAATGTCTTAAAATCAATATCTTCAAATCTTAACGTTACGCTTCTGTCATTTTCCGGAAGTGGATAACGACGGTGGTAAATTTGGGTTTTCACTCAGTTTTGCGTTAAAAGAAGATATTATACAGGTCGATACATCAACGGATTAACTTCGTAACATCGGGAGACATAGGAAAAAAGAATGGCTTTAGCAGCGTATCCCTCCATCCATTCCCCGCCAAAAGAGAACTTCATTCTACGATAAATTACTTTAATCTTCATGTTGTAACGATAATAGATGTATAACGCGCAATTATAATCTTATATACACCAAGTAAACGCTACGATACAAAGCTAAAATCAATAGATATATATCGCCAAATAGTTCATTCTCGCTGTCCTCGGTTATCATTAACATTATTGTGATTATTATTATTTATCGTTATTATTTTTATCGTTATTATTATATATTATTAAGAGACGCGATGAGTGTGTAAAGCGTCCATAGTGTTGTACCTAGAATGACCACATCCTCTTATTATGCGCGGTCATATATGTATGTATACATATTTTTCAACAAAATTAATATTTGCTTCATAATCTTACTTTTTTTATAAGTTTTATACAAATTTAAGAAAAGAACATGTCCTTAAAGTCTAGGATTTCTGATCATCCTAAGTATATCATCAACTGGACGCTATAGTATGCTCTTATATTATATCATACCACTAAAGATATCGCATATATAACTTCTCTCCTGGTTTTAAAAATTAAAACTAAACTTGCACCAATCATGTGTAATTTAATAGAAGCGACGATCAACCAATGAACTTATAATTTCTGAAAAAGTGATTATATTTACAAATAAATGCACAGTTCAAACTTGAGAGATCTTGCACCATGTACAGCCCTTCTTTCAAAATCAATTATTTCAACTGATCGCAAAAATTTGCATATAAAGTTTTTCGCGACTTGCAAATTTATTTTGGAATCAAGCAAACTTTATTTTTATCGACAAAAGGATTGCATATAAAAAAATTAGAATATTAAGAGCTATTAGTATTTTGCTGTACTACATCAAACTCAACGCTTACTATTATATTTGTATATTCCTTTCCCGTTCTCTCTTTTTGTCTTTTATATCAATCGGGTTTTTCCACACAGAATCTCCTTGGAAGCATCCAATAATATTGGTATAAATTTTGTTTGCTATTTTAATTAGACGACACTGTTAGCGGATTATTTAACGCAAGTCTGCAATATGAATAGGCCCGTTTGCGATTTATGCGACTAAAAACGATAACACAGCAGATATAAGTCACGATATCATGTATATTACGTATACATATGTATGTATGCGTATAATGGGTGACAACGATTAGAAAATTGCATAGTTACACGTAAAAAGCTAACGCGCGATTGTATCGCGTCGAGCGCGATATGCGATTTCTTCGGACAGCATGGTTTTCTTCGAATATGATCATTCATTGATTAAAGCGTACCGCGTTTGTACATACATAAACCGAATAAGACTAGTAAAATGTCACAATCAACATGTTCTGTCAGACGAAAACTTCCCCAACAAATTATCTTATGCGTCTGCGTTCAACATCTGATTGTGAGTCTATCAAAATCACATCACACATTTACATTTTTGAAAATGTTTTACGTAACAAAATATAATTATAATAGACGCAAATAAAATAATAACGGATAATATAACTTTTTTATATAACGCAATTTAATACATAAAGTCATAATAAAGACAATATAACGGAATATAAATTATATATAGTTTCATATAATAAATTCATTAACTTTTTGTTCATATATATTACTTTACGCGTACTTCTTACTACGTGTAAAATATCGTCAAATTACAAAATCGTGTCTTTTTATTTAATTGTAGGAAGTCATTTCCGCGAGTAACTGGATCTAATTGTAAGTGCTTCGAATCAGTGTCTGATATACTTAAATCGAACGATAATTCTCCTGACGTGGTCACGTTATTTGTTTCATCTTAATCGTGAGTTTTCCGTACAAATGGTGCATAATCCAAGTGCCTAACTATAGTGCACGAAGGTACATCGCAGATTAAAGCATTGCTCCGCGCGTTGCACGAAAATGCACCGCGCACCGCGCGCTGTTGCACACGGAGATCAATACGGAAATGTCCATCGTCTCTAAAGCGACGTTTATGCATGTGCACCAAGCCGCGCTTTGACCTTTCGAGTGCACGGGAGAGTTCGGTGTACGACGCGATTTCGATTCTTTTCGAAGCAATCCAAAGTGAAACGATGAATTAATCGCGAGAAGAAATTATATGAACGACGGCGACGGTCCGCGTCAATGTTTCATTAAAAGACTCGGTAAAAGAAAAATTTTAAGCAAAAATAGGCGCGAGAGACAAAAATACAAGACAATACGTAAATTATATATATGTACGTATATAAAATTATTTTTCTACAAAAGCCCAAAATGTCTCTAAAAATGGAAAAAAAAAACAATTTTATATATTGATTTAATTATAGCTTATTCCGAGCTATAATATTTTTCGCCTTTGCGAATAGTGCTTGAAATAGTACCTGAAATTTTTCAACTTTGTAATTTTGTCTTTTTTTTTACCTTTTTACTGAGCCCTTCAATTTGCAGATTGTAATCCACATTTCGAGATTTTTTGCGAATCCGGATGATACATAACCATTCATTATTATCATTTCGCATATAGACAACACAACTGTGAACGTTCTCACTATCGTCGCTATATATATGTTTCTTCCCTCGGAAGAAGATTATGCCGCTATTTTTACGGACGACACAACTATATATATCATATATATACTTCTTCATAACGTGAACGATGTCTGTCTTTAGAAAGTATATTACGGAAACTTGTGACACCAAACGAACGAATCAAGATGGAAGCCTATCTAAGAGATAACATGATGTAAATATTTCCTTGAAGCGTCGATATTTTTTTGCAAATCTCAAATGTTTTCTTTGCTCGATTGATATCTCAAAAAGGACGCGTTACTTGAAATCATTCAGAGTTACATCTACAGAGAGAAGTATATTAGATATATATGTATATATACAAGACACTACACTCTCCATGTGGGAACATATTATTTTAATGTTAAATCCTTCATATGGTTGGTATTTTTATCGTTTATCATAGATTATTAATATCTATTAAATATGGATTTGTTTTATCTTTCCCTATAGATTTTTCTTTCTTTTTCTCCCCTCTCGTTTCTCTACAACCCCTCTCAATCTCTTTTACTCTTCTCCGTTCCCTTTTCCCTCGATCAATTATCCTGTAAAGAGAGGACCGCTTTCAAAGAATTTTTATTATAAAACTTTTTAGAGTCGAGTAGGCAAGACAAGACAAGACAAGATAAGAAGTAAGTCGCGTTGATTATGAAAAGTATCTCGGAATCTTAATAACTTCGCATCTTAAATTTAATTTCGGAATCTATTTATTTGTTATAAAATCTTAAAGTAAAATTATCTTGCATTATTCAGAAAATTTGTTTTTAAAAGTGAAATTGTTTTGAAACATTTCTTATGTATAATTAGCTCCATTAATACTGACCGTATATATCTTAATTGGAAAGTCAACGTTCTTAATCTTTCTTATCTCCATCTTCAGGGTCCTTTAGCGTATGCCATTGAGCGATCGGGCGCCTGGGGGATGCCAACATGTCGGACCAATGTCTCAATTCCGTTCCACTCGCGTTGTATCCCAAGACCACCTTCCCGATCGGTTCTGATGTGCCAATGCGATCGTAATCTACTACGGTGACGACGAGTTGCACTTTCTGACAGATCACAAAAAATATTGCGATTATTAAAATGTTAAGAGCATAACTTATTATTATTACTGTTGTTATTGTTATTGTTACTGTTACTGCACACCTGACCCTTCAACTATTACAAAAATAACGCTAACATAATGCTAAAGTAATTTTCTTACATTATAAT
Organism: Temnothorax nylanderi; assembly: GCF_030848795.1. Lineage (NCBI taxonomy): Eukaryota > Metazoa > Arthropoda > Insecta > Hymenoptera > Formicidae > Temnothorax > Temnothorax nylanderi. Next base: position 321,870 of record NW_027249136.1, read on the forward strand.
AAGTAAATAAAATTTTATATACATATATCAGTTGTTAAATTACATAATTAGTTGTTATTTAATTACTGAAATTTTAATAATTGAATTATAATAAAATATATTTTGTCACGTACCTGTATCTGTTCGAAGGGTACCTCGAAAGTGAATGATTCGTTGTAATACGGATTAAGAGTGCACTTCTTGATCGATGTTTTCTTCTTCTTCAATCTCTTTCCATTCTGCATCAACGCGATCTTGACGTAAGGATCTGAGAGGCCACCGACATCCATCTTCTTCAGATTCTTAGCTTCCAGAATAACTACCGTAAGCTTTCCGGCCGTCGGTACGTATCTCAACGAAAAACATATATCACCCAGTTTATTATCCTGTAAACAACAAAAATTCCTGTTTAATGTATTTTTAATGTGCAATATATCCATTTTGTAATTGCTAATTATTGCTATAGCTAGGCATTTCTTTTATTTTAGCAAAAAGAAAAATTAATTCATCAATACACACACACACACACACACATAGTATCCTATTTTTATATGTGTGTCACATATATTGCATTATATTGATATGTATATTGTCTTACAATTAGTCATTCGATTGACTCACCTGTCCACCTTCACCTTCGACACTCTGTAGTTCCCTCCATTCCTCAATCGTTTGCGCTAGATCTATTTGACAGAGTGGCACCTTTACTTCACCGATCTGATCGTGTTTCGAAAATCTATCAAAGTCGAAGATGGCGAAGACCAGAGTTTTATTCATAGCATCGGCATAAGGAACACTCTGTACAAATATATTAATAAAAGTATTAAAAACAAATTATTATATATAACAATTTTCACATTTAAATTAGAGATACGAATAAATTAAAAAGAATTTGAAATGTTTTCTAAAGATTGTATTCCACGTTAAAATTATATATGTATAGCATAAAACTATAAATATATATGTAAAATTAATTAGATCTATTAAGTATATTAAGTATATTAGATTCGAAACATTGAAATTCTTAACTGACCTTAAACGTAAAAGTTTCGTTGAAGACTGGATTCAACGTCTTTCTGTGAACTTTTGTCTCGAATTTTTTCTTTTTATCCGGTAATAAATACACTTTTACATATGGATCTGACGTGCCACCCATATCCAATGCCGGCAGTTCTTCCGCTTGTATTACTGTTACGGCGAAGCTGTTCGAATTAAAGTCGTATTCGAGCTGAAATCAATTCATTTTAATAAATTTTAACTTGAGCAGATGGCTCACTTATTTCATTTTCTACGTAGCAAGTATGGATGAAAGATAATTTAATTTAAGATAATTAAGAAGCAGTTTATACCTTATACTGTAGTTTTCCAAGCTTAACTTCGCTTTGCTTACTCTCAGCTTCGTCCGGTTCTTCGGCATTGTCCGTCAATTCTTCCATATCCGGCTGGACCTTCGCATATCGAAGTGGATTCCACGAGTGTAGAGGGTGTTTCTAATATCTACATCAAGTCACGGCACACTGAATACATACCTTGTCCTTGTACGTGCTCCCCAAAAGTTGCACGGACTTTAGGTCCACCGCGCCCTTTAATCCCTTCTTGCCATCTTTGGAGCGTCGTTTGCGACAACATCTTCGTATACAGCAAAAGCAGATTCCGAGAACAATTATGCCTACTCCTATATAGGAATAAAATATAAAAATATATACACATTGTAATCAAATTTCAGCATAAATTTTACGTACACATAATTGTAGGTATATTATAATATTATGTTATATGTATATAGATTAATTCGTTTGAAAATACAAAACACACTTTATTTACTCGAGTATATTACAAATACACAAGATTAAATGTCCCTTCGTCATTTCATCCGTCTTTTCTTTAGAATACAGTTAGTGATTAAATTAAAAATAAATTATTTTAGTTGTTATTTAACGTTATATATTTAACAAAAAAAATAAGCTTTATTCCGTCTATATCTATATAAATAAACTATATAATAAACATTGATTGTTGTTGATTGATTGCAATTAAAAGTCGCCTTTTCGAAAAAAGACGTATGCTTTATTACCTATTAAAATAGCAACAAGACCCCATGACGGTATTCCTGTTTTTGCTACTAATTTATCTTCGAGGTCCTGCAAATCCTTCAAAGTGTTCTTTTCTGTGGTTTTTATATTCGGTTCCGTTGCTAGAAACAAATAACAAGCTTAAACTAATACTCGGTGGAAAAAAGTTACAAACATTAAGAAGCTAAGCATCTAACGTGCTAACAATTAAACTTTAAATTTGCGACGTGGTAAAACTTGGGGCTAAAATTTACTGATCATTATTCTTAAAAAAGAAAAGGGAGTAAAAGATTACGGTAATACTCACTTTTATCGTAAACTTCTGTTCTATCGTAATTGGCTGCGTCCGACGTGGTTGCATCAATGTACGGTGCCGTTCCGTCGTTTACAGGCTGTTTAGCGTCATTTATGTCTCTTTTGACGTACATTTTCTGCATGAAAAAGACATTACTATAAATCCATATACTCCGCAAGGCAGGCTTATTTTGTTCTACGTTTTACATAGTAAATATTCAGGCGATTCTTCCTGCAATAACAATTCCACCATCTCAATAATTTAATAATATTGAAGCAATGTTGAGATTGAGACAATTCAATCTTATCTGTCCCAGGTAAGTGACAGATTGAGTTAATGAGCGATATGAAGATCTAATGAAGCACCAACGATGCATGGAGCATATGACACGCGAACAACCAACAGCGGACGCTGCTCGAGATTTCGTAATCTACTATACGAGTCAGCATTTCCGCGCACGGTAGTTGAAGCCGCATGCGTATCTGAAAAACTTGGCTTTGAACACGACGAGAGTGTTCAAGAGTGTTGAGGAGAATATAGCGCTATATATTTGTGCGCGACACGCGTCACAGACGCCTGCACTATACTTTCCATTTATCGCATGGAAAGTAAAAAATAGCATTGCGGTGTAAACAGTAGCCATTCATAAAGGGTAACCGCAGCCCTTTACAATAACGTTTTAACACGACGAGACTTTTTCAAAGAGGAAATTATTTAAAGCGAGTGAAACCCAGAAACCTTATGTGATTCCTTTTTACTCGGGGGAGAAATTTCTCTTGAATTATCACGCGTAAATGCTTCTGAATTCTGATAAAGCCACGACAACGACCGGACAGAACATCTGACTATGAGAAGCGCTTAAGCGCCTCGTCTCGTCGCGTCGCGTCGTCTCTCGTCGACGTGCGTCGACAGAAAAACAATGTCTCTACGAAAAGGTTGCCGAGAGAGCCAGAGAGGACTGAAAGGGGACAAGCGTGGTATAAAAGCGATGCATTACCGCGCGCATGGCGATGTATTATCGAGCAGCGCGTGGGAGTTCGTCCGCACCAATCCATAACTGAACGACGGGCGAAAGAAATAAAGGGAGATGAAATAGGAAGTTACGATGAGAGGGAGAAATTTAAATTCCAAGATTTCGTATAAAGAGTCACAAGTTAAAAAGTAAAGGAAACGAAACTGAAGGGAAACTCGAATCAGATTGTCAGAGTAAAATATAAAGTAAAATACACATTTGAAGTCTTATAAAATATTAACTTTTCGATTACTTAATTTTTTACACGCCGAATTATGCGATAAATTAATTTATGCGAAGAAAAATATTGCTCTGCATTTATTAAATATCATTAAGCCATTTAACTTTTTTCCGTATCATTTTTTCTTCCAACATATATAAGATATATGAATATATATTGTATGACTCGCGTCTGTGTAGCTTTTTCTTAAGAGGTTTTTCTTCTTATTAAAATTAAAAGAGACGAATTATTTATTTTTTTATTTTTTTGTTCATCAACTTTTCTTTACGGAAAATTCTTCAAAAGATTAATATTTGATTAAATGTTTTTTTATAATATTTTTATTAGTGAAAGAAACCGTCATTGGACTATAATTATTTTAAGGGACATTAAAATTTTTTATTATAAATTTACGCTCAATGCTTTCTAATCGTTCCTTTATTTACTATCTCGGAAAATTTTATTTACATTTCATAAGACATAAATTATTATGCAGAATTTAAATTATCGCACAAAAATTCGCACTATCGTTTTTTGCCAGGCGAAAAAATGCTTTGTAACGGTATTAAAAATTATTTCAAGCGTGAAGAATTAATTTATTGCATGCTCGCGCTCAAAACCTGCAAAAAGTATAAAATACTTCCGCTATTTATTTCGTAGTTAAAATCCATCCAACTAAATATAAATTTTACCATCCCTGGAAAAATTTATTGTTATCAATAGCGTGTCTTTCGCTTTGCATCTAGAAAGTATTTTTTCCCTCTCTCTTTTTTTAGTACAAAGAAACTCTTTTAAATAGTGAGTTTGGACAGCTTTCTCCAATATAATCTGCCCTTTGATAAAAAAAAAAGTGAGAAAAATAATAATCAAAAATTCTCTCGTATCCCGTTTATAAATTCGTATCAGCCTATCGTCAGGTACGATTAAAATTTATTCAAATTTCATGTGATTAGGCTATACATTAATTGAAATTTCTGAACATGCCTAAACGACTCAATCCGTAGATGCGCGCGTGTGCGTAATCGAGCGCATTTAAAGAGCAAATCAATACAACTTGGTACTGATAAATAGACAGCTGGCTGAGTGATATCGTTCGCAACGATCACTCACAATGATGGCCCTAATAAAATTAAAGTCCGACAAAGTAACACATATTGAAAACCAATATGATGCATGAAGACATATTATATTAGTATAATATGTAAAGTTATATTATATATATTTCCCAATTATATATAGAATGATATTTCATTTCGAGATATTGCATTATATTTTGTTATTGATAAAATCAATAATAAAAGTAAAAAGATATAACAAGTTTTACTCGCGTTGCAATAAGGGATAAGGTATGGCAACTTTTTTCTTCTATACGACGTAATAAGAGTTTAGAAAGTTTATATCGATTCATTTAATGTCACGCACATTACCTTCCCGAAATAACCGATTCGATTGAGGGTAAACTCTTACGCGATACACTTTCTCCTTTTGGATCTCTTCACGTGCCAACGTCAACAGATGTTTTCCGTAAGTTACTGAAATGACACTTGTCAATGACACTTGGCTCGACAGGCGTTTAAAACGTTGGAAAAATACAAACATATATTAAAACGGTAAAATGTCATCTCTCAAACTACCGCGAGTAGCGAGTATACATGCACATGTATAATATAAGTGCAATTTACAATCATAACGAAAATGTCAATGAATTCTAAAGTGCATTACTTGAGCACTTTCGAATTATATGATAGAAATTTAAAGAAGAGGATAGATTTCATGAATTCAATATTTTTTCAAAGATGTACAACTGACAATGAGTGAGTACTAGTTGAGAATGCTTAGATGCTCTCTTTGCAACACTCAATATGTTATAAACGTAATTAAATAATAATATATTTCTTATTTTCGATAACATTTTTATTTTTATTAACAAAAAATCGTTGCGTCGTTTTTTGCGAGATACTTGTATAAAAATTGTAATTTTATAAATAACTAAGAAACAGCGATAAATGTGTCACGAACACGTCATTTTCCTTCCGGTTCATGATATATTTTATATATTAATATCTAAAAAAAGGTAATATTATTAATACAATTATATGAGCTACTTGGAATAAAAAGCAAGCGCAGCATACAGCAAGAGAAATAATTAATATCTTGAAAAAGGGGTCGAATAAAAAGCGAATATTGAGTTCACGTGCTTCTCCTAAGAGGGGATCAACATCAGATTTCAGAGATATCAAAAATGTGTAATAAAAGAACGGAATGCTAAGAGTATATCTTTTCTCATCGAAATTACGGTCATTCGACTATACATAAGTTGGTCTACATCCTTCTCAAAGATAATTTTACTACAATCGTTCTTCAAGTATCCAACGTGCTCTCTATAAATGAACATCCCCAATACAGTATAAGCAAAAATGTTATAAGTTGCGAAAGAGGGAGGGAAAAACGAACGTTCCACCTCTAATATGAAGAATAATATAGCGCGCTAATACATTCCGATTTTTAAAACTCTGCACTGATCAATCTATTAAAATAATTGTACAGATCTCTGCAGCGCGGACTTTTCAAAAAGCATTCAAAAAGCTCATTTATTCATGTCCTCTGATTTACCCGCATTCTGAGTTTTTAAAAATCATGATTCTCGCACAGTCTCGACAGAGAAAACTATGTGTGTGTGTGTGTGTGATACTTAATATATATATAAACTAAAACGACAATTGAATGTCAAAGTTTCGATGCTCAATAGTGCTTTCTGCGAATATTGCGAACAATATTATTATGGATCGGAATTTCATGATATATTATAGGTGGCAAAAGCACAGTTTCTTTTTATATGTATACATTTTAACCTTGAAATACACTAAAATAAATTTATAGACTACACTGTCAATTTTTAGACATTTCATCTTATTTCTTGGCTTACATATGCCACAGAATTTCGCAGATGTATTTATTTTTCACATTATCACATTCTTATTGGCTGCACGCTATTATTACAAACATTAACAATAATTAATAATTGAGGTAAAAATTTCTAAATTTTTAAATCTAAATAATTTCGAGTGTTCTACTATATTAAAATAAATTCCTCCATCTGCAATTTATTACCACATTTACTGCAACCTTCGTATATCTTTTTTCTCCAGATTAAGAGAGTTTACGACGATTCATAATTTGCTGTAATTTATCTAATTCATCGTAATTTGTTTAATCCTTGGATCGTTACATATGGAAACGCATATCCTGCGACTAATAAGGAAGAAAGCCGCGGAATCCAAGAGAGCGACGACGTGAAAGAAGAAGGGAGTGAAGGGACCTAGATTGATCAGCGAGTAGCATTCCTGAAAGGGGCAGGGGCAGGGACGGGAAACGATTATTTCACCTTGACGAAGATATTTATCCTCCCCTGGAATTTACTGCTGAAATCAGTATGATCCTCGGCGTAGAATCTCGTTGAACGAAAGATAAACCATGCAATTGAAGGTGATAACGATTAAAGACACCGATTTATACACGGAGTTTGCCGAGCCGACCAGGGCCGCGGGGGTGGTTACCGATTATATCCGCGCGAAGGGTAATCGATTTCTAATTTTACATCCGCCATGAGGGATCCCGGTAAGATGGCCAAACGCGGAAAGAAGTTTCGTTGATCCGGAATGGTACTCACGACACGGAAGCTGTCGTCGGCTCTACACACACCCTCTCTCCCTCTTTATCACTCTCTTCTCTCCTCGAGCTGCTTCCTCCCCTGGGCGTTACTCGGCGGCGGCGGCGACGTCGACGGCGACGGCGACGGCGACGCGGGCGGCGACGGAGGCCTCGACTCGGCCTGTAACTACTTGCGGACTCGCGCGTATCGCGTATCGCGTATCGCGTATCGCGTATCGCGTATATCGAACAACGGATACGTTTACGGATTTTACAATTTTGCGGGCCGGATTTATATCTCTCGTGCTCTCGATCGTATTACAGACGCATCGCGCTGCGTCGTCCGCGCGACGATGGCCGACAAACGAAAGATCGAAAGGGCGAAAATCCTTATCTGCCGTGCACCACGACGGTCTCTCGTCGACGACGACGACGACGACGACGACGATGACCACGATGACGACGACGACAGTAGGACGAAGAGTCGAGTGCGCCTGACCGGTGCTGGCGAATGCGAGTATGGCCGCCGACGTAAATCGATAAAACACGTTACGTTTTCCGGCGCCGCGCCGCTCGGAGCCGACGCTCTGCGTCGTACCCTCGTTACCCCTCGCGCCCGCACCCCTGAACCTGGCTTCCAACCCTTGACGACGACGACGACGACGACGACGACGACGACGACGATGGTAACAAGGGGCGAGCACCGACGACGTCATCAGCACGCGCGGACGTTTGACGTGAAGCAGCTTTCTTTTTTTCTTCTTAAATATTATCGCTATTCCGACAATGACGATAATACTTGTCGGTTAGTGACGTCAGTCTACCGACGATCTTTTAATCAAAGATTGGTTTATTAGTTTCTTATTGATACGACAATGTATTAGAAAAGGGCAAAGAGCATCCGAATGTCCACGAGAGATGGAGACCAATATGGCAATATAAGCACTGATTATCTTTTGGACGGTTCTTCACCCGAGCGTGTAGTATGTGCAACGACACAAAATTTCCGGTATATATATATATATATAGAGCTATTTATTTTTAATTGTAATTTAATTGGCTGTATTAATTATGATAAATTATTGTATTGTATCGAATCCGAGGATACATACTTGATAGCTCTGTCATCTCTTTTGAATTTCTATAAGAATCAAATCGTATACGGCATATGGCATACGGGAACGTAGTATAATTATATCGTATATGCAACAACTCGGTCTTCTTTTTTGATGAGGATGGTGGAGGGTGTAGGATGTACCGAGTTTGTTGCCAAAACAGAAAGAAACGTAGTCAGAGTCACGCTTCCATAAAACACGCGAGACGTGATGCGTCCCGGTGCGATGGAGCGCATGCCCAAATCGATTTATCGTAACAGAAATCTTTCGGTATATTTACCATATATCTCTCTATAAAGACACGCTCAAGCCAAATAATCCTTCCACATATTTTCGACGCTAAGAATAGTAATGCAAAAGAAAAGAGCTTGGAGAAAATAATTGCGGAAATTGAGCTCAAACAGCTTAATGTGATCTACAATGATCTACAATCTCGTTAACTATTTCTGCAGCGTACCCTGGATTTATATAGTGACCCATACCTTTCACGTTTACGAAACAAAGAAATATAATTAATAGAACATTATTTTATAATATTTTTCTCTTCTTATCAAGGCAAAATTAATCTTAATTAAACAGACTATCTTATTATACAAAACACACATGAAAATTTTAATACTCGCATAAATGTGTCTTAATTGTATTTCAATACGTCTGATAAAAGATGGTGATTTCTACTGCTCAAAATCCATTACTCCTACCCGAAAGAGAACGCCATTTTGTCGTTAAAAATGTATCATACATCGTATCAAATTCTCGAAATAGCAATTTTGACAACGATATGCGGAGTTATCGACCGCAAGCAAACGCGAATATAATCTAGAACTCGCGAACGAAGAGGCGACGATTCTTTCCGAGAGATGAGACATTCTGATTGGAGAGAATAAATCGATTCGTAACATTATTCCATTCTCTTTCTCAAATACACACACACACAACTAGGCAGACAACTGCTATATAAAGTTTCGTAACATCTATGTAAGCCTCTTCGCCTGAAATAGCAACGAGTTGAAGAGTACCGGCCGTATGTTATATTTGTCTATAGACAGATCAAAAATTCACACACGTGTAGCTCACGTAAAGTCATCATAAAAAATATGTCAATGACACGTGTTAACTCTGCGATCTTATTCTACATTAATTATAAATATTTGTATTTTATATCAGAGACCTGCTCCATTTTGAAATGTTAAATAGCACAACTTTCTTGCCAATTATACTCTTCTATAATTTATCGATTTTCGTGAATTCCGCAAGAGACGTGTATTTTAAGTACTTGTACCATTAACCAATCAATAATTATACAAATATATAATCTTCCTTTTCAAAGCAATATAAAAACAAATTGTGTTGATTAAAATATATATATATAATAATTCCAAGACATTTTCATACTGCTAAAATCCATCTTTTTTAAATCAACCTTTTTTAAATCATCTTTTTTTAATCAATAATACAAGTTAAACTAATATTTTATTATATATTTAAAAATTACAAAATATCATATATATATATATATATAATATAATACCACTACATTAACAGATGTAGCGCGGACGCGCACCAAAATGTTTGATGTTTTATCTTTGGCAACAGTATCAATTATCGTCTATCGACATATTAGGTGCTTTCCATTTACATCAAAACTCAGATAAATCTCACTTCTGTCTTTCTTCAACATGAATGTTGAAGAAAGACAGAAGTGAGATTTATCTGAGTTTTGATGTAAATGGAAAGCAACTATTATCTCAAGAACTTTTGACAGAGCGTTTCGACGAACTTACGGGAAATATCACATGGGTGCGTATCAATCGTTCTTGTATCTTGTGTATCTCGGGCAATCTCGGCTATCTCGCCTCAAACGATCTCCCTTCTGAAAGTTCTTCCCCCTGAAGCTTATCAAATATTTGTAATTTTTAATTGAAACGTGCCTACGTTTGTCGCTTCGATGATGAATTTGGCGTGGTTCTCGTCAGTTTTATCGTGCACTTTGTACAACCTTACTTAAATCGCGACGCGCATCTCTAGTGTCATTGTCATAGCCGCTTAGCCGCGCCAATGTTTCGGAATATGCTGTCAGCGTCAGCGTCAGCGACGGGAATGACGGGATAAGCGGCGATCCGGACGATCACGCACCACGCACGTCGCAAGACGGATCTATGTTGTTTTGGCTATGTCATATTTGGTGTGTATCGTGTAAATGCATAACGATAGCTCACTGACGTGACGGTCGACGGAACGCGATACGCGATACGCGATAGATCGCTCCGCATATCTTATTTCTATCGTATCATACTACAACTAGTTTTACTCTTTGTTTACCTGCTGTACCCTGAATCATTAGGACTACTATACGTATAAGATCAATACAAGAATCGAAAGTGGCTGTAATTTCTTTTTTACAGTAGCAATGTGCTCCTTGGTGTAAATGCGTAACAATAAGTGGTTTATAATGGAATAGATTTTTCAAATTGTATTGTTTTTGTTTTAGATAAATAAAAGATGGGTTGCGTCAATAGCAGAGCTAATCCCAACATTTTTCAAGTAATGAACATAGACAACGAGGGTAATATCACTTCTCCTGGACGTTTGGAAGTCACCGAAGTAGATATTATATTCTATCAGCGTGACAAGCAGCCAATTAAATGGCCATTGCGCTATTTACGTAAATATGGATGGGACATAGAACATCATGACGTCTTCAGTTTTGAGTCGGGCAGACGCTGTTTCACAGGTCCTGGTATATATGCCTTTAAATGTCAGAGAGCTGAAGAACTATTTAATCTTGTACAATCAAAAATTCAGGTTAATATAAATCAATACAAATTAATTCCTAATATCAATATTTAAATATATGACGATAGTAGACGATTTCAAGAAAATATTCCCTTATTAACAGGTATGCAACAACAGTGGAGATGATACGCTGTCCAGAGACCTTCCAATCCCGTCACATCCTGCTGCTTCAGTAGCGAGTATGGCGATACAGATGGAGCCTAACTATTTGGATCCAATATCATCTAACAATCCTACAGGCTCTAGATTTCCTCATAGCCAACAGAACGGTATCGGAAGATTAAGCAGTGTTGGCAGCAGTAGTGGCCCTATATCTCCCCAAGGAACCTTGGGATCACCGTCACCACCCTCTATGCTGCCACCACCGCCACCGATTTCTCAGCCTCATCCGTCCTCTCTTTACGTCAATGAGGAAGTCTTGTCGTCTCTCCCCATTGAAATGGAGCGCAACAATAATAAAAGCCTTGGAAGAACAGTACAAAGGTAACATCGAGATTCGAGTTTAATCGGTTACGTAAAAAGCATATCGGATAGAATACAATTTCCTCATTATTATTGCAGATCACCACAAAACGCTTCTACGATTAATAACGCGATATTCATTAGTAGGCCTGTGGAAACGGAATTGATACCCATTCAGGGTAACACAGAAATAACAAGTTATGATGCAACGTCAGCGTTACCTACGACTACGGCGCCCTATATGAATATAGACATCTGCAGCGAATCCAACCCAATCTCGCCAACGCACAGTACTTTCGAGACGGATCAGCTCAAGGAAGAAAGTAACGACATAGACGGATCTGAACACGCATACATGAACATAGGTCCTGGACAAGATCCTGGACACACGGAGAACATTGCCATCAGGATACGTCCACCTCCGTTGCCCGTCTTACAATCGGATATGGAGGAAGGCTTCAGACATTGCTACGCTAATCTAGAGGCGAGCGAAATCGAGAGTCTGAGAAAGAGATTCTCCAGCACCTCGGTAGCCGAGAGGTCACCCTTAGCACCCTCTACGCCGACAGGATTCCCGATTAGGGAGGTAAATTATGCAGTTTTGGATCTAGATAAGAAAGACTCACCCACCGGCGCATCCAACAATACGGTAAACATTGCCCCCTCTCCACCCGAATCTCCGAATAAGCCACAAAAAGGCTACGCCACGATAGACTTCAACAAAACGGCTGCTCTCTCGCACTCCGTTAATCCCAACCTCGTGAACGATAACGAAGGCTGCAGAAAAACTCGTCATAACTCTACGATAAGCGACCTGGTAGCTCCGTGCAGGCACAATTCAGTAAGTGAATGAATAAGCGAGTGGCATATTTTATATTATAATAGATTACATCGTAATATATCGTATAACGACGTTCGTATAACGACTGTCTATCGTGTTCTTCGCTGTAGAAAAAGAGAGAAAAAAAACACAAAAAAGTTGTGGAAGATCGGATTTAGTTTTAGCATGAGCTTCTAAAACTCATTAAAGTCGTTTGATTACGCGTAAAACTTGCAAAGTTTCTTAGTATATTGGAGACTACATAGTAGTTGATATATACCATGAGATATTCTAGCGTATGAATTTGTACAAGTTTTCAGTGCATTTTATCAGAGAATAACAGTATTCATACACACATATACATACATAGTAAGTCTTTTTTCCAAGTCAGACTAAGACAGCATAGAGAAAATGTTTTTATATGAGAAAGGTATAGATAAGTTTTTAGTACTTCATGCAAGCAGATTTTTTACATTTAGCATTTTACAAAGTAACATGTGGAGGAATTGGAAGCTAAAGTGCCCTAATCTTTTTCTGTAAATATCGTAGAATTTAATGTGGCTCAAGTGATCGTAATGGACACACAAAGTATGGTATAATATAAAGAAAGTATGATATAAGTTATCGCTGATAACGAGAATCATATAGAGGTTTTTAAGTGATTGCTGTCATTTATTAGTTATTATATATATCATGAAAACTAATAATAATAAAGTGTAAATTTAATATGAATATTTGTATAACTGGAGTAATCACTTAAAACAAGATTGTGGATGGCATATTCATTTAGATTTGATATGTGTGATGTGAATAATTAATAATTAATAATATTAATTAAACAAATGTGTTAAAACAGCTGATGCAGGACTTTGTTAAGTTCCAAAGATTATATATATTTTCGTTCATTTTGTGTGTGTGTGTATGTGCGTGTGTGCGTGTGCGCGCGCGTGTGTGTTTGAGTGTACATATGAATTTTATATATATATTATTTATCTACTAAATATTGTTGATGCATATATCAGCACAATATTATTGATTCAAAGACAACTTTTTTCCTTTGAATAATTCTTAATCCAGTAATAAAATTACAATACATCCAGGATGTAAATAACCAGAAATTTTTTTACGGATAAGTTCATGCACGTTGTTGTCTAGTATATTTATAATCGTTATAAAAAATTGGATTTAAACCAAATATATCACATATTTATGTTACCAAGAATATATAATCTAATTGTAAGAAACATAGATATAATTGAATTAAGTAATTAGATAAGTTTATTTATCAATCATAAAATATTTTCTAACACACACGTATAAATACGGTTGCTTTCGTATGCGTTAAAAGATACGCAGAAAATATTGCGAATATATTATTAAACTACATATTATTTTCTATGTAACTTGCATTTCAGTTTTTGTTAGCGAAATTTAACTGGAGCTACTTTTCGATTTGATTTGACATATATGTATATATATATATATATATATATATAAACACACACACACAGAGAGAGACTGTTAAGTCTTCTCATATAAAATAACAAGTTAAGGAAAAGTTGAATTTTCTTATAGAATGAACGGAATACTTGTATCTTTTTGGAGACGTTGCATTTTAGATCGCGACTTATATTATCTTTTTCGTAAGAGTTTAAGTATAATAAGGAACTGTTTAACTTAAGAATAATAGATTACTGAGATAATCGAAAATGCCAAATTTTATATAGATTTATTATATATAATTAATTTTATATGCAAATATAGATATGCCTGTTTTCTTTTTGCTATTTCCTGTGTTTGCATCTAAAAAAAGATTATTATTTGGCGTATACGTATTTCTGACAGCACAATTTTTTATTATCATAATTTTCGATTATCTAAAAATCTATTGATAGAAAAATGTTTTTACCGAAAAGAAAATACAGAAAATAATCTTGATATTGAAAAAGAAAGATAACTCGATATTTTGGAATGGAAATTCTAATAACAGACTCTCAATATTGATAATCATAGAATAAAATCAGTATATTCAAAGTGATATTTAGGTCAAAGGCAGAAGTATTATGTTAAAAAGGAAACATTGAAAAATATTCATTAGCCTATGATATTAACGTATTCACTGCCATATACAAATACTTAGCAAGATAATAGAAGTTACATAGCCTTAGAGTCTCTTCACGGCCTTTATTATTTAAAAAAATAATTGATTAATTGTAAAAAGAACAATATACTAAATAATTAAATTTACATAATAATTATCATGCTGCATAATTTAAATAATTTGATGACATTAATCTTTCTCTCTGTATATTCTACATCCTACTTATTATTTATTATATCATAAATTTTTATTATTAAATATTTTCAAGAAATATGAATGAACACTTTCAAAAGACTGAATTGATCGATAATATAATATTTAGCAAATCAGAATATTTCATAAACAATTATAAAAAGATGCAGCTTTCATTGTATAGTTTTAAATATTTTTTAATTCAGCAAACAATAAACGAGCTATTTCAGGCAATAACATTAAATAATCTGTATGATTTTTCCGCGATAGATTTTATGAAAAGAATACTTTCTACAGGTTGTAAATAAAATCCAATCACCAAAACTCTTCGAAATTGGTAGTGAATAAGTTAATACGAAATCCTTCTGGCTTTAATATTTAAAAATTTTATATGAAAAAAAAAGAAATTAATTTGCCTTAAATAGAGAAACCTCTTGAGGCATTGTAAACAGAAATCTTTGTTAAAAGGTATCTTATAGCGCTATCAAGGAAATTGGTTTATGTTCTCTCTTAAATAAATCTATATATACATTATCTCTGCCAAAGTAATATATAATTATAAAATCTCCGTTTTCTAAATAGCGAAAAGAATTCAGGCCTATTCAATTTTATTAGAAATGGGGCAAAAATTTCTCTTTTTCTTATTTGAATAATAAAAGATAAAAAAGAAGTATTTCTAATTTATTCGTGACGAGAGAATATGATACTCATATTATTCATAGAAGTAATCATTATTCGTACGAATAAAACATATAACATTATTTGAGTACCTATCTAGATAGAAAGTTATTTAAACGATCAAACAAATTTATTATCGAATAACGAATTGAACAAAAATTTATGTAACATGATGCTCATCTCTAATATATATTGCATAGTGTTATGCACCATGTATTGTATGGAGGATTCTATATGATATCTATGCGCTTTACAATTAGACAACAAATGTCAATATAGGAAACGTAATGAGTAACAATGAGTAACAATGTGCAATGCTTGGGGCATAGATAAAAGACTTTTATATTCTATATATTATTATACATACACGCAAAATTGAATGCGCGAAGGTCTACCAGAAGAAATTTTTTTTTCTAAATTAATAAATTTTTATTAATTTTATTTGCGTACCTTTAGTTTTATAAACATTTACTGCAATATTTCATTGATCTACAATTTTAACAAAATTATCATCAGCGCTCAATACGTTAAATGCCGTGAATGTACATTATGTATGTATATGTACATTAAGAATGTACCATTATTTATCCAAAGAATATGTTTTAAGATTACATACGGTTTAAAATATTTTAGTTAGATCACGCAAAATGTATAATCAAGCTTTTTGTCATAATATTTCTACAGCCATACACACAGTTTTGAAATCCATAACTTTTCCTTGTGCCAGAATTATCCATTATACATATAATTGGTGATTTGATAAGATTAAGGATTTTTTAAAATTAGGAACTGTAATTAAAGACTGTTGTAATGAAAGAAAGTGTTATTGAAAGGAATGAGCGTGTGTGATCGAGAATTTCTGTAGAACATGTCCGTTTAGCGAATATAAGTAGAATGTGCCAAAAAAGACGCATAAATCCGTTTTATAACAATATTCAGAGCTTAAAGATGTAGTTTAGGCTTTTTTGTGCTATATGCAAGTGTTCTTAAAATGAATACGATAACAATGACAGTGTCATCGCGTCATTTGAATATGCAATATAGCAGCCTGTATTATAGACACATACATCGAATTGAATTTCTATCGAAACGTGTGTGTATGTAAGTTTGAATGCATGTGCACACGTGCGTACCTTAACTACGAGTAATAATAAAACATAAGAGCTTATCAGTAGGCCATGAAAAGTTGGAAACGTGTCTCAGCGCTCGTGCAACAAGTATTACGTATGTGTCGATCGTTTCTTCATTTCTTTTAAATTTTGCAAATCCGTGATAAACGTAACTATTTGTTGAACGGTGTTTAATGTTCATCTGTTATTAAATGTTACGTGAATCGATATTTTATGCGATTAATCCTGATCTATGTTGGTAAATATTTTGTTATACATAGCTGCAGTGCAAAACGAAATTTACATCAACTAGATCTACTGAAATTTCACGACTGTGAGACATGTTTTGTAATAGATGCGTAATGAAATTATCGAGAAGAGAATCTACAATTTGTACGTTTGTTTCTATTTTTCCCCAGTGCATGTAATGGAAAGAAGCCTATATGAAATAGGGAAGACATATTTATTTTTATACAGAGTGTCTTCTAGACGTTTTAATCAGGAAAAGTATAGTGAGTTACATTATGTACATTGTACGATTGTTATATAATATTTATTTCATGATTCTAACACAGCCTTTCAGATATTATGTGATATACTTTGAACGAAATATTTTAAAATCCATTTATACTTAGCTGTACATACAAACATGCTCTCGATTTACTCATTTTCGCTTCATTTCAGATTATGTGGATTTATAAAATATACACTAATGTTATATAAAAATTGTACTGTTTCATTTTATTAATTCCCGTTCAAACAATTGTGTCGATATTGTCGATAACAAATAAACCTAACTAAAATTTAATTTTTTACTTACATTAATATTGATTACATTAATGATGTAAATATAATAATGATGGCAAGATTACGCGCGATGACAACAATAGTGAAAACAAAAAGATAACGACGATAACGGTATTAACGTTTATTTGTAAAATATATTGCAGTTATATATATTCTAAATCGTAGATCATACGTTGCAATCTTTAAATTTAAATTAAGTGCACTTTGATCCACAGCCGGGATTTATGGCAATTTTATATTGTGCTTGCACATATAAATTCTGCACACACTTCTATTACACGAGTATCGCGATATTTATTGAGCAACAACAAGGATGATAATTGCACTTTGTTTATAGAAACATTTAACGATCTTAAGCAACACTGCCGAATGTCAGTAGGAAATCAACGAATCAGGCGGCGAGTTGTCGACGTCTGGTCAATTCGTGGTCAATCAGGAGCGAGATGTCGGGATGACGGCGCTGGATGGTCGCGCAATAACGTATGGTCTGACTGGGATCGGCGCCAGCCTTCAATAGTATCCTGACGGCGTTGGCAAATCCGCTCTCGGCGGCGACTTGCAATGCCGTCAGATCGTCGACGTTGACTTTCTCCAATTGAGCTAAAGGCGAAGTAACCAACAGCGATACCGTCTGATGAAATCCTCTTGCTGATGCGAGGTGCAACGGAGTGTTTCCGCCGGCGTCCTGCATGCCCGGATCCTCGCCGTGTTCGAGTAGCTTCATCACCATATCGACATGATTTTTCCGCGACGCTATATGCAATGGAGTTTCGCCGTACCGCGACGTGATACCTGTCGGCGTGTGTTGTATCAACAATGTCGCCGTATTTAACGCACCGCACTCCAGACTCTCGTGCAAAGCGGTCTCTCCGCGATCGTTCTTCAGCGCGGTATCCGCGCCGGCGGCCAGAAGCGTACCAATCAGCGACTCGATGTCGGTCTTGTGATTGTTATCTGCAAGATAACGTGCCATTAAACCTCTTGCACGTGCACATTCTTTGTTTGACGATCGCAAAATGAGCGAGAATAATCACTTGTTTTCGAAAAAGTCACGCGCGTCGGTAGATGTGGTTACTGAATGTAAAATGGCATAATCTTGAACTTTTTCATTTACAAAAATATCAAGTGCGTAATTTTTGAGTTTTTAGTAATTGGAAGTTAAGAGTCTTTTGAAAACTAAAAAAATTTCAAATAAGTAAATAAATAATAAATTAGTTTCAAGTAAATTTCACTTGACAGAATTTGAATTTAAATTGCACAGTTACGAAAAGATATATGTAATGTTGGAAAGTTAATTAAAAGATAAGTAATAATGCCTCGACATTTTCGTCAAAGGAAAATCGACTTGCAACTGTCCTTCTTAATGAGGGATCACAGAGGAGAATTATGTGTGCAGACGATCATATTATGGTCTCGTACCAAAAATAGTTGACGATGCTAAAATGTGTAAGGCACTTCGGCCTTGGTGATCCTTAGCATTAACGGGTCCTGCTCTCGCCAGCAATTCCAACGTCTTCAAGGCCGCATCGAAATTATTACGAAGGGATTTTAGCGACGTGTGAGCCAGTTGACGAGAGAGCACGTGCAACGCACTCGATCCACTGCCGGCCTCTTTGACGCCTGGCGGACAGTTGTATTTCAAGAGGTCCTCCACGAATTTCAACACGTTGCCCGGTCCGCCGTTCAGGATTACTCTGTGAAGTGCCGTTTCACCCCGCGGCGAACGCACAGCTGGGTCGCACCCGTTCGCCAGTAGCGCGCTGTAATCCGGCAATAAAAAGATATAAAAAGTTTGTACGAATATTGCCTTTGCAATTATTATATAGCAAAAATAAAAAGATACTAATTTTTAAGATTACTAATATTACAATAATAATATTAATACTATACGACGCATCACGAAAATAAAATGGCACTCTGTGCCGCAAACATAAGTTATTTTTAGCTTTTACGACAATTCATCAAAGAGAATTTTTATAGCTATGCAGAGTTTCACGGAGCTGTCGAAGAATATTTCAAGTATGTACATGATATCGCGCGCTTCAAACTAATGTGTTGTTTAACATTACGAAACTATTTTTCACTACATTTTTTTTATTAATAAACCCGTAAAGTAATATGTAAGTCTGTATAATTATTCTTAAAAATTTTACCGAGTTTACCGATGGATATAGATTTCTCTGTTGCAAATAACATAAAGATCAATGAGTTTATAATAAAAAATAAAAAAAACCAGTTAAATATTCAAGAGATAACGCTACGATGATTCACGAATGACTCAGAAAGCTCTAAATTGATGTAATTTGCGGGAAGGACTGGAAGGAGATAGTTATATGCAAAGGAATGTGGTCTTAAACTGAACTACCCGATTGACATCGACCGCATCGACGCATCACGTGACACGGTGAGACTTGAGAGTGATTGGAGTCATTGGAGTCTACGATTCTAAAAAATCTACCTCAACACAGGCAGGCAATGATTCGTTGCTGCCATCAATAGGGGTGGATCGCCCGACACGTTCCAATCCGGTTCGTCCAGGTCCAGGTTTTGCACGCAACCGTTGGCGATCAACGCTGAAACGCGCTTGGCGTTTCCCGATCGTACGGCATCATAAAACGATTCGCCGTCCTGTGTGTGCTGGCCGATAATTTCCCTTTCAAAATCATCTTGTTTTTGATCGTCCGTATCCAGGCAAATTTCCGCCACGTTCTCGCAACAAGCTCGCACGTCTCGCACGTCTCCCAGAATCTGCGCGACAGAATCTCGAAATTTCTCCCCTACGTGAACCCTACTGTCGCACGCGCGTCGTTCCTGCATCCGGATCTCCAGACTCACGCTCCGATTCTTCTGATCCTTGTCAAGATCCTCGACCTGGTCCTCGACCTGGTCCTCGACCTGCTCCCTTCTCGCGCTGCACGTGGATGTGGATGCGCTTTCCGGCGCGGTATTATCCGCCAATGAAATCGATTCCCTCTTTTCCTTATGCCTCTCGTTATCTAACTTATCTTCGAAGGACAATTCCTCATTTTTGGATCTGCTCATTCGCGAAATCTCATTTACTGAATTTGCAGAAACACTAACGTTTCCTTCGTCCTTATCTTCCTTCTCTTTCTCGAACATTCCCGAATCCCCGTCGACTGATTCAGAACCAGGCAGAACCATCAGGCTGACTTCCACGGAAGAAAGCGTGGATTCTTCGAAAGACGAGTCACCTGTTGCGAGACTGGCTTGTGATAACGACGAGGTTTCCTCCATATCAGCGGCAGTGTCTGAATTGTCCAGTTCTTCGCTGTTGTAGCACTTGTAGCGTACTTTCGCAGGATCGAAAGTATCGGGTGGACTCGTTGTCTCCTGCTGCTCGCGTTCTGTCGTCGTTTCATATGCGGAAGTCATATCGCACCCGCGCGCTTAATTGGCCCCGATTATTTGTTCACGCAATTGGCTCGACGCGCGGAACAATACGGCGAACGCGTATAATTGGTCTGTGTACTGCCTGAGAAATTTCGCTTTCGCCACTCGATCGGCGTGGTCGGACCACGCGGACCACGCCGGCAATGTTAATTATATGTTATATGTACAATAAAACCCGCGCTACAACAAAAAGAAGCTCAACGGGAGATCAAACTTGGCGTATGAAACGATCGAGCAGAATCGAAATCGAAGCGAGCAAGAATCAGCGGCGTTTTACGATGCTTCACTAAAAACGTGCGTCTGCCTCTACCAGCCTCTACCGGCTGCGTACACCGGCTTCTCCCCCTTTTTTTTTCTTCCTCCTCTTCTTCTTCTTCTTCTTCAGCTCCCTCTACTTCTCCGTACTGCCATTCTGTGTTTCGCGTTGTATCGCATTTTGCTTTCATTCGTTGCCTACCCCACTTCGCCGGTCTGTAGTCTGTGTGCTCCTTAATCCTCCTCAGACGAGCCATGGGTGCCGAATCATTGAAATTTGTAAAGCGATTGCAATGATGATGAACGATCATCAAACTTATTTGTATTCTTGTAACCATGTAAAATAATAGTTACATTTTTTCAAAATTTGAAAAGCACTATTAACCAAAATAATATGAATTTTTGATTATGTTTTACAATTGTTTAATAATTATTATTAAGTAGGTATACAGTGAAAGTCCTTACTAGCAAATGAATAAGGTCCAAGTCATTCACTTTGATTTGTGTCACATCTCTTTCTATATCATTATCATTTTTGAATAGTGTATATGCACTATGTATATATATATTTTCTCCCCCCCCCCTCTCTCTCTCACTCTCTTTCCTCTCCACGCGCAAAGTTAATATTCAGCAGTATAAACTTAATAAATCTAGAAATAAAAAGGTTATAGATATAACATTTCAAGCCATTAAAAAATTAAATCATTTCAATCTTACTTTACCAGTTATTCGTTAATGTAGCTTTTCCACAAGACACAGTTTGAAAATGTTTGCAAATCGGATCACACCATTTGCTACGCCTATTAACTCGCTGCCTTACTGTCGTCGAGTACTGATGATGCAAAAAAATTTCAAGAGAAAAGAAAACTCGGCGACGCCGCGTGATCACCAACAGATACACAATAATGTATATACGAACGGGAAGCCTTGGGACTTTTACCCTGCTTATACTACACGCATACTTGTTTGGTATGGGAAGTTGAGATTTCAGCGAGATGGACATGATTGAATGCACGGTACAATACAATACAAATGCGCGCACATCTAAAAAGCTACCATTTTATTGAACATCAGCCTACAATAACTTAAATGCGACCGATGAACATGACACAGAACTGTAAGAAACCGTAGTCGGTAAAATAACAATATATATGTTTCCTCCTTCATATGAAATAATAATTCTTCGTTTATATAAAGTTGTTATGCTATCCATATTACAAAAACAGGTGAGTCTTACATATGCTAAATAATAGATATGCTAAATAATCTGCAATTGGTTGAACTGTTGAAGGGATTGTAGTTGTAGTTGTAGCTTTTTAATCAAGTCAAAGAAATCCGATAAACGTCAGTTAAATCCGTATCCACTAAAACAGAAACTCACAATGTATTACATTCATTCAATGACAATAACAGCATAAGCGCGATGTTCACTATATATTTACCATTTATCTGCTTCGCGATCTGGAGCCCGATCGAGATTTCGACTTGCTTCGATCTTTGGAAACAGACTTCCGTTTCTTGCGATACTTATCCTTGACGCAAACGCTCTTGCTGTGGGATGGGCTGCGCCGTGATGAACGCGAGCGCGAGCGATTGCTGCGAGATCTTGAGCGGGAACGTGAGCGCGATCGCGATCGTGATCGCGATTTTGATCTTGATTTGGACTTTGATCGCGAGCGGGACCACCTAAAGTAAAAGTTGTAATAAATAAATGTCAAAATAATAGCCACGTATATATTTTTGCCTATTTTGCCTATCCATTACTACAGAACATAAATGTGAAACATGATCTTTAAAACTGGATATTTTTTTTTATTCGATTTTTATCGATTGCTATATAGCACGTATTATCCCCAAAATTACTGACAACGATCTGTTACCACCAATAATAATAAAACCTGATCCTGTCGAACCTTTAAATTTACATACCTATTAGGTATATAACAAGTTTATCATCTTTTATAAACACACATTGAAAATATAATATTTTGATACCGATTGTGAGTTCTCTCCCTCCCTCTCTGAAATGCATGTTAGTATAACAGATCAGTTATCCGAACTCTGATGTATAAATAATACCGTTGGTTAATTTTCAAACTCCACGTATTCATTAAAAGGCATTATTTAATATCTTTGAGCAATTCCTATTTGACAAGACTAACAAATTATTTCCATAAATAAATGCAACTACCTTTACAAGTCATGCAAGTTTGCTTACACGTAATAATGTAACGTGGATTCGTTCATATTCAAAGTATAGCTCAGCAAGTATATACATTAATCCTCGTTGAATATATACTTGACTGTTCTACTTATATACCATCTTTCCTGGCTGTGCTTACAGCAGACAATTGTGGATTGCGTGCGCGCGATGGCTATGCCGAGAAGGGAGAGCGGATGAGCCCTTTATACAGATGAAATTACGAGAGGGTCCGAGATGAACGGATGAAGAGTGGCTAGAGACGGGATCGCTGAAAGTTTGTCTCTCAACAATTGTTAAGTATTACGACGATGACGACAACGACGGCGACGGCGACGGCAACGACGACGATGACGATGACGATGACCACGATGATCAAGACGACGACGACAACGATGACTACGACGAGAAGGACGACTAGGCGGAAATCACAGATAGCTGAACGAAGAACGCCAGAAGTGCCAGACGTGCATAAACTCTCGATTTAGGGTGATGGTCAGTGGTCAGCGGATCGGTATCGTAGCAGTGCGCAGAACTAGCCACCCCGTGTCCAGTCGGCCACGGCCCATGTTTTTGCCGCGTTTTCTCGCTCGCAG
The DNA here is from genome assembly GCF_030848795.1 of Temnothorax nylanderi. Lineage (NCBI taxonomy): Eukaryota > Metazoa > Arthropoda > Insecta > Hymenoptera > Formicidae > Temnothorax > Temnothorax nylanderi. Next base: position 345,641 of record NW_027249136.1, read on the forward strand.
AGTGTGCAGAGGGAAACCCAAAGTAGATGTGGAGTGCTCTACGCTGTAACTACGACGCGCGGTGTGTATCACAAACGTGAACCCAAGGCGAATCTCGCGCGACAATGTCGGGTAGCAACACACATTTCACATGCGTGTGCTGTATGCTCAGCCGCAACTCCTATAAATAACGGGCAATATTACGTTGGCCGCTTTACAGTATTTCTTTATGTTTGTAGAAATATCTTTGCTTTCTTTTAATCATTACCAATTATGTCTAAGTAGCTTATAATCGCCATTATTTAAATAATGGAACCTATACAATCTTTTTCATAACTGCAAAGTGAAATTGGCACAATGATATTGTGACAGTCATTTGATCAAATAAATCTCATGTAATTCATTATTAGAGATTATCTTACTGTACATATTTAATATTTGTTTCCTAATTATTAAATATCAAATAAAGAATGCCTGATTGAAGGGCTAAATTCAAATATGGCTGATTTACATGAAGTAGAATCTTTGTAATCATAAATGTGAACTCTCATCAGAGTTCACATATAACAAGAGATATAAAGTATTACTTCTCTATATTTTTCTATAACTATGTTACAATCCTTTTCCATTTTGCAAGATAACTCTCCACAATGTATGCAAGAAGTCAGAAACTTTGCACCCAACATGATTCAATGTATAATCTTTTAAATACATAAAAATTATATACATATATATATATATATATATATATATATATATATATAAATTTGATACTTAATAAGTATAAAATAATGTGATTGATTTCATTAAAAAAGAAAAAATTTCCAAGACTTACCTTCTTCTACGAGAACTTCTATGACGGTGGCAATCTCGAGCATAATGACCCCTTTCGCCACATTCGTAACATTTATCTTCTGGATGAAACGGTCTCCCAACACCTCTTCTAGAGAAGCCTCTGTCTCTTAATTTCTTTCCGTTTGACAATTCGACACGAACGCGTCGTCCACATAGAATGCGACCGTCCAGTCCTCTCACAGCGTCTTCTGCATCTCTGGGATCTTCAAATTCGACAAAGGCAAATCCAGGAGGGTTTCTGGCAACCCAAACATTATGTAAGGGTCCATAGTAGGAAAATGCATCTTCCAATTGTTGCTTACTAGCACTGCTTCCTAAATCTCCTACATAGACCTTGCCATCCGAGGGATAACGCGAGATCTAATAAAGCAAAAAATACATACATATATATATATATATATATATGTATAATCAAAATCACAATAAAGTATCCCCACCAAAATATATGTAAAACAATAAAAATCGACCAAACATTTTTCTCATTTCTGTATATTTAACCCCAAAGAGAGAAAATAATGTATAAATCTCATATCTCTTTCGAGTTAACTCTTTCCGAGATCTTGAACATTTGAACAAATACGATCCCAACCGTAATGAAACGACAACGTTGTATTACTCCCAAAATACATTATGCTGACGTAATAAAAATCCGAATTTTTATACCTTGCTGCTGCTCATCTTATCAGCTTCGTGGAGTTTTCGCGACCGCAATTCTTTACAAAGAACGTCGAAACTGCGACATACTTTCTGGAAAATATGTGATTGCCAACGACACAACGACAGCTCCCTACTTCTCTACCTCCCTTCGCGTTATCGATTCGAGAGAAACAAATTACAAATTGATTAGAAACTCCTCCGATGGCTAGAAACGGCTCCGAGCTCCGAGCTCCGACCAATTTTTCAATAGCGTTTTCACCACGATATTTACGATTATGTCCACCAATGGCACCAATGCCAGCCGCCAGGGTGGCCAGGAATATCCGCTACATATGGTTCAATTTACTTGGCCAATCACTACCGAGGACATATGCAGCCCGTATCACAATGGACGTTGAAAGTTGAAACCTTGAAACTCGACCAACGACGGCAACGACACTGAACGACACGTGTGCTCAGAAATCTCAGATTGCTCGGTTACCAAGTTAGGGTGAAATCACACGATACGGGAATCAGCATGCGGGACAGAGGATGCGTGATTCGAACAGCCAATCAGCGCTCTTCCGCATTTTTCTATCCCGCGCTGATTGGCTGTTCGAATCACGCATCCTCTGTCCCGCATGCTGATTCCCGTATCGTGTGATTTCACCCTTAGGATAATTAAGTTTCATAATTATCAACCGGGATAATTAAAGAGCAGTAACATTGTCGATTATTATCTTGTGACAAAAATAAAATGTATAAAATAGCATATGTAATACATGTAATGAAATATTAAAGTCAGAAATAAATTATTATCAGAGGTTTTAAAAATTAATGTATGTAAATGTTTTATTTACATCGTAAGAATATCAGCATTGACAAAAAAAGTCCTATTTATAATTTATATCATGAAATATTACAAAGCGAATAACAATATTAATTATAGTATTACATTATGTTGCCTGAGGGAAGCATGTGCGAATGGTAAATAATTATCGATAATTATCTTGTGGTCATAGTTGAGTACGGTTTGTGTTCGATGCTTATACTCGTGGTTGTCATAGCGATGACGCGACGAAATGTTTTGACGTGCACATTTCGACAATTATCAAATGAAACGTCGTGATGTCGGATTGCTGTACAGTGTACACTACGAGTAATCTCTCGAACCGATTTACACAATAACAATAATCCAAGAATGAGCGCAACTTTTGGCGGTGGCGATGGTGATTATGAAAACATTGTTATTTTTGACATATCAAAAAATGAAAGAAAATTAAATGAAGACTTCAAAGTACTTCAACGAAAATTGAAGGCAAAGTGGAAGTTTATCGAGTAAGTTTTAAAATTTACTAAACAAACGTTAATTACATAATATATAAATTGTTTCAATCATCAATATTCTTATTAAATTGAAAAACTTATGCTCAGCGAATATATTTTAGGAATAATGAAGTGATATTGCAAGAATCATTGGCAAACGCCAAGATTCTAATGTTGCCAGGACCGCTAAGTAAATTTACTGAGCTCGAAATGAACTCCATTAGAACTTTTTTAAATTCTGGTGGCAATGTTCTTGTCACGCTTGGTGAAGGTGGTGAAAATAGGTCCAATACAAACATCAATTTTTTGTTGGAAGAATTTGGCATAATGGTAAATAATGGTACGTAAAATGTTTAGAGAGAAGATGATTGTGCTCTCTTCTTCTTCTTCTCTCTATTAGAAATTCTTTCTAAATATATATATATATATATATATATATGAAAACCTACATTTTAATTTTTATAATTACAGACAGTGTAGCCCGTATGAGTTACAGTCAAACAATGCATCCTAAAGAATCTCTAATCTCCCAAGGCTTATCAAATAAGTCCATATTTCTAAAGAATCATGATGAATACATGTAAGACAATAAACTTATAATATCAAATTCAACTTGTGCTAGTTCCAATTATTAATAAATGATTATTTTAGCGGTATGAAATTTTTGTATCCTTACGGCGCAACATTAAACGTAGTGCAACCGTCTGTCGTTGCTTTATCCAGTGGATCAATTGCTATTCCAATGAATAGGCCAATCTGCGCATATCATTGTATAAAAAACAGTAATGGCAAGCTCGTTGTATTAGGTTCATCTAGAATGTTGGCAGATGCTTATATAGAAAAGGAGAGGAATGATGCATTGCGGGAGATGATTTTTGACTTTTTTGAGTTAAATGTCACAGAAACAATGGATCTTCATACGGATGATATAGAAGTAAGTTATTTGTCATACATAGACACAGATCATGGTACACTTTTTACTAAATATATATAAATTATACTACAAAGATTACGATTTCTTACCAAATCTTCTCTACAAATCTCTACAAAAGTCAATTGACAAATTGTATTTTTACATGTGCAGTTTTGGGAGTACAACTTTGTACCAGACATAACGCAACAAGCTGACAATCCAAAAGTTTGCACGCAAGATTTAGATAATATTGACATACCTCGCGAATACACCAAGTTATTTAAACATCATTTTTATTCTATAAATTTAAACATGATACCGGCTTGCATAAAAGCGTATGAGGCTTTAGGAGTAAAACATGAACCACTTACTTTAATTCCACCTCATTTTGAAGCACCTTTACCTCCCACGCAAGCTTCGGTGAGTATAACGTATAATATCTAATTCTCTATGTCCGTTTCGCGAATTCATTCTGATTTATGTTATACAAACTCGAAATAATTCTACAGGTATTTCCTCCGAGCTTCCAAGAATTACCTCCTCCTGCTTTGGAGCTGTTTGATCTAGATGAAGCTTTCAGTTCTGATTTACTAAAATTATCACAGCTTACTAACAAATATATGGCAACAAAGGAGCTATCAAATGACAAAGAATTAGATCATTATATCAGGGAATTTGGAAGTATAATAAGGATAAACAATTCCGACACGCACACCGCTAAAGAAGTATTAAATTCTGTTTTTCAAAAAATCTGTAGTTATAAGGCAATGCATGATTGAAATTTTTGTATAGAAAAATGTAATTTATAGCTCATTTTATATAGATATGCTAATCGATTAAAATTTAATGAAAATGAAAATATATGTTTTATTTGAACTTTCCTCTCGAATCTCATATGATACGTTTTCATTGTCGTGTAGCATCTGTCGGCAATGCAGAATATTTGGATTGGTAGTTACGTTCTCGGTAACGTCGAGAGAATGCAGCAGGGTATAACAGAAGCACAAAGCACAACCAATCGTAATCGTTGCCTCTTGCCTCTGAGACTCAAAATATTATTTTCACTGAAAATATAATTTAAAAAACCATGGTTGCTTAGTCTGCGATAATAAAATAGTTTCCGCAATTTAAAAGAGATCTCCGACGTTTATGCAATCAATAAGCCACTACGAAAATGTCTGTGTTTTTCGTAAATGCGTAAGTAAACGAATTTCTATGATTTTTAGGTTATATATTATTGCATTCGGTACACTGTAAAATATGTGTACGTAAAACAGGATAATATATGCATATGTGGAATAATTCTTCTTTAAATTTAACGCAGTATATTTTTCTGTTTTCTATGTAATTTATAATACGGTATATTTCATTTTAGTACACTTACTGCAATAAAAAAGATATACATCTGAGATATTGCAGAATAACAGGAATATAATAAAGAGATGGCATATTTTATTACAAGCATCTTTCATGCGTACTAAAATGTCTAAAATTATTTTTAGGAGTCTGTGTTAAGAGTTGAGTGTTCTTATTCAACAAAACCTTTATTGACTTTTTAGCTTTGGAAGAGATTTGATGTATTTTGGATTTTATACTTTAAAAATTTTTTTTATTGTAGAAATTCATAGTTAATTAATTAATTATTATTATCATAGTATAAACATTAGACATGTATATAATATGAAATTGAAATTTTCATATTTTTATTAAATTGATACCTAGCCAAAATTTTTATAAATCCAACAGTTGTTTGTAATAAATCAATACGAAACAAAATAAAAAACTTTCGTTTTTGCAACAAGTAGAACTAAATATATAAAATATATAGAGTTATAAAAAGATATTTTCTACATGTTTTTAGAAATCAAGACAGCGAAGTAGAGGGCGACTCAAATGGTGATTTACAAATCGCCTCACCAGGCAATTCTGAGGCTCAACAGGCATTGGCTCATTTCTGGCCAAAAGTCATGGAAGAAATAAAAAATATCACAACCGTTAGTAAGACTATAGTATAATCCAATAAAGTTTATTCTTTCAATACTTAAATAAATATTCTTATTACACAGATGGATCTTAAAACGCAATCTTTACCATTGGCAAGGATAAAAAAGATCATGAAACTAGATGGAGACGTAAAAATGATAAGTGCAGAGGCGCCTATGCTTTTTGCCAAAGCGGCAGAGATCTTTATACACGAACTGACTCTTAGAGCTTGGGTGCACACAGAAGATAATAAGAGACGAACTCTCCAACGAAATGACATTGCAATGGCAGTTACAAAATATGATCAGTTTGATTTTCTCATAGATATAGTACCTAGAGACGAAATAAAACAAAGTAAGGCGCAGAACGAGGCCACTGTACGTACGTCTATGAATTCGGATCAAGTTCATTATTACTTCCAATTGGCGCAGCAACAAGCTTCGGCGAATCAAGGTGTGCAGAGTAGTGGCACTACTACGCAACCCATACAAATTGTTCAACCTTCTGGCGGGCAAATACAGACCATCAATATCGGCAGTCCGGTAGAACAAGTATATTATTTGTTTTATTTTTGGTTCAAAAGAAATATGTGCACATAATTATTCTTTATGATTATCTTTATGATTTCATTAATTTTAGGAGAGTACCAACACTACTACAGCCCAAACAGTTACGGTTCAAAGTCCACAGCAATCATCCAATCAACAAATCATTCAACTGCAACAACCGCAACAAACATCCACCACACAAGCCGGAGGAATACAGATCGTACAACAGATCGTCACTCCTAGCGGCGAAATTCAACAAATACCTGTAAATATAAAATTTTTTTTAATAAAATAATCTTATTTGTCCAATTGCATGTTATCTTCGATATTTTTCTTTTTTTTTCTTTTTAGATTCAGTTGACTCCCCAGCAATTGCAGATGATTCGCATGCAAGTGCAAGGCGGAAGCAATCAACCAATTATAATCCAAACCGCTCCGATTCAGACTCAACCACAATTAATACAAGTTGCACAAAATTCTCAAGGAACTCCAGTTTTCTTACAAACCTCTAATGCTGATACTGAATAATATTAATTAACTTTAACACTTTAGCTATATGTATTTATATACAACACAATATAATGAAAAAGAAAGATAAGCCAGATTATCGTTTTATAATTGAAATTATTCGATAAATTAATTGCCAACATTTAGACATAAACATCTTTTTCCTTAATAAGCAACTTGAAATAAAGAGAAAAAAAATGATTCTATTGTATTAAAATTACCAAGCAATTGATTAATGTCTAGACTCTAGAATAATTGTCTCTTTTCTGTTCGCATTTCTTTGTCTATGTATTAGTATTAGCACCTACAAGATTGATGAATTTATCACACAATGTAATAAATATATCTTCATTGTAATACTGTCTCGGCTTTTTTATTATTCGCTGGTCTTTAAAGAGAGAATAAAAATTAAAAAAGAATTATTAACAAAAACAAACAGAAAACCGACACGCTAGTTATCAAACCAAGTTTTAATAAATTTTTAACTGCTAAAAGGTTCTCATTTATTTCACGATGTAAGTATGTATCTTTCATCTCTCATGCTGAATGCTTAGATCTTTTCAAACATCCCGTAGAAAGTTATTATCTGGAAATTCTTTCTCGAAAATATCTCTGTTGATCGTGATCGTACGTCTGGCGTCCGGGCGTTATTATAAGCTGATCGAAGGGTTGGTCACTGAAGCGAAATGAGGTGAATCGAGGCGATGTAAGGTGAAGAATAAAGATAAGCAGCCAACGCGAGATGTAATCTGATTCGTACGTCGCGTTCCTTAGCCGCTGGCTGCCTGCTTCGCATGGCTGAGCTTAGGACTGGCTGGTGCAACTTGTATTATGTTTCACGTTGCTGCGGTTCTTGTCTGGCGAGTCTTGACGCTCAGAATCTCTACAATAGCCTCGAAATGTCACGTAACAGTAACTACACGTATTCTTATTACAATTCGTTAATATGCGCATTAATGTGACGCTATTAAACTTAATGTAAATGGAAAATAACTGTGCTACATTCATTAATCATTCGCTTATCGTGTGGAACGCGTATATATATATAGAAATTTATACCATTATTGTTCATTGATAATAAATGACAATAAATTAAAGAGCGAATGCTATATAGTATATATAAATGATCAAAATTCATCTCTATAGTAGACTCTCTCTCTCTAAAAATATTCTTGACTTCAAAAATCAAGTATTCAATTTTAACGTAATAGATATTCTCTTTTCATCTAATTTTAATTCATCTATTATCTCTCTACGAGGAATCAACTAAAAGACTTAAACGCGAATGAAGTATCTAGAGTAAGATAAAATAAAGAGCCAGCTAAAGAGACGTCGGCGGCCGATATTTGCCGATGTATTAAAACTTGATCGATCGGAATACCAATTCGCCGAGGGAAACCCTCGAATATATATACGGGGTGCTGAAAAGAAAACAATAGTATATAGTTTACCCTTGTGAATTTCGCCGACTTGAAATAAATTTTTGCTTAGCAAAGATTTCGTCGATGCTATCTTTTTTTTTACATTTTCTCACTTTCCAACATGAAATACACGTTATAAATAAACGTTAACTTCCATTTAAGCGTTTAAATCTACGTAAAATTAAATAAATATAACAAATTTATTTTTATCTACCCGATATATGTATACTACGAAAAGCTAAGCATTTTTAATTTCGCGATAATGTTTACGGTTAATATTTTTCATATCTTATTTTTGAGTGGTCAGCAATCTTTAAAGTTGGGTAAAATAATATTAACATAAAATTTTCCAACGGTCCATAATTTTCGAACGATCAACATCATTAGGCGCAATCCTAAATGCAAGTAATAAATCAAGACCGTCAGGACATAGAATAATAGGTCTCGATGTGACCTATAACCCGGACGTCTTTTTTTCCTTCTTTATTAGCACGGAACAAAGATGTGTTCTATTTACTGACGTTGCCGCCGCGGTCCTGGGTTGTCAGGGAAACCACGAGCACGCAGCATGTCACATCCGGTCCGGCAAGGATCTCAATCGGTCATCGAACCATATAATATAATCCGGGCATAATATATCGATAAACACACAATTCTGTGCTGGAAAAAGGCATAGAAAATGTAAAAAGAAAAAAAATAGACAATTCTCAGAATCGTGAGAATTCCCTGTTGCCACATATACACGGGTGTGAAGGCAATTTTCGCGCAGCCGAAAGCATTCGAAATTTTGTATTCGCCGAAATTACACTGGAACTATTGACGATCGTTTGATTTTAATTCCTCGCCGTGATCGTCCGATAGATCCTTTCCACCCCGCGATCTACGCCACTGCCTAAATACTCGGATTTCACGACATGTTTACAAAGATCCTAGAGATAAGTTGAGAATGGCCGCCGCAGCCCCATGTCTCCTCCATGGGTGTAAGGTGACAGCTGCCTGCGCCTGCGTGCATGCATACATACACACACACACACACACACATTCACACACAGAGAATATCTTCGGCGAAAGAGAAGACATATGAAAACTGAGTGACAAACATAAAACGAATTAATTATTTAAATTCGCAAGTCGCTTAATATTTAATATCCCATCAAGTATTTCCAAAAGTACTAATAAAGTAATACATGTGGAATTGGAGCATTTCGTCTCATTTCCACGTTTCTGTCACTAAATCCTACTTAACAAGAAAATCAATGACTTCTGATTGCCCTTTGGAAAACTTTTTTAACTTGTAATTTTCATGGTCGGTTTTTTTGATCGGTTATAAATAACGGTGGTCACAGAGTATATTTTGGTCCTCGGTACCTGAAACTGAGTCGGAAAGATAGAACACCCTGTATAACAAAGGGAGACGCACGTACCTAACTCACACCAACATCTTCATCACATATGTACATCTGTCTTCCATTGCACATACGCGCACGGCGAAACGGGGAGAGAGATATCTCGCTTACTTAGCTTTGGCCCAAAACTTACTCGCAGGATCTCCGCACGTGTGCATCTATTTTCGCAGGATATGTAGTTCAAGTATACGCGTCGTCTACTCATTGCAAAAGAAGCGCGTGTTGGCCTCTAAAACCTATCGAGATTATATTTACATCGACACATAGCATCTCGTCAATCTTCTTCAGATCTTCGTCGACGAACGTGTCAATACTTATATCCATTAACTCTTTGCGATCCTATGCTGATGTAAACTTGACACGATGATTCATGATGATCCTGGCGAAGGTCTCCGAACACTTGAAGCAATGAATGATCGATGATATTCTAGGAACACTTATAAAATGCTCCAGTTATCAATCATTGATCGTTACATCTTTCATAATATTGAAACAATAACAAAAATAAAATACTTAACAATAATTTATCAAAACATCGAAATTAATCTTGACTGCAAAAGCAGAACCTCCTTCCTCTCATTTTAGTACCATCTGAAATATATCGATTGCATGAACCATCAAGTTAATTTTTCCAACTATCGCTTGTAGAGAAAGGATTGAAATAAAAATCTTTAATTCCCAATTTTCAATCCTGAACTCTTCTAGAAGAATGTAACAAATAAAAATAGCTGAAATTGACCAGAAAAAAATTATTATTAAAATAAGTGAAAACATTCACTTAAATAGCGGTCCTGAAAAAGTCGAGATCCACACATCCTGTAAGTAAAAATATAATAACGTTACCGGCGTACGTGCTGTTAACAATAACCCACGTACTTCGGCCCCGCCGTCTCGTGAACCTCGACACCGTATACGTCTCTATGTACCGGCACTTTTCCTAAAGTGTTCGTACACATATACCTCTGGGTGGTCGTTATGTACATATGTGCACCATTAATACATTGAAGACGACTACAAGCCACCCGCATATCTCGAAAGACTGAACCGAGCATTCTTTCTCTATCTCTCTTTCTTCCCTTTTCTCGCTCTTTCTCTTGCGATATTTGCGAAGCTCTTATTCCATTATATCATTATGTAAAGGTATCGCGCCAACTATAATATCATTCCGCCATTTCTTCACCGGCCATGCAGTTGTGGCCAGCCAGCCCAAGATGATGACGCCATGTCTACCTCCAGCTCGTCTCATCTCTTTATTATCCGTCGTCTCTGCAACGAGTCACTCCTGAGAAACGCAATAACATCCGTTGCACGTTAGAATCGATATTTCTTTCACGAAGGCGGTATATCGCATTTGTCCTGAGAAACACGGCGATACGAGAATCGCCACCTCCTTCGAGAGGCTGCTGAAAATTTGATTCCGTATGAGAAACTGATAGTGGAAGACGGTAGACTCATAACAGTTTCGTGTTCAGCATGTGCACGTAGCTTTCTTCAAACTGTTAAAATTTAGGAAAGATACGTAATTGACATGTTTAAAGGAGGGCATTATAAATAGCATCGAATACGCGAAGAGTATTTTACGTTAATTCTTTTAAATTAATTTAGGTCAAACGTTTATCCTTTGTAGTCAAATGTAAAACATTACGCGTAGAAATTGAATATAATTTTCTAAGTTGACCTAACAACATTTATATTATCCTGTTTGAAGAATGTCACGTACATATGCTCTTACATAAAACAAACATGAATACGCGAACAACACAAATTTGCAGCAAATCTAACAGTTTTCAATAAAGAGATAAATGAGATGGCCGGACTCGTATAAACACAAAGAGATTCCCGTGTTCGACGTTCCGTGAAAATACAAAAACTGGAGAGTGGATTAGCCGTATTTATCCTATCCTCGCGTTTACCAAACATTATGTAAAGCATTTTCTCCTTTGTTATTCGTCACACAAAGCTCTGATGTCAATCATCGTGTAGCCCGAATATTCGCTATTATTTCACAAACGTATACGTCTGTTGTTAGTTGTTGGTTGTTAGCAAGGGATAATTTTTCCAGAAATTACAATAGTTAAAGAATTGTTAAACGCGCAAGATAAATGTATGCATATTTAGGCATATTCTAGCAATAACAATTAAATAGGTGTTAAACGAAATAATACTGAGAAACAATTGCGAAAAAAGCGTTCGTGAGCGCAGCGCTTAAACGAAACGGGAAGGTTTCTCGAGATGCTTTTATGGTAACGTTAGCGAGACTTTTAACGAAATTTGAGAGTCCATCAAGCTGGTGGAAAACGCACAATGGATGTTGGTACAGGATGTAGGAAATTATATTGCCGTCCACGTTGTTCCTCATTTTCGTCATCGTTCTTGAAAAATGCAGACTCACCCTCGTCGTTACAGTTACATTAGCCGCAAAGAGGTTTCAAGTTTAAAAGTCCACAGCATGTAGTTTATCCCCAAAAGATATAGCATCCTGACAAATAGATTATTTAAAAATTAATGAAAATACATTGTACAAAGTTATACAAATTTCTAATTTTTCAACGAAAGTGTCGGTTTAAAAAATTCTCTCTCAAACTTTCTCCTACTTGTTTTAATTCTTCTGACAGAATTAATAAGTTACATTAATTTTATAATACATATAAATGGTAAATATATTAAGAAAAATTCTTATAAGAGATGTAAGTGCAATATTTATAATGGAAAAAAGGGATTTCAAATAATTTAATAATTTTTAATTGAAGATTAAAGATAAATTTCTCTGTCAGTTCCTTAAAATCCAGTTAATCCGTGTGCGAGACGCGCGGGTTCTTAATTTTAAAGGTTTAAAGGCAGAGGGCTGTACACCTCGCTGTAATAATATCTCGCGAACGGCCATCCCTCGCCCTCCATAATTTCACTCATGGCGAAGGCCCTAATTTGTTTTGTCACGCAGTGACAGAGGAAGCAGACATCTCGCGGCGCGGGCGCCTTTATCGCGCCGTAATCGATAAAGCGAGAAAAAAGGACGCAGGGACATTCTCGCCTTCCAGGAACCCACCGTAGTATGACGTAGTGCCGGATTGCCGGATAGTGGCGTGGACCTCCCGTCAAGAATTCTCTGTCTCCACATAAAAAGAAAATTAAAAGCCAAGAAAGACCCCTCCCCCCTCTCTCTCTCTCTCACTCTCACACACACACACACACACACACACACACACACACACACACACACACACAGATGCAAAAATGAAAGATTAATTGAAAAATTATTTTAAGGACTAAAGAGAGAGAATATCGGACAATTATTATTCTCGCTTCTTTATTCGATACTAATTGAATTGTTTGGAAACAAAATTGGATCTATATCTATAAATCTATATCAATAGTTTGATATCAAGCGGAACAAAAGATAAAACCGTACAAATTGAGGATATAATATTATAATGCAACGCTATTTTATCGTGTAAAACTATAAAGCCCATGACGGTCATTATAAAAAGCTACAACGAGATTAAAGCACAAAACCGAGCGATGCTCTTTTTACACCGATTCGTTCGTGGGATCCTAAAACTAAAACACGCATTCTACAACTCTTATCAAGATCGGCCATAGATCCTTTTAATTGCTGTCTTCTCTGAAAAACTTGTCCCGCCAGGGAGGAGCGTCATTGCCGAACGATTTGTACAAATGAACGGTGACAAGAGGTGACAATTATTCGAATGTAAGGGGTAGATCCTCTTCATTTCTGTCTCTGTCCTTCTCGCGCGTCGTCATCGCGTTTGATTCTCCCTCCTTATCTCTCGCGCCATCACCCACCGGCCACCACGCCATGCCACCATTGCCACCACGCGCGCGATTCGTTATATCCTCTCGCTCTAATTAACGAGCGACCTGTGTGCTGTGTGCTGTGTGCGTCCACCGCTCGCCGCCCGCCGCCCGCCATCGCGCCATGCCGATTGCCGGTGAGAGCGAGACAAAGAAGGAAAAAAGGAATGCGCGCGAGGGAGAAGCAATTTATGCGATCCTAAATAGAGATATGCGTTATTGAGCAGTATCATTGCGCGCAAACGTAGAAATAAATAATAAAATGCAAGGAAGAAGGAAGAGAGAAAGTAAAAGAGCAAGAAAGATATATAACGAACGATTGTGATAAGAGGCAGAGAAGTGAGAGAAGGAATGTGTATAATTACTCATTTTGGAGGAATTATCATTTCGGTATGCGCGTAATTCACGTAGCGATACTCAACGGTTTGGAAGAAAAGGAGGAAAACAGGGAAAGAGAGCGATAAAGACAGAAGAGGCAGGGGCGGCAGGGCAGGGAGAAAAGCGGAGGTTAAAGGACGAGAGGAGAGGAGAGGAGAGGAGAGCAGGAGAGCGCGGAACAAAGAGAGGCGACTGGACGAGACGAAGAGGGCAAGAGGGCAAGAATGAAAGAGAGAAAGGTGAGGCGAGAAGAGGAAGAGGAAGAGGAAGAGGAGCCGAGCCGAGCCGAGCCGAGCGGGTGACCACGTGACCACCGGGCGGGGGTGGCAGGCGACATTTCGCATGCTCAGAACTCCACACACTCCACAACAGGCCACGACACGACGCGACCTGTCGTATCTGGACAGTGGACGTATCGCGCTCTCTCGCACACGCACACGCACACACGCACACACCGCTGTACCACGCAGTCCACGCACACACGGCGAAGACTCGAGGAGTTGAGGACCCGCCAATACATCTCTACGCTACGTCGCTACGCGAGACGCGACAGTGGACACGCGACGTGACGCGCCGGGGAAACGATGGTAGTGAGTCTAACGTGAGCGATCTCTCCGCCGCGCCGGGGGATTGGGGATTGGGGAAGCGTTTTTCCCAGTAGGAGAAAAAAAGCCGCGGCGTGCCGGGAAAATTAAACGCGCGAGTCTTGGTGGCAGTCGCGGTCGCGGCAAGTGAGCGGCGAGTGATCGTGTGCAGGTGGCGGTGCATCGGGTGCGTCGGGTGCACGGCCAGGACTTGGGGGCTTTGCACCGCATCCCCCGCGCGAACGCGAACGGGCGAAGCGGTGAGCGGTGAGCGGTGATCCTATACGGAACGTCCTCCGTCCGCCACTCGGACCGCGGACGAGGCTCTCCCCGGCTCCGGCGACCGAAACTGACCGGAACTGATTGGAACAACGTGGATCGGTGGATCCGATCGTTTCGAAGACGTGTATCGCCGTATCGAGACGGAGACGTGGTCTCTATTCTCTGTATGTATGTGTGTTGGGTGCCGGGCGGTGCGCGAAAGGTAACGCACGCGTAACGCAGAGGGTGGTGGTTGAACGCGCAGCACGATGTTCCCGTGGTCCTGGAAGATGCGAGGAAAGTGAATTCGGGCGAGAAAGTAAATGCGTGGATTCCTATACGACTCGACGTATTTACGCGCATCCGCACGGACCGCACGTAGGAGACACGCGCGGCCACCCGTCCGCCCGCACGCCCGCACGCCCGCACGCGTTACGCACCCCCGGCTCCCCGGGATGTAACGATGCTGTTGTCAGGAGGAAATCACCGACGACATCCTTGAATATTTGTCGGAGCACTCTGTCTCGAGTCTGGACTCTGGAGCCAGCAGCGACGGAACGTAAGGAACTCTGATCGATATTGTTTCGTTAGATTTATCGCGACAACTGCTCTTTTTTTCCTATCCCCTATGCTAATGTAGAATGTTTCTTGTTCTCGCAGCAATTTTGATACATGTACGTATGCCGAATCAGGATTTGTCGTTATGCCAGATCGTGTCGCGGGTGTCGCGTGTCGCGTGTCGCGTGAGAGTAGATCTTCCTACAAGTTAATAGTCTAGTGCAGCAAATATAAATATAGAGGGATAGAATATAAATTTGGAAAAAATGCGAGTTAAAAATATAGAAAAGAGATATGTAGGTTGGAGTACATAACTTATGTTTATGTTCTGTCGATGAACATAAAAAAATCGTTGAAAAGTTAATTTATTCAAATAAATTCTTGACGTGTCTTTCGCAATTGGTATATTTTGTATATTTGAAGATTACTTCTTCTCTCTCTCTTTCTCTTGCTAAATTCGTTCCATTAATATTTTACTAATTAATCTAATTCCGGAAGAACACTCTTCAAGTGATTTTTTTTCAATTCAACATTCTTGTGTAGGCAATATATGAAAAAGAGATAATTATCCTTTTCATGTTAGTTATATCAGGAATTAAAATAATCTGTCCTAAAATAAAAACGCATAAACGTTCTACACATTCTATACGTGCACATTTTTTTTCTAAAATTGTTAAATAAACGAGAAAAAGAGGGAGAGAGAGAGAGAGAGCCGTGGCTGTTCGCGGATGTTCGCATACACACGTAAAATGTCATTATCAATTGAGCATGCGTAACTTATGCATCTCATTCGGCTCGTTACGGCAGTAATGTATTTTAATTGGCCATTGCGTAGTATCAGACAATACGTTCTCTCCAAAAAGCCTGTCGCGCTGCTTAACGACAGTTTTATCCAACTATTTTCGTAACAGTTCACAAAACTGCAAACAGTGCTCGTTTGAAATAACGTATAAAATAACGTTCTACTTATAATATAGAAGTGATAAAGTTTTAATATTTACTTTTTCGTGAGTGACGCCTTTCACAGTGAAAGACTGCAAAGTTGGAAATAAAATAAACATGCTTTCGAGAAATTTTATTCAGATATTAAGTTAAAGCTTATTCTAAAAAATTATCTGAAAAAAAAAAGAAATTTAATGAAAAATATGTACATATGAAACGTAAACACAGGTTTTCTCTCTATAATTAATAAAAACTAATTTGTATATTTTAGAGTTAAAGTTTTATTAATGCATATTTGAATTTGTTGAATATTTGAAAAATTATTAGACTCGCGATTTAACACCTTGCTCTCATTGCCGGTACTGTGCACCGAGTATAATAATATCTTGATAATCATTCAACGCTGATATTCTGAAATAAAATTCAAGTTATTTATTCATCAAATCGACAAAATTTTAACCGAAAAAATCTTCGATGTTATGACGAATAATAATTAACGCATTCTACTTGATTAATAGTGCCATTATGAGGCTAGTCCAGCTATTATGAAGAAAGTCCAGTCAGAAGAATAACATTTATTAAAAATAGGATAACAAAGTTACACGAAAAAACTTTCAAGTTAAAATGCTCTTAACAGTGAATAAATTTGTTCAAACAATAATAAATCTAGCTATTATGAGGAGAGCTATTATATACCGATAAAAAAAATAACATTTTCAAAGGACGTCCAAGAAACTTTTATATTCTTCACGTGATGTGGCCAGATAGGTTCGGACAAAAAGCTTTTGTCTCGATAAACTTCTCTTGTGTAGCCATCCTTAGGCTTTACTTTTCCTTCTGTCTCCCTCTCTCTCTCTCTCTCTCTCTCTCTCTCTCTCTCTCTCTCTCTCTCTCTCTCTCTCTCTCCCCCCCCCTTACCTTCTCTCTTTCTCTCTCGCTCTCCTACGGTCGACGACGTAAACCGAGCCATTAGGTGGACGAGAGGAGAAACTTGCGCGGATAAGCAGCGGCATTCCTCTTGTTTCGCTGCATTTCGTTTTCCTTGACGGTTGACAGACAGACAGCCAGTCAGAGTAGGCAGACAGCAAGCTAAGCAACTCGCCCGCGATAAACACTTCGGCACAGGCTTTTGTTTAGATAAGCGGAGTGCCTTTCATCTCTCGCTTCACTGTGCATTATATGCGACTCGGCGCGGCGAGATGAGCTGCAACGATATATAGGGTGGCTACGAATTCGTATTCGGCAAAAGTCTTATTTCTTAAGACTTCCCTTACGGTACTACTTACTCCAATATCTGGATGACCCGCACGCACTTATGTATACGTAAACCTGTATATAGAAATCATTTGCCAACGATAAAAAGAAGGTTTTTCAAAGCGGAAGGCGATGAAGAGAGAGTATAAAGAGCTGGCAATATAAGCCAAATCAATATTTATCTACGCTCTTCTAACAAATGCCACGACAAATTAATTCGTGCCTCTCGTTCAGAATGCTAATTAATCTTCGACGAGATTCGTTCAAAAGCGATTGCGCTTAAATGCTTTGTTATCAAGGTACTCAAGTCGGCTGTAAAATCAAAGTTGTACTTTTATAATATTTGGAAAAAAAAAATTGAGACTTGCGTATACGAGCGTGGTCACGTATCTCGAGGAATTCTTAAAGGTATCTTCCGCGTTTTGCGCGAAATATGTACGAGACATATGTACGCGCACGGGGGCGGAGTACAGATATAGATAGTGACTTGGCAACATAAAGAATACATAACGCAAAGCATCGAGGATCGTTCCATTGGCTGGTTTCGGTTCCTCGTGGTGTACGCCTACCCAGCCAGTCACTCCACCTCTTCGACACGCAATTGGCAGACAATAATCGAGTTCTCACGCGAACGAGCAGTCTCGTGACCTCACAGGTGCGCGATCTTCCTTCACCTACAAAGTGACGAGATTGCGTTAATGCACAATCGTTCAATACACGGTCGTTAATGCTTTGGCATACGGATTTAACTGCTTATCGAGGAGTAAATTTATGGCATTCACGTCTCCGCATGCACCATTAAATTACATTACAGACTGCTGAAATATAAGAATAATTGTATATTATTATACTTTTTATTAATATATTATAATATTTTGTGTTTTACGATTTTATCTACGGATTCTCTCTCTTTCCCTCTTTCTCTCTCTCTCTCTCTCTCTCTCTCTCTCTCTCTCTCTCTCTCTCTCTCTCTCGTTCTTTCTCTCTTTGATTATCTCACATGTTTCCAACAAAGAGACATCGACAATTTTTAAGTTACAAACGCGATTCTGCTTTATTCTTTTGTGATGGTTTCGTTATTTGTTCTCACACTCTCGACATAAAGATACAAATCGGTGATTTATGTCATTACAGTAGAGTGATATGTTAACCGAAGACAATGATCCGACAAAACCAGCAGGGGTTTTAGACAATGCTGGCAACGTGTCTTCCTCAACAGAAGCCTCGGTACAGCATCCTCGCGCCGCAAACAATGGTAGATAGAACATGCAACTGCATTGGCGTAGAATAGATATATTGCCACATAAAATCACATTTAAATTATTAGATCCCGTTGCTTTTACATATAATATATCTAGAGGTAACATTGATGATTGCTCATTAATAGCCGATATCTCGTTACGATAGCTTAAGCACTTTTCGCATTTCGCTATTTTCACGTTTATTCCAATCATTCTCTCCAAGCAGTTTCTCGAAAATACCATTAAAAGAGTGGCAATCAATATCGTTCTAGAATTCTAGATTATTAAGCAAAGATGCGAAATATAGACATTTCGGAAAATTGCATTTATAAACAAAATGTTTTGTCCATTTTCATACAAGAGACCGAAGTTAAGAACGAGGTGCAGGACTGTCCCGAGAATGACAGCGTACCCGGTGGCGAACTATACATCGACGAGAATGCCGAGGAAAAGGAGCAGGAATATCCGGACTCGATGGAAAAGACGGATTACGGATCCTTGTACGGACCCAACCAATATTACAACAGGTATTTAAACATTAATTCGCCAAATACAGTCCACTGATTAAACGTAATGAGATTAACTTTATTTGAAAAAATAATTGTGATAAAAAGATATTTTATTTGCCAGAGAAATGTAATTTGAATAAAATAAAACACGAAAAAAATATATATATGTTATAAAAACGCGTTCTCTTGATAATTCGATTTTTTTATAAATAAAATCATTGTTTAATCGCCAGACTACGTACGTATTATATTTGCAAAGTCAATCCGCTTCGAACAAGCAGATCCCCATTATTAAAAAAAAATTTATCACGGTTTTTTCTTTTCCGTAGCCTGTACAATTCGCCACCTTACGGATCAACGACAGCTTCGAAAAACGCATCAAGCTTGCAGAGCTCGTACCTAAGCTCTTATACATCGTCAAGCTCGATGACGCAGTATCCGTCCTACGCCAGTTACAATAGCGGGACGACAACCTTCCCGAATATGGCGCAAAATATATCATCGGCCTCTCAGGTGAGAACGCACTCGATGTGTTCGATTTCACGTTCCATTTCCATCCTTGATTTTTCCCCAAATTGCGATTGACCTTCCCTCCTTTTCTTCCGCAGAAATTAGACTATAGCGCTTACAGCAGTAGTTTGTACGGAAACGACAGGGTACCACTCCAGTATTCCGGATATTATCCTGTGCCCGGTTATCATGCACCGCCAGCTTCGTTCAATATCGGAAACATCAACTTTGCTGGTAATCTTTTACTGACTTAGATCGCGCTCTTTTTTATTTCTTGCAAATGATAAATGAAATTCCTTGTAAATAAAATACAACAGTTACACGAACTGTTGGAAAAACAGTGGTGCAAAAATGAAACTTTTGCATTCAAGTCGTTTAATCGGAAACTGGTTTAAGTTTAATTTTGAAAATTATGTTAAAATGTATCGCTCTGAAACTTTAATATTCTAAATTTATTCCAAAAATAAACTGATGTATACAAGAGATTTTATAATTCAAACAATAATCATTTGCACGTTTAATGAGAGCTCTTTACAAAACGATCGCAACGTTAACATTATTTCGTATGCGTGAGAAGATTCAACCAAGTCCGCGCTCACGTTGGACCCAACGACACACGATGCGAGCGATCTGACCGCACGGGAAACCGCAAACATCGAAGGTAATATATTATATAATCTTACATAATATATTGTCAAAGGTAATATATAATTTTTGAAAGAATATTTAAAAAAAAGAACATAACATACGTATAATGAAGAATATTACTGAACAAATATTAAGGAAAAAAACCTGTATCTGTCCACTTTTACAGTGGCAACGACGAAGCCATGCAGGCGCGGAAGACGACAGAGCGGAAGCGGAAACAGTATCGGTTCCGCGGATACGACTGAAGCCGGCCCCGAGCGTATATTCATCTGGGACCTCGACGAAACAATAGTCGTGTTTCACTCCCTGCTAACTGGACAATACGCCAC
The DNA here is from genome assembly GCF_030848795.1 of Temnothorax nylanderi. Lineage (NCBI taxonomy): Eukaryota > Metazoa > Arthropoda > Insecta > Hymenoptera > Formicidae > Temnothorax > Temnothorax nylanderi. The sequence continues at coordinate 366,242 of NW_027249136.1, forward strand.
CAAGTACCGTAAGGATACAAACCTCCTGGCTCAAGTGGCGTTTAGAATGGAGGAGATGATATTCACTTTGGCGGATACGCACTTTTTCTTCAATGACGTAGAGGTGATAGAAATTTCTTGCAAGTTCCCATGTATAAACTTTATATAGAATGATCTCCCGCTGAAGCAGAATATTTAAATAACTTTTATAGATTCGAAAATATATTTAAAAAATGATTTAAGTATTTTATGCAATTATTTAACTAATATTCTATATAATATTTTATATAGTATTTAATCTTAATGATTATATAATACTTTATTCTATTTTTTAGAGAAGAATATTCTCTAGTATTACAGAATGTTACTTATCATTACTATTTATAAATTTGCAAATAATATTTGAGACACTTGATCTCTGAATGGTCTGGTATAGTCTTAATATGGTTCGCTTCCTGCCAGCGTCCGTAAGTTGACCATATGTGATCTTTAAAAACTAACATCTGCATATAGACTACCTGTATGGTATAGTGCAATGTGAGATTTTAGCTAGAACATAATGAATTTTGGAATTTTGTATTCGTTTCAGTCAAAAAGCAATTTTAAAGCCTAGACGAATCATATTCGGTTCATATGCTTTACGGTACATGATGTAGCAATTATGCGTACTGATAATTCATACTTTCAAATACAAAAACAAATTTGCAATTTGATATATTACTTTTTCTTTCGTAGGATTGTGATCAAGTGCACATAGACGATGTTTCGTCGGACGACAACGGGCAGGACCTGTCATCCTACAATTTCGCGACCGATGGCTTTCAGTGCGCGTCTGCAAACAATGGGATATGTCTGGCATCCGGTGTGCGAGGCGGCGTCGATTGGATGAGGAAGCTAGCGTTCCGTTATCGTAAAATCAAGGAGATTTATTGCAACTATCGGAACAATGTAGGTGGCCTCCTGGGTACAGCCAAGCGCGAACAGTGGCTGCAGTTGCGTTCCGAGATTGAAATGTTGACTGATAACTGGTTGACGTCGGCAGTGAAGTGTCTGAACATTATCAACAAGAGAAGCCACTGCATCAATATCCTGGTGACGACTACGCAGCTGGTGCCCGCACTCTCTAAAGTCCTGCTATTTGGCATCGGCGGAATATTTCCCATAGAGAATATATACTCGGCCTCTAAAATTGGTAATTATCAAACATAAAGAAACAATTAAATAATTACCCAAAAAATGTATAACTATACAGCTATATCACTTGATTACATCATGAAACGGAAATTACATGGTAATAAAAGACAGCTAAATTTATGGTTTATCCAGCAAATAAAATCAGAAAAATAAACAAAGTTTTTATTTTTATTTTGAGTAACAAAAAAAAATATATATATGCATAAATAAATTAATATTTATAGTATAACTTGCACTTTTAAACGAACTAAAACTTTTTGGCAATTTTTCAATTATTTTTGCAGAACCGTAGCAAAGTTACATTCTCGTTTTAGGAAAGGAGAGCTGTTTCGGTAGGGTGGTCGCCCGATTTGGCCGTAGATGTACGTACGTGGTGATAGGAGACGATTCGGACGAGGAAACGGCAGCGCGGGCGCATAACTTTCCCTTTTGGAGGATAAATAGTCACTCAGACACTCAAGCCCTTTATACTGCCTTAGAAATGGGATTTCTTTAATCAAAAGCACGTACGAAAACCACGTCTCTGTCAGGAAATATTTCGGTCGTGGAAAATCGCATGACACGTATTTCTGTGCGATTAACAAGAAAAACTAGCGATAAAACCATGCGCTTAACACACATTCCCTCATTCTTTTTCTGGAGCAGCTCTTATCATTCCTATAACTTTTATCGTGTGTAATATACATAAAAGAAAGATTGACACTTTCGCAACTACGTCATAGTTATACTCGCCGATTCGCCTGAAATGATTCGCGAGTTTGGTCGGACATCTCGTCCGCAAGTGATATAGAATGAAAGTAAAATGTTAGTGATAGCAAGAAAATTCGGAGAACAAAGATTTATATGTAAAATAAGATTCTTTCGGACGGTTTTCTAGCATTGTGGACTTAGTCACGTGTACTATATAAACTGAGAAATCTGTGAAAAGTATATATATATATATATATATATTAATAATAATATACGTTTCATGTACTTAAACGCACTACGTTTGCATTCTTTTTCTTCTGATAAAAACGAATCAAACGATTTTTACTAGTATATGTGGTAACAGATTCTAATAGAACAGATTTTTTTTCATTGACATTATTTACACAGCTTGTATGGATTTACATAATTTTTCACAAGTTATTTTTATAGTTATCATTCACTTAATATACCGTGATACTTTTACGCGCAAATTTATTGCAAAGAATCAGTTTGATTGTTCGTTACATTCCCATTAATTATATCTGCTTTATATCTGTATTTGTCATACTACGTGTATTTTTTTTTTACATTCCTTTAGCCTCGCAAATATAGCTGTAAGCAACATTATGTATATTTTGAAAGTATCCATATCAATTACACATTATACACACGCCATATAACAATCTTACTGGACATAAATGCATTAGAAAAAGTATTTATATATTTGTAAAAATATTATATAGTTATTACCATATTTTGGAATTGTACAAGGCTATTTGACAAACGAAAAAATGCATTAAGTAATATAATAAAAAGGACGGAACGAATTAGTATAGTTACTAATTACGGTTGACATCGTTATGTGTAAAAACAGTTTATAAAAATTTTCTGAATATATCGTATTATTCGTTAACAAAGCTATTAATAAAAGTATAATTGAAAATATAATATGTAATGACTGTTCGTGTCTCAAGAAAAGAATGGGAAAGTGAAAGTAACTTTATTCTTTGGTGAAGAAAATCATCTATGCATCAAGTCTATGTTAAATTATATGTGGTACTAATTTAATATCGGCTATTCTGAAAATAAATCAATATTCTAAGATTCTGTTTTACTTAAAACATATATATATATACCTGTTTAAATTTCATTAACAATTCTGTTTATCTCTGCTGTTAACATACTTCAAATTTGAATAATACTTTATTTGATATAAAATAAAGCTTTTTTAACTTTATTTCTTAAATAATCACCTTTTGATATTACTAAAAATTATTTAATTGACGCTCTTTTTAGTCACAAAATGTTTTATTTTCGTTCATTTTCGTTATCATATTTTCCTATATTAAATACAAATCTTCAACAATTTATTACAGCTTGCTCATTATGAAATATGCTAAACAACTAAATATATTTTATACAGAACCTCAATTTTTTAAATTGTATTTGAGTGTGTATTTGCTCATTGGAAGTATTAGAGAGCTTAAATGATACAACCAATTCTTAGAAATAGAACTACAGTTACATAGTAACATATGTGGGGTCAAGAAGAACTCCGCAATTGTCATCCTTTTGAGCCATTAAAATATATCCATCGTTGCCCCAGTAATTCGACCAAGAATTCTTTACTAGCCAATAACCTGTCCCATTCATGGTGCCATATCCAACAGCCAAAACAGCATGATCTAATTTATCCTCGGTATTACCTATATAATACAAAAACATAATTGTTTGAATGAGAAATTTGTATTTATAAGTTTTTTAAAACTATTAAAAAAAAAATAAGTTTACAAATCTTACCACAAGCTGGATCGTAATACACTCCACGAGAGTAAAAAGAGAATGTCTTGTGGGAGGCATCGATAGCAACAGAAATAGGACCATGTTTAGCAATGGCGATTTTCAAAGCTTCTACATTGCGTGGAGTGACGTTAACGAAACCTGTGATCTTAGCTGTCAATGTTACGTTGTTTATATGACAGTACCCATCCTGACAAAAGAAACAAAAAGTTTTTTTGTTTTGCTTGTTACAAATTATAAGATCAGATTTATTATTTAATATAAATTTAATCAAACAATTTACCTGTCCCAAATAACCACCGTAATCCTCTTCAGTAGGTAAACCACCATGTTTCATTATCCACTGATATGAACGAAAATCTTCTCCACCGTCACATCCATTATTACCAAATCCCCATGAACAGTCGATGAGAGCCTGCAATATTAATACCATAATATTATTGATCTGCAGTATAAGCACTATACTCTGTGTTTATACTGTATTGTATTATATTATAATATTATTCGTAAACTTTGCTACTTCTATAAGTTGCTTACCTGTTGAGACAGACGTACTAACTTGTTATACTTCATGTAATAGGCACCTTCTACCGCACCAGTAGTACCAAAACTCCAACAAGAGCCGCAAACGGACTGATCTATTTAAATAAAGTATATCAATATATATATATATAACGTATATATTAAATATAATATTAAAGTTGCAAACCTTTGACTGGCGTTACAGCGCCATACAGCCTCCAATCTATGCTATCGGGAACATCTTCGATTTCCTTTTCGATATCATGTGGGAATGGTGCTCCACCATTGTAACCTGGAGTGTATAGTTTGCCTCGTAAAGCCTTCAATTCGAGATCGCTACGATCCACCAAATGATTAACATTTAACTGATAACCCAAATTGGCACGGTTTGTAGAATGGATAAATCTGGAAATTATTTACATGAAGCGATTACTTTTGAAATGACGATACATACAATACTTATTACGGCATAAATGTACCTTATATTTTGTCTAAATAAGTCCTTGCGATACATATGATCCAAGTCATCCTTGTAATTTTTATTGTGAGTCTTTTTAAATGTGTCAAATGCTTGATGTAAATGATCCTCATAATTATGAATGAATTCGCGCATTGGGTTAAAGGTGTATATGTGATTTTCACCCGGGCCTGGGAAGCTGACGCACTTAGCATCTGCAAATAATTTTCTCCATAATTATAAATTCGATACAAAAGTTTGTTTTATTGTAATGTAATAAAAAAAATCTTTATATATCAGTTAACAGCAACTGGAAAAATATATATTAAGAATTTTACGTACCTTCTATGATTTTAAAGACATCATCAGAAGGTTTGTCAAAGGAATACCAATCATATTCCAGGTAATAATGATCATAATGTGAACCTAAGAGACTATTAAATCCTCTCATTTCATACCTCACAGGAATAGGCTCCTTGACTTTTGGCAGATATGGTGATTTCTACAAAGATTATTTCCTTTAAGTACCGCAGATTTATTTATCATATATACAAATAATTTTATTCTTACCTTATAACGTATCCAGAGAGTGTATTTATTAGTTTTTTCCCCAATTTCTTGTACAAGTCGCCATTTCTCACACAATAATCCATTGATCATCTCTTCTCCAATACACTGTACATAAATTTCATTGAAAGCTACTTGTACATATTTTATACACATTTTGCATATACATATATATAATTTATAAAATTATAGAATTTACAGTCGTGCAATTTACCTCCATTTCAGATGCATCTGGAATAATAGACTGCGGTTGTATTTTTAAATCATTAGTACCATTTACTTGAAGACATGTTTCTTCATTACTAACAGTCTCTGTGGTAACAGGCGCTAATTTTATACTGGCTCCATATTTTCCTTTGTGAGCCAATTGAAAGGTTTTAACCATCCCTATTAGACAAAGAAACAGATTTATATGTTGTATTGTACATACACATACATATACTGTATACTGTGCTATACTAAACGGTTTATATATCTAAGTTAAAAATAGATAACGAATAAATAGAAGATTATTATCTTTGAAAATACCTCCATAATAATCAATTCTGCTAGATCCACTGTTGCCATTGTACCATGCGTAAAAAGGCTCTCGAATTTCTGCATATGGTATATATAATGTTCCTTTCACTGTATATGTTCTACTAAATGTCGGACCTTTCAAAGTTTCTTTGGCAAGTGCCACTGTGCAACATATCCCTGCAAAATTAAAAAAATTTTGTATATGAGAGAGAGCTCTTGAAGAAACAGATACATAATAAATAGAGAAAAAACTATTGCATTGTACAACTACTTAAATAACTTACCACAGAATATTAGAAGTACACTATTCCTAACGTTAGACATTTTTGTTGCGCCTCTGAAATAATGACATAAAAATGGATGAATATATATTTAAGCATTTATCGTCGTTCTGATAACATGGCTGACCTAGCCAGATTACATTAATTAACAGACAGTCATGGTAATGGAACTCTAATGCGTCTAAATTATTATATATTTTTTTATATATAAAGAAAACAATAAAGAAACGGTATATCCCACATAGCATGCATATCAAAAAGACGTCCAGAAGATATCCCGAAGATATATTTAGGAGATAGGATATATCTTCGGGACGTCTTTTTGATATGCATGCTATGTGGAATCATTGTTGTAACAATGGAATATTATTCCATCACCAAATTTATTTATATTTTAAAGTAGCAGAAACGTCATAATTGGCAAGACTACTGTTCAAGGATATATATATGTGCATGCAATTAATTGAGATTCAAATAAAAGTTTATGTATCAGTTTCTAAAATAAAACTAAATCACAAAGATAAAAACGAGTAGAAATGCATCAATGCAATTATTGCATTGTGAAAAAGAAATAAACTTTCGGATACCGGAGAAAATGGAGCAGCTTGCAACATTCGCTTTATTCTTTCCAAATGTTTATAACATTTGGATCCTTGGTTTTGTGGAAAGTACTAAGTTCTGTCCATTTATCTTACTCGAAATTGTTATAAGATTAGAATATATTAGAATATATAAAACGATGTATAAAAACGGAGTTTTAATTACGCGTACGAAATTTACCTCATTAAGTACCTTGCGACGCAGAGAGGCTTGCCTCTCGACTCTCGAGAGCACAATAATAGCCGAACGCTCTAGAGTACAGTACTTATATGCTGTGACTAGACAACGAATCTCACTTTCTTATCTGTTGTTATCTGTTTACGTTCGGAAATGTCGAGGAGAACGGAGGTCGGAGAAATGCCTGTGTACGCATGCGTAACGTAAACATATTACAAACGTTCACGTGAAGTTGAGTGGCACTTGGCACTTGGCACCCCTACGTCCGCTATTAGCCTATGTCGCCAATTGGCCAATACAACTACACACAGAATCTTCTGATCCTTCTGATTGGTTCGGTGGAAAAGCTTTAAGCGTCGATCACTGTCGTGTCAAACGACTTCAAACGTAGAATGCTTCCGCAATTCTTTGATATACACATATATATATACAAGGATGGCAACTTGGTGTGTTTTTCAATATTATTAAAGAGAATTTTCCGTATTACAATTTCAGTTTCTTTAATAGACGTTTGCCATGTTAAATATTACGTTGAATATATTTTGTCCCAATCATACACTTTGTACCAGGTGTACCAGGTTGTGAAACGCACTAACCCACATAGCATGCATATCAAAAAGACGTCCAGAAGATATCCCGAAGATAAATTTAGGCGATAGGATATCTTCGGGATATCTTCTGGACGTCTTTTTGATATGCATGCTATGTGGGTATAGTCACAAAGAACAAATCTAAATGTCTCTATCAAAGTGTAGTTTACACTTTTCCAATTTTTATCTGTCTCCAATGGAAACGATCGCAGATCGTAGATGATAATGATTATCATTTTGTCAATTGACTTGCAAGGCTGAAGGCTCCGAGCTCCGAGGCCTCCGAGTTAGTTGCAGCTAGAATCTAGACCAAGATTTACTATGTGTCATGTCACAACGCACTAAAGTTATTCATTTGTACAAAACGGTAATAAAGTGTTTAGTGTTACAAGTATTCATACATATACTCGTATAAGATGTCGATAAACTCAAGAAGCATATAATTATCACTTTTCTTTATTACATATTTGTTAAATTTTCATTTTGCATTGTCTTTCAGCTGTTGTACATGGGCCGAGATTATCCAACGGGATATCAATATTTCAGAACCAAGCTAAAGAGAGCCTTTGACAAAAATAAAACGGAGACTGATCCCGAAAAGATAAATAAGATGATAAGTCACGGTAATTTTGTGATAAAAGAGCTGGAAGCTTTGTATATGTTGCGCAAGTACAGAACTTTGAAGAGAAGATATTATGATCAATAATAGAAAGAGAGAGAGAGAGAGAGTTTAGTTGACAGTATATCAACTGTGTACAGACTACAGATGTTCGATAATGCTGTACAAATTACTGTTATGTGTTTTGTAAATGTACTAATTAATATGCAATGTTATAAATTAGAATTACTGTATGGCTAATGTGTATATCTTTTGTACTACGCTAAAATTTGTATCTCGTGATTTGTACCACAAGTAAAGTTATGTCATAAAAAGAGCTCTTTTCTCTTTATTCGAGCGATTGTTCGAAAGGGACGACACGACACGCTACACAGTGGTGTCGTTCTAACCTAGCGACATTACGAGTTATGGAACGTTCGCGTTGCGTACTCGCGATTATTCTCATTCTCGTATAAAAAGACATTTAGCAAAAGAATGTGCAGTGTATCGTAACAAATTTCTTTTGCGTTTTTGTAGAATCTCATAAAATGGCCGCTTGCGTAGCTGTTATTGGCAAAGATGCAAGTATATACACGGTGTTTTCTGATTTACATATAGGTTATGACATGTTGATTAACAACAATTTTTCATCGTGAATTTTTTCACCATCAATTTTTGCATAATGAAGCACATCAATATCGGGTCTCTTTACGAGTCTCTTACGCTGTAAACATCGAATTATTCTATTAATTGATAAATATTTTGTAGAACTCTCCAAAATTTATTAAAATATATCAGTGCACGGACGAAGCTGCTGGGTTGCAATTTCATTACAAAGTACACACGTCAATTGATATTATAGAGGAAAAGCTGAACGTAGGGAATAAAACGACAGTTGATATACGCGACTTATACCTAGGCTTGTTATTTGCGACTGAAGAATATAAAATGTACGTAATATCGTAATGTGTAACGTGTCGCTCCACGATAGATACCAATTTGCATCTAAATACCAACATTCCTGTTTTCCAGATATGGCTATGCTACAAATACAAAGATTAAATTTGTCATAGTATTACAATCGTCCAATGTATCATTAAGGGATAACGAAATAAAAATGGTAACGTTCTCTTCTTTACATACTTTTATATGTAATTTTGATATGTCGCGTTAATTGTGATTTATAATTAATATTGTGCAAATTTTTGATACGTGGTCGATAGATTTTCAAGAAGTTACATGCTGCATATTCCAACGCTGTTTGCAATCCATTTTACATTCCAGGTGATGAGATAAAGTCCAAGTAAGTATGTGCATTAATCTGTATGCATGTATGTACATACATATGTGCGTTATAAGTAATAGAAGAGCTATAATTATTTTTACTGGATTTACAGGTCATTCGATACGTCGGTGCTGGAAATAATGGGTGTTATATAATATTTTACAGAGATATTTAAAAAATACACTTCATCAGCGTAAGATGTGAAATTCACATTACATAAAATGCTTTCTGTAACTGATAACAAATAATATATATAATAACTTATAAAAAAAATATATTTTTATGATTCCAAATCTAATTTCCCTATTTGTTTTCCGCATTTCTTCCTTATAATTTATATTATATGTATTACTTTCATATGTAATTATATTTAATATTTATATTTTATTATCGCTAGAATCGCGTCTGTGCGGCAAATCGAGCCTTAAAAGGAATTAAATTCAGAATATGATGACCCGCTAAAGCAAGCCTTGGCATTAAACACACCTACATTCCAAGTCCTTGATTGGTTCATTCGCGCGTCCATCTTTTCAATCAGATTTTATAATTCGTTCTTACATATAGATGTCCAAAAGCAGCGAATCATGGACGGACGGAAAAGAAAATCGCTCCGTGAAAATGGTTCGGAAATCGGAAGTCGCTGAAAGTCACGCAGCATGGCGGTAGCTGCCTTGACTCGTGAACGTTCGCCGTTAGCGTGTGTCGAAGATTTTCGTTTTCGGATTTTGCGTCATTTCTCGAAGAGAAGTATCCGCGTACGCCGCGTTGACTCGAAATGGTAATTGTTGCGACCCGTCTCCCGTAATCTCCCATGTTGTAGCTGTAATAAATGCTTGGGATTCTCTCGATCCCCAGAACAGCCAGAACCCGGTTTTCTGGAAGCATGACAAATGGCTCACGTGTCATTGAAATAACGAAGGGATAAATAATTGCACGATAAATAACTTTAATACATTCTATAGAAACCAAGTGGTTTTTTTTTTTTTCAATCAACTTTTAGATGAATTTTTTACATACCCACAAATAGTTAACTCGCTTAAGAACAATCTCATTCAGAATGAAAAATACAGAATAAAGAGTTGTATTGTGGGCAAGTAAATGAATCGTTTTATCTTACTTGATTCCAAGGTCTCCTTAAATCCAGTACGGATCCTCAAAAATGAGGCGGAAGAAGAGAAGGCGGAGATTGCTAGGTTGAGCTCGGTTGTTGGGGCTATAGCCATTGGGGACTTGGTGAAATCTACCCTCGGTCCTAAGGGCATGGATAAGATACTCGTATCTCAAGGCAGGTCCTCGGGACAGGTACATGTCACTAATGACGGTGCTACTATCCTTAAAAGCATTGGCGTTGATAATCCCGCTGCCAAGATTTTGGTAGATATGTCTCGTGTCCAAGATGACGAAGTGGGCGATGGTACTACTTCAGTCACCGTTCTCGGTACGTACAATAATTGTCATTCACTTGATTTTTCAAATTATTCAATTTTAAATATATGACTTTCGTATCTTTTTGTAGCTGCCGAGTTTTTGCGAGAAGCTGAAAAGCTAATCGAAAATCAAAAGATTCATCCACAAACTATCATTAGTGGTTGGAGGAATGCTGCAAATGTAGCGACTGAGGCTTTAAAAAATGCAGCCACGGACAATTCTGCAGATCCCGATCGTTTTCGGGAGGATTTACTAAATATTGCGCGCACAACGTTGAGTTCTAAGATTTTATCCCAGCACAAGGAATACTTCAGCAAGCTTGCGGTCGACGCAGTGTTGCGTCTTAAAGGCTCTGGTAATTTGTCCGCGATTCAAGTTATTAAAAAACGCGGCGCAACACTCGCCGATTCCTTTTTGGACGAGGGATTCTTATTAGATAAGAAACCAGGTGTCAACCAACCACAAAAAGTATTTGACGCCCGTATACTTATCGCTAATACATCTATGGATACGGATAAAATCAAGGTTTTATGTTTCTTCTGTTATAGAATAAAGAATTTTTTAAATTATATCTACTAAATCTATAATAAATCTAATACTACACGCATTTATTTATAGGTATTTGGTTCCAGAGTACGTGTAGATTCAATGGCAAAGATAGCAGAATTAGAAACTGCGGAGAAAGAAAAGATGAAGGTAGTAAAAGTCTAAAGAATCTCACGCATATTTGTTAAGTTACAATCGATGTATAATTTTCTGAATCTCCACAGGATAAAGTTGACAAAATCGTCAAGCATGGATGCAACGTCTTTATCAATAGGCAATTGATATACAATTATCCAGAACAATTGTTTGCCGATGAGAAAATTATGGCTATCGAACATGCCGATTTCGACGGTATCGAGAGACTTGCGCTTGTTACTGGTGGCGAAATTGTTAGTACTTTCGACAATCCAGATTTAGTCAAGTTGGGAAAATGCGATCTTATCGAACAGGTAAATTTACCATTTACTTTTGCAATTTATATAGAATGTTCCACATACATGGCGAAGCATTCTATTCTAATGCGTGTGTGATAATCATTAGTTTCATTATAGCTTTAATTATATTCAATTGTATTGTTATATTGTTTCAGATAATGATAGGAGAAGATACACTCCTAAGATTCTCCGGAGTTCCGTTGGGTGAAGCGTGCACTGTCGTTATTCGTGGCGCAACGCAGCAGATCATCGATGAAGCTGAAAGATCGCTGCACGACGCGCTCTGCGTTTTAGCCGGTACGGTACGCGAGTCGAGAATAGTTTACGGTGGTGGATGCAGCGAAATGATCATGGCTTGCGCTGTTATGCGAGCGGCCGCGGCTACGCCGGGTAAAGAGGCGGTTGCGATGGAAGCCTTCGCACGAGCATTGCAGCAATTGCCGACCATTATCGCCGACAATGCTGGCTATGACTCGGCGCAATTGGTCAGCGAATTAAGAGCTGCGCATAATTCCGTCGGCAACACTATGGGATTAGGTGAGTTTCTAGTTCTTGCGCTCTGTTACTAGTAATAATATTTTTCAATACGTATAAATAGATCGCTAAATAGTTTTCGTAACAGGAAATTAAATGTTCTTTGATCTTACAGATATGGAAATGGGCAAAGTTGGCTGTATGAAGCGGCTAGGAATCACCGAATCTTGGATGGTGAAGAGGCAGGTTCTAGTGAGTGCGGCTGAAGCAGCGGAAATGATACTTCGAGTGGATAATATTTTGCGTGCGGCTCCTAGAAAACGCGTACAAGATAGAGGACGTTGTTAACTCATAAAAAAAAGAAATTTACTTTTGCTTCGATTTCACAATCACTTGCAGTTTTTCATACATAATATGCGGCCTCTTAAATTAACATGTTTGATTAATAATTAAATATTTTTTTGTGTTAGTCTCTCATCGACGATAATGGCATTTGATAATATTAATGTACTAATTGTAGCAAGGAGAATATACTCCATTTTTTGAACATGTCATATATAAATTATATTCTATTTCTCGATCTCTCACAAATAAAGTATTGTACAATAAGAAGCACATCCGTATGTGTTGAAAATTTTTTATAACATTACAATGGGTTCAACATTAATAAATGCTTTGAAATATAATACTTTATTATATGAATATTCCACACACTAGTAATATACTTTATTCACCTAAATTTTATATACAGGTCATTTTTATAATGATCAAATGTAGAACTGAATAAAGTATATTTTAGTGATGAGGCAATATTCATTTCACATGCATTTGATTTATAACCCCATTTTTCTTAAATTCTATGAATTACTTATCATTCGCCAATCACAGTCTGTCCTAATAAAAAAAAGCAAAAGAGGATAGGACTTTTTGGCGTGTCTTGTAAAATTTTTTATGGATAGACATCCTTATACTACATGGAACAATAGTCACCAAATATGCTATTAGCATATTTCATTGATTATTGTAATTTCATAACTTATATAGTAATCGTCAATACTGCTGGAGATGTTTTTTACAGATAGACTTTGACAGAAATTTTTCAATATAGATCTCTGATTGGCACCATGTTATTTGATATTCTCCATTAATAAGACAGATATATTCAGTTAAATAAAAAACTGTTCTTATATTTTACTGAAGTACTAAAAGCATGTAAGTAGATCTCCGTCAAACTGTCATCGATTAATATGCGAACCGTAATTTAGTATCGTAGCCAAGTTTATCGAGATTCGGAGTACAAGCAAAATTGATCATTGGGGGTGGCCCACACATCAATACGATAGTATCGGGCGACGGTGGAAACATGTGTTTCTCTATGATATCAGTACTTATATATCCTGTACTATATGGCCATCCCTCGCTACTTGAATCTAGGGTGTACCAAAGTTTTAATTTATTCGGGTATTTTTTGGCGATTTCGTCCAGTTCGTCCCGCAGCAAGATGTCTTTTTCTGTCTGATTGGCGAACAGCAAGGAGGTTTGAGTTTCGTCCGTAGGATCCTTTATTATCGCACGAATTAGCTGCAACATCGGCGTGATACCCGTACCACCAGCGAGCATAACCATCTGTACAGAGAGTTACATCATTATTTTCTGCATATGTCGAAAATAGAGTTGTTCTTAATAACGACAATAATAACATAAATAAATAAAATCATTATATCCAATACATATATACATAGTAGCAAATGTACGTGCCTTTTTAACGTTATATTCCACGGGTGGTTCCTTCCTAAGAAGTTTTATAGTTACTTTTCCTTGTCCTTTGTAAATCAGTCTACCAGATGGACCTCTAAAATCGATGGTATCCCCTATTTTCATGTTTTCCAAGTATTGAGACAATTTTCCTCCTTCAGGAAACTTTGGATGCACATTTTTGAAGTATACCTATAAATCACGCACGATTAAAGCATACTTTTCTTTCATTATCTACCAATCCTATATTGCCATTTTATTTACCTTGATGACGAGATCAACGTAGCCTTGATCATCGTCGCTTGAAACAGGCGTATATGAACGTATTACAACCTCCTCTCCAATCTTTGCTGTTAAATGTATATGCTGACCAATTGGCAGGCCCAGGACATGATTTGACGTTGGTAATCCAAATCTGAACTTCCTAGTATCGTGACTTATTATGTCTTTTTGGATTAGAGGTAGACTATACTTAACTACTGGATCAACCAGCAGTATCGGCGCTGGCTTTTTCTTCTTCTCACTCCAGGATTTATATATTTTAAATGCTACTCCTATAACAACTATCGTTCCTACCGCAGCCAGAACTGGGAGCACCTAAATATAAAAATTTACTTTAATGTATATAATGCATATTCTTATACGGTTTTGATTTTTCTGAAATTCTACCAGTCTTTTAAAGTAACAAACGTGTCTTTTATTTTAAACATTTTTAAAAATGTTACATAAGCACAGATTCTTAGTTAAATTTCAAGAATTTTTGTGGATCAAGCTTCAGGGATATAAGTATAAACGTCCTAATATAAAAATTAATATTCACACACAAAAGTTACCACATTTTTACAGAATAATCCATACATAAATTGATAAGAGATACCTCGGGGAAATATATATCTAAAACTCGAAAGTTTTCCAAGTCATCGTTAAAAAAAAAGAAAAAGAAAAGAGAATACCACGCCGCGCCTACTGGTGCAAAGTACAAATCATCGTTGGCGACAATCGCGTAACATTATTAACGTCGTTAACGATACCGTAATATTCGCATAATCGTACGCGAGATCGGATCGTTTCGGTCGAAGCGAGCCTTACCAATGTTCGTACATTCGACATCGCTATATTCGCTATCGGCTATCGGCTATCGGCGCTAACTGTGCACGTGGACTGTGGGCCAGTGTGGGCCGAGAGAGAGGTTAAAGGGCAACGCGACGCGACGCGACGCGACTGAGATCTCAGGACTCAGGAGATCTTACCGCGGACGCGGAGACGCGAAGCGGTTAGCGTTCAGCGTGAGTTCGCGCTATCGACTCTTTCGCAGAGCTGGGAGCCGGGAGCCGGGAGCCGGGCCGGGGCGTCGGGCGATAACTCGCCGACGTCTGTAAAGGATCGACGAGCACCGCCGATTCCGGAACTTGCTCTAATCTGTTAAAATAGACTCGGCTTCTCGCGTTTTCGGGGTAGGACCATTAGGTGCGCGTATTTATAGTCGCATTACTCGCGGCAATATTATTAACACGTTAAGCCGAAAACCGCGTGCCTTTTTGTCATCGGCCCACATCGGCCGATATTTGCAATCTGCATGGCGAGAGACAGCTCAGACAGCCGCGTGTGCATATCTCGATGTATCTAATTATCATTATAGTCGTATTGCGTAATCAGCGAGAAATACTGAGGAATACGAGAAACGTGAACGTCAGCCGATCGGATTTCCTGCATGTGTTCCATATTTTTATTTTATTTCTCCTTTTCTTTTTTTCCAAATATCTGTCGATCCCAATTATTATTTATCTTTAAGTACAGAAAAAACGAACAGATCTATTATTGCACACTCTCTCGCGATTAGATCGATTTGTTTGAAGAAACTAATTAATTTGACCAAACGATTGAAATCGATGATTAATTCAATCGACAGAAATGCTTACATAGGTATATGTTTCTAACTATAGAAATTCGTCATCCCTAATCCGATTTTTCTTTCCATACTGCGCATTAACTGCATATACACCAAACAACAAAGAATTAATAATTTTATTCGTGTTAATTAAGTATATATATAATAGATGCTGCTTAATAAATTAATCGCCGCCAAGTTATAACGCACTGATAACGATATAAATTTTAATTCATTTTTTCTTATCTTAATGATTACGTAAAAACTGGCATGGTTCTTATGAAGCTTCTTCTTCCTTCATATATGCCGACAATCGACAATCGACAATCGCGATACATTGCATAAATGTTTAAGACGCAATACGCATTGCAATTATATGCTCCACGCAAATTTCTCCATCAAGTGCCTCATCAAGATTCAATGTCGATTAATCAACATAACGATCCATGGAGATTGATTCGCGTCAAGTGTGGCCGCCGATGAAATGTCAAACAGTTTGCCCAGCTCGCGGCACGCGTTTGTAAAAAAATTATCGCTTATTGGCTTATTCAATGGCTGGATTCGGGGAGCGCGCTATTAGCGCTATTAGCTTATTCTATCCTTACACCTGATGAGCGATATAAAGACAGAATAATGCAATAGCGCTAATAGTGGCTAATAGCGCGCACCTCGCGAACGCAGCCTATATAATCTATGATAATTATATGAGTAGGCCGAAACACGTTGGAAATAGACGACGCAACGTTTCGAAAAATATTTGTTAAGCCCTTTATTGTTAAGTCCTTTAAGTTTTTTTAAGACTCATATACGTGACGACATATAAGACTCTATCGATTTGATCTCTATCGGTACAAAATATATATACATATACGTACTTGATATACGTAATCGATCGTCGAGTTCATATTTTCTACTCCAGTTTCATCGAAGGGCACACGCGCACACACCAATTTCCGCGGATTCTCGAATGTCGCACGTTACATTATTCGATTAATGAACAATCAAACAGATTTATTCGCGAGTGAGACGAGTAAGGAGTAAGGATCGAGTGAAAGATCGGCGTTCTCGCGAGTATATGTCGAGAGACGCATATTACAGCTCATTGTCTATCAGTTTATCACCGGCAGTGGTGTAACTATAACGTCTTCCGCCCACCTTATTTTCCACTTATTTTTACAAAGGAGAGACGAAATGCTTTTTTGGAACAATTTAGGCTACGCCGTTGTCCATATTATTTTACCTCTTATGGCGTGCATAGACTTTAATAATTAAATATTAATTATTTTAAAACAATATATAATAATATGCTAAAAAAGTGTGAACAATATGTGTAATGCGATTAAATTTCTATTTCTCTCTTTCTTCCTTTTACTTTCTTCTCTTTTTTCTTCATTTTCCCTTCCTTCATTATATCCTTCTTGTCTTTGCTTTCTTATTTCTTGTTTCTTTAATTTTTTTTCTTTTGTTCAGGAAATCTCTAGCCACTGCCAGGATCTACAATTATAAGCTAGGTCTCTGTGAGATAGTACGCGACTGACGTTCAGTGACGTTTCCTCGTACGAGTGATTCTATTGGCCGCCGATAAGCGGCATGTAACTGACTTTATATTTTCCTCCGGCAGTTCAAGGAGACTCAGCTAGCTCTGTGTCCTGTAATTGTGTTTTGAACATACTATTATTATAATTATATTATTATATTAATATCCTGAGCTTTTCTGTATTAGCGATACTAGCTAAATCTGCATCTGTCATCCTGTCAACTTTTCTCGATTTGCATTGCACTCTTGCGTATTGATAAAATAAGCGCGCATTTAGGATGTTTGCCATATGATTATGATAATATGTATAAAGCGAGCTAAAACGAATAAAAAATAACATTTTTATTCTACTTATTAAAAGTAATATTTTAATTGTTTCAATAAAGATGAATAAAACAGATTCTATTAAGGAAGAAAAAAAGAGCTGCTTTAAAAGGGGAATTTAGAATAAAGGCAGGAGATCGACGTTTTCAGAAAATAGGAGAAGGTTCGACTGAAATTTGTAAATCAGCAATTAGCGTGTTCGAGCGTATATTTATCACAATGACACGAGGAATACGTAATAGGTCACTGCAGTAAAACGTTGAAATTTATGTGATATAGTATGTAACAGAAGTATGTAGTATAATATAGTGATATAGTGATTATATATATTCAATTTCTCATCATTAATCAATATATAATATATCTTATTATTATAAAGATTTAATTATTAAAGTATATTATATGTTTAAACAAAATTATAAACAATTAATATAATATATTATAGTGACGTAAAATAAAATACTATTAATTAGCATGCTTTGTTTAATTCTTCACAATTATTTTCTGTTTATGTCGATATTATATAAAAAATATAATAGAAATATAATAAAAAAATATATAATATATAAAATATATTTTGTGGATTATATGGTGTAGGATTAATTAAGTTTCCGTTCCAAGATCTCTTTTTAGTTGTACCTATTCTTTTCACATTTGTTCTTTTTTTCCTCTCTAAAGTACCAATGTATTCGCGTTTTATTATATTTCTCTTTATTAGAAAAAAAATATATAAAATACAGCCAGCAGCCAGTATGAACAAGTCTATTTGGTACTTGGTACGTTTATTCAAAATAAACAAAATTGGATCTGTAGCGCTATCTTACTGTTATTTAGATCACCGTAACGACCGATGATACCTGTCGATAATACCTTGTCCCTTGTCCATAAAACAGGATATCGTAGCATGTAGCATGTTTATCTCGTTATAGAAGGTTAGAGTTAGAATAATCAAAAGTTGATGCACGCGAGTGCTCAATGCACGTGAGCTCTGTGAAATTGTGTATTATTAATTAGATATAAGTCTTCCATGGCGGTTTTACATCGCGCCTTGTTCACCTGGTTCAATTTGCTCATATTCCTGATTCTGTTGGTCCTGAGACTCGATCAGAGAATACAATGGAATTGGTTCATAGTTTTTATTCCAATGTGGCTCTACGATAACATTCTTCTTATTTACATTGTTTTTAACATGATTTCGCACTGCAAGAACGGACGTGTTAATAGTTTGCAGCGAGAAGTGAGTATTTTATAGCTTGGCAAGATACGTAGATTTTTTTTTTCATCCTCTTGCAATTGAAAATATTTTATTCCAATTTGTGTTTATGCATGTATTCATTTTCTACAAGTATTAAATATTTTAATAATAAATAAAGAAGCCTGATAATTAAAAAAATATAGTCCCTACCGATATAACAAATATCCAGCTAATTAAATAAAATTAGATTTTAATATATGGTATGGCAATAAAATTGTTTCAGGCATGGTATATGATAGCTGTGATTTTGAAACTGTGCGCTCAAATCTTGATTTGTCTGAAACTGGAGGCTCCTCACTGGTCTCTACCAGCCAAGGCGGTACTGGCACCATTCTGGCTGCTGCTTCCAGTATTAGCTGTAGATGTCTTTATTCATTTAATACACCAATCTAGGTATTGACAATGGATGAGCTTCAGCTTGTTTCAAGTTACTTGAGGGAACCTGGGAACGTATGTATATTGTTGTGTTGATAAAAAAATCATCTTGTGGATGTTGCTCCACATAATCAAATATATAATGAATATTAATATACTTGTTATTTTTATAAAATATTTACACATGCAACATTTATATTTTTATATTGAATAATAAAGCATTATGTCTGTTTCATATATATTAATTTATATATTAATCGTATGAAAATATAAAAATATTCTATATCTATTCTAGTTGTTTCATTCATTCATT
The DNA here is from genome assembly GCF_030848795.1 of Temnothorax nylanderi. Taxonomy (NCBI): domain Eukaryota; kingdom Metazoa; phylum Arthropoda; class Insecta; order Hymenoptera; family Formicidae; genus Temnothorax; species Temnothorax nylanderi. Next base: position 385,830 of record NW_027249136.1, read on the forward strand.
CATTCAGTCATTTATTCATTTATTCAAACGTAAGACTAAGTTTTTCCTGGAGTAGATTTTGATTTATAACAGGAATCTAAGAACATATATACAGTAATTACAAAGCATAGGTCTAGTCTACTATAAATACTTGGTATTGCACAAGGCCGAATAGGACAGAGTTAAAAATAAGTAACTTCATGGCAGTGCTTGTTGTAGCAATCTTCTCATCAGTAAATGAAAGTGTATTTTCCAAGTTAAAATCATTAATTTATACTTTATACTATAGTGCTATTGTCAGTGAATTCAATTCAATTCAATTCAACTCAACTCAATAGAAAAAATTATAAGCAGTCAATAACTGCACACAAGAGAGAGGAAGAGAGAATTGCTTTTATGATTACACAACATTCACTCATAAAAGCCTTTTCCTTTGTATCGTGTACTGTATAATTATTGTGACAACCATCTGTGAACAACAAACTGGTTTTGCAGTAGCTGTGAAGAAAAAGGTGATCAATGTAATTAGAATGTAATTATGAAAGAAGAAGACAGGCTAGTAATACCCAACAGTTTTCCAATATTGGTTATGGCAGAACATAGTAATTGAACATATTTCTGTATAAGTTTAGCATTTTTTTGGGTATATTCTCATTTTTTTTCTCACAAACACATAATTCAATACATAAGAAAAAAACCATATCTTTTAATTATCTCTAACTCAACTGTGACATACTCTATATAAATATTTACAACGTCAATTTTTAGGTGACAATGTGGCTTTTTATACTTTTTTATTTATCATTTATATTACAAAAATCCGAAACTGCATCCGAAAATGACATAGTAACAGTGAAAGAAGTGACAGCTGGACACTTGGCTGAGCTTCCATGCTTAAGTATTGATGAACATCATCGTTTCATGTTCTGGCAATTTGGAACTAACAATGTTATTGGTCCAGGGAATCCTTTAAATGAAAAGAAATATAATTATGAAGTATTGACTGGCACGCTTCAAATCAGAGTAAGTTTTTAGATGTACCATATATTTAAAAATTGTTCTATTTTAAATAACAGTTTATTTATGTAGTCAATATATAACAAGATGTATGTTATATTTCATAATTATATTTATAATTTTTATAGGGTGTGTCAACAGCAGAATCTGGATTTTATAAATGTTTTTCAAAAGGCCTATTTGACGATTCTCAATTGAAAGTTCATTCTGTTGAATTGATAGTTTCAAATGAGTGGGAGCAACTTTGGGAAAATGATTTTGAGGTATTTAATACACACATAACATGGAAAAAAAACAATTACAATTTTACATTTTATTAAAATGTATATTTGAATAGACAAACCTGTTACGGGGAATGACCGCTGTTATGGTACTGGTTGTTGCTGTAGCTGTTGTTCTTCTAATTATTACTGTTAAGAGAAAAAGGAGTCAAAGATTCTTTGGTAATTTTTTAATAAAAATTGATATATTGAAGGAAGAGATGCACTTTCACATTGAAAATAGTGAAAAATGATCTTTCGATCATTTTTACAGATCTGGAGGAGTCGAGAGAAAATTCTCCAGAACGATATACGCCAGATAATAGACCTGGTGTTTCATCAGGCATCGAAAACGTTGGAATGGATAACGCTGTTCTTGACATCGATTTCCCTAAAGTATTTAACCAAATGCAGAAGGAACAAGCAATGCCATAAGTTGTAATTGTATATAACAGGAAATTATATACATTATTACATTTTAGTGTTTTTCTTTATCCTTATATGTACATATATAAATGTATATTTTGTAACAGATTATATATTCGCTTTCTCTCTCTTATTGTATAACTAATAACGTTTAGTTAATTTTAATGTATTTTACATGTATTTTAGAAATGTAACTGTATCTTGTAATAACTCTATATTTATTCAAAATTTGAAAAATAATTAAAATAAATCAAGATTTTTCAATTACACGAGAAATTATTATTTGTAGTCATCTTTCTTCATGTATAAATTATTCATACCTTAAACATATTTTACTTCTACCTCAGCTGTTTTCTTCCTTATAAAACTCTTGAACATCAGTTTTTGTTACTTCCGCAGAAAAATGTACACTAGGTGTGGTATCCATCATATTTTCTCGCCTTTCCTCCTCCTCCTCGTCTTCTTCATCCTCAGGTTCCGCTTCAGTCTCGAGTAAACGAATCTTTCTATTATTTTCACTCAAAATAGCAGCTACTTTCCGAGGACCACTGACCGCTAGTCGTCTCGCAGATATTCCTTGAAACGGTTTCGGCAACGTCGCACCGACGAAATCGGTTATCGATGCTGTAGCATTATTGTCTCCATACTCAAGCATAGATATACCGTGTAATGGCATTTGTATGAGAAACGATGCGTGAGTTTGTTTATTTAATATAAGCAAGCTAAGATAATCTTGCGAGTAAAATTGCAGATCTACTATCACAGTATCAACACTCTCTCTTTCTTTTGGATGTTCTCCTAGATAGACAGAAAAGTGAATTAATTTTATAATAGATATATAATGGAGAAATAAATTTTCAATGTGTATATTATAATTGTATGAAATACATGCTACACTAACCTTGCTTGTGACTCACGTCTATTGTAACCGTCTTTGAACTAAGAGGTACAGATTCAATAGACGAATACTTTATGTTAAAAAGTCTTAAAAATTTGCTGTCAGTATCGCTCATAGCTAATAAAAGATTTCCATCGTTTATTACAATTTGCGAGGACAACATGAGAGATGTGAATGATGGTAAAGAGATAGAGATCATTACAAAGTGATCAACTAAGCTCTGATAGGCTTCAGCGAAAACATGTTCTACAGCAGCGACTAATTTTCCATGAGATTGTAGTAAAGATAAATTGAAATTCTGCTTTACTATATGTCCATAATTGCGCAAGCAATCGTTTGTATCAAGCATAGCAGCCCATTCGCTTCCCTCCGAAGTCAGGGGAGTTTGCAGATTTTCACGACGTAAATATTGACCCAATTTTTCTAAATTTACCCTGCCGTTCGCTCTTGGCTTGTCAAAATCACTCAGAAATTCTGCGATAAATGTTAATTCCTGCTGACTTACACGGCACACTTCCGATGGTGCTCTTTCATCCGCTAGTTGGAGAATGGCTACATATAACCACCTATAGATGCAATACAAATTGAAACAATTAAACAACATATAATCAACAACAAGTTAATTAATCAATTCAATATTTGACTCGTACCGGAAAAATGCTTTGTAATTGCGCATACTCTGATCTATAACTTGCTCAATCTCATATGATTTCGCCAGGAAAGCCTCAGATTCATTAATGGCATTGGTTATGAGTGTTTCGTCGCGTAATCCTAACGCCTCATATGTGCCACCTATTCTCACCATACCTCTTAATTCAGCTAACTGATAAACTAAGGCCATACCGACGCTAGTTAAATTTTTCGAGACTAGTTTCTACAAAAATAATGTCTTTAACAAATTCAAAATTCGTGATTATATATGATTAAAACTTAAAAAATGTAATATATTTTGCAATACCTGTATATTACTATAACACATTTCAATACTTTGTCCGAATTTTTTTAATCCTTTCTCTGTGAGATCTCTAAGTAGGAAAGTTTGTAAATTTGTCGTCGGTATTCCGATCATCAATAGTTCCAAAAAGTCTGCAGACATAGTACCAGGTAGATTTGCCTCTGCATATCGCGTGAGTTTTTCATCCATTTCCAAGAGTATCGTTTCCCAAGCTTCGCAAGTGGCCATTAAGGTACGTGAGAGATAATCTTTCAAACATTCTATGTTGGCTTGAGTTTGCGCAACCTGAAAATAAAATATATAAATTCCAACTAACTTAACAAATCCTTAATTACTTAACAAATTTCTAAATTATCATGCGCAACACTTTAGGAAACGATGCCTTTCGCTTCATCTTTATTATAAATTGTACCATGTACTATCATTCTCGAAATACCTTAAGAAACGCTGAGCTTCTCTCAAATAATGGACAAGATACCCTAGTTGTCTTAACACAATTATCATCTCTCCATGTAATCCATATTGGGTTATTGGATCCACCTGTGATCTGCAAGATTGGTCCATGGCCTACAGTTATAGTGCCACAATAAAACATGCCAAAAATGTACATTAATACTGTGCCATCTTTTTGACCAATCTATAAGAAATACATATGGCTATTAATCATATAGTCACAAACGCTATGGGTTTCTTAGAATTGTGCTTTATGATATTTACAAAGAGCATATCTAGGATGTGAGATAAAAATTCTTTCCGCTCAGGTTCCGTACTATAACTTCTGATTAAACTGGGCAGAAGTGGCAGATATTCGCCTGTAGGTTTATTAGTTTTATCATTTGCCAATGAACTTTCCTGTTCAGTATTAGACAGGGACAACCACTTAACGCAAACGGTCAATTCGTTCGCAGGTAATTTGGTTTTATGAATAACATTTTTAGTCTCGACGTCAACAAGACACAATAGCTTGGAAATCTCGTAGCATACTGCAAGCAGCTTTCCATCTGGTCTCCACGCCAAATGGACAGCGGTATCGGATTCATCTTGAGGACTCAACAACCATACTCTCTGCCACGTAAGCCTATGAAGGACCACTTCACCTGTAAGATATCATATTGCGAATAACGATTAGTTTTTTAAAAAATTCTCAACATACATCTGTCAAACATCTGTAAAGTTAAATGAAGTAATTCTGCCTTTTCATAAATAATTATAAAAAGGAGGAAGATAAATATATTAACTTTAATTAATGTTGATGGTCTTTACAGCGACAGTTTTCAGATCTAACCTTTGACATTGCTAATGGCTAAAAGATCCATTTTCGGTGACCACAGCATCGTCGTCACCTCTGCAGGGAGCAAACGCTCCTCCAATTGTCTCATGGTACCAGCCATATCTCTGACTTGTTTTTAAAGCCAACACCTGACAGAAAATCCTTCACCAGGGGCACCCAGGGGCACCCAGGGGCACCCAGGGGCACCCAGGGGACTGTCTAAATCCGAATGTGTTGCTTTAATTATACGCATACGAAATTTATCTTAATTGCGACTTGCCTACATTCTACATTCGCAAAACTTTGAGGAAAATCTAATCTCTCTCGTACACAAACATCAGATCTCGTATCGTGTTTACTAATACTAGAATGAAAATTCGTAACGCGTTACGCGTGTGCAACGTGTGCACGGTGTGCATTGTGCGCAACATGTGCGAACCGTGCGAACTTTCGAAAAATCATTAGCGACATTAGCGTTCTTTCTCCTTTCTCCCGACTTTCATCAGTCGAATCGCACGAACGATCAATGGATAACTGCTAAAATGCAGTTTTACAGAAACATATAATATTTCTGCGCCGTAAATACATATTTTTGTATAAAATATCTGGATAATAATAAAATTATCGCTATAGGTTAAGCCAAAGCGTCCAAATTTCGGTCACGTGACTTCTGTAAGGTTCTGGGTTCTGGGTTCTGGGTTCCGTCGATATTTATTAAAATATCATCGATATTATCGGCTATTTTTATACCGTTCGTCGATTTATGCCACTTGATGGGCAGTACCGAGTGTTGACGAGCGATAGCGCCACCATGTAACTTTAACGCCTATTTTAAGTTTACGCGCGCGGCGCGGAACTTTCGGGTTCCGTTTCCGTGACTTCCGTGTTCCGTGTCGCGGTTTTATTACTCGCCTTATTTTTCCGCGTTATATTTTATAACGAATTGCAGTACGAGCTGCGCGAAATTGCGTCGAAATCTCGAAATATCATCGTCGTTTCCTCGCGGGTGCGCGAGGAAAGAAACGCGTCGGTTTTCGAATTTCAAGTGGAAGTATAATTCGTCGTATTCGTGTAGCGAGTCGAGCTAGGTTACTTCTTCTCTAACGGTAAGTCCATTTGAATACGTAGAAGAATCTGCTCCAAATTTTCAGTTTGCTCGGTAGTTCGTTTCGAGAGTTTGAGTCCAGCTTAAGATATTATCATGTGTGTGTGTGTGTGTTGATGTAGGAATATCTGGACTGAACCGCGACGCCGACGGGCCGATCGAGCATATTTCCGCCAAGTTGAAGCTTGGAGGGAAAGGGAGAATCTTGATCAATCAAGATGGCGGTGCGAGAGAGAGACCGCGGACACCGCGGTGACGGTTGATTAAAGTGGACCACGGAGTATGGTATTTATATTCACTTTTCCACTATTTTTAATTATGGAATACGTAATCTTAAAACACAGCAATGTCTCGGTTAAAATTACGTCAACGGGACGTTAAAATAGATATCGCGGGAGCTTTCCAGCAAGCGATACAAAAGTCGACACAAACGTCTATAACGTTCTATATATATATATATCTTTCTGTTTTGGTAATGAGTAACAAAGTCAAAACGACACTTAATTGTGTCGACTTGTGTCGCTTGCTGGAAATGTCGATATACATAACTTTTTTATTAGCAATTCGAATGGCAATTCGTCCGTCCCGCGCGGTGCATCAAAGCGTGCTTACGCGACGGCGACGGCGACGGCGACGGCGACGGCGACGACAACGACGACGACGACGTTCTCTAATATGCAATGAGCGCAGGCAGCGATAGGTGACAGGAATACGGGAAGGCGATAAGGACCGCCGTTGTTTAGGTCTGTTGTCGCCGTCTGCTCCGTCTCCGGACGGTACAGAGATATCGCTTCGTATCAACAGGACTATTCCTTTGTGACTCGCGTGCATACACGCCGCGCCGCGCCGTACCGGGGTGTATGGGGTGTATAGTGTATGTATAGGTACACGTCTGGAACGGCTGGGCGTCTCTGCATGATCTGCATCTGCAAAGTGCGCGCGAGGCGTTTGCGCGAGGCGACTGCGTATCGCATAGCCGATCGTCGTTGACACTCGACGCCGAGTGCGTGTAAATTCGACGTGTAAATTTGAATCTCGATCGCCCGAGCGGATGTCCGCTCGCCGCGTGCTTCCGAATATTCGCTATTTAGAACGCTATCTTTCAGGAACAAACGAAATTCGATTTTTAAAACTGCACAGTGCACACAATTGTCTATTTTTAATTTGTAAATGGCAGAATAAAATAATTTAAAAAATAATTTAAAAAAACAAACGACAGGACTCTTGAGATTTATTGGGAAACTTAAAGTCAAACGAATGTGACCGATTTATAACTCGATGTTGAGAAGAGATGCCAAATGTAATAATTGTAACAGATGTAATTATCATAATACTATAGTTTTTAGGATTTTTAGGGAAGATGAGTCATGTATTGCGAATGCATTATCCGCGCACGTGTCGTCAATTGCACAATTAATTATCGGAGATGATTAATTAAATGCACAAAAACAAGAATATGAGGATCGCGCCGCGCGACCTAGTTTATTACTCATGGGTAATGTTTTAAATGCGACGCTATTCATTTCGAAGGATTAAACGGTCCGCAATGGCAGGTAGTCTTTAGAAACGCATAACACGGTCCCTTCAATAACTCTGCGCGAGCGCGCGCGCGCGTATATATAACGTATATAACGTCACTGTGATATTTTGCCATGAACGAGGAACGAGCTCCGCTTAAACATGTATCGGATAATGTAACAATATCATTTGTACCATTAATACCGTTTGCCCCGGTTTGTGTAAATTTCATTATACTTGCATTCGCATTGTCGACCGCAATTATCTTTATAGCGACATAATGCGCGATATTATATGTCGTTAATTTATCGGTTGCCCTTATGGACTGGCTTTTGGGAATACGAGAAATTCTAAATATCCAGTCAATGAGAAAAGCGTGTTAGCGATCAATTTTGTATCGAGCCTGTGATTTTCTGGAATCGATTTGTTCGGACGTGTCGATATGAATCTCCTGTTTAGCAGCCAATAGACATCTCTGCATTTTCATTTCATCGATTTGTTTTCATCGCACAATCAGTTTTTTTTGCAGATAGATGTTGAAAATAACTTAATAACTAAATTGACATTTTAGATATCGATATTCCTTTTACGACAGCGTACTGTCGATGATAAATTTGATTATGATTTGATTATAATTTGATTATGATTGAGAAGACAGCATTTTTAAATATTGATTTCAAGCTTTTCAGTAAAATATGTAAAATAAAAGAGGTCTAAAGAATCAAAATATGTAAGATAAAAGTGGCATAAAGAATAAATTACATTTCATATGAAATAATTCAGATATTGTGCAAAGATATGTAACGCTTCAGATTAAGTCGAGGATTATTTAGAAGAGAAAAATTCATCCAAATATCGGCAATATAAAAAGAATTAATACATCAGTAAAGACTGAAGAGCACTTTCGAAGCACGTGTATTCTAAAGTTAGAACCTACTTTAGAATCTCTTAGTGCGATAAAAAGATTTTATGATTAAATTGATTAAATATAGATTCTTAGCAGTTTAGAGCGCGTATTTATATATATATATTTTTTTTCAATGCAGTATGTGCTCCAATCTGAATCGAGAGAGGAGGGTACCCGAAAAGAAACGTGACCGAAGGAATGGAGAAAACGCGAATGGCACGAAGGAAAAAGTGGGGCGGAGGAAGCTTGGCGAACGGCAGCGAGGATGAGAAGAGGGAATAAAGGGTGAGTAAGAAAGAGATGACGAACGTTATTAACACTATGCATCATGTACCAGCTACGTAGTCCGAGAACCGGGTAGCGAGGCTTTTTATTGCTCAAGAGATAGGTAAATCATGGCGAAATACCGGAAGTTGACGACTTTTCGCCGCATGCTTTACCCTGATTAAACTCCGTTATATTCGCGGACGAGCCGAGACATTTAACTGTAAGGTTGTCCTGAGAGTTTCCACTTTTGTCTATGTTGCACACTCCCGGCATAGTATCCACATCTGTGTCTGTAACCCCGCGACAAGAGAGAGAGAAAGACCAGAAAGAAGAGAAAAACTTTTGCGCGATCTTTTCACAAAATTCATAAAGTAGAATGTCTAAAATAATACAGAAACCATTAAATATATATTTTTTAAATAAAAAGAGATCTTGATAAATTTATTGTATAATGCTCCACAAAAGTAATGGAAAATAGTTATTTTCTACGAGAATGCTAAAAATATACGTAGTGTCTAAAATAAAATAATATTTTTCTACAATTATTCTGAATCTATTGTCACCGCTTATGTTATTTATGTTGTTGCTGCTAAAATTATCCGTCATCTCGAATGAACATTTACACGGTGACGATGACAATGAGATGGGATATACGAATTCCTTTTTGCTTACGTGATATCGTTTACTGTGTACCGCAGGTGGATCCGTAAACATAAATCGGTAGCCGCAAAATCGATGGCGCGCACGGTACATTTCTCGCGCCTTACCGCCGTAACGTGTTGCAACCCTGTGCTGCTCGTCCCCATTTGTACGTCTACGAAATTTCATTTCCAATTCCAATGGACACCAATCTCCAAATTGAGCGCCGTTGCGCACGCGGTTCACGAGCAATCGTTTGCTCGACAGTTACAGACGGTCGTCTCTTACGAACTTTATGATTTGAATTCAGAGCGCTGAATTCAGTGTCGGTGCCGTTGCCGTTGCGTAAAAGAAACGTGGTTTCGCTTCAACTTGATTGCAGCTCCGTGAATAAGGATCATTTACACGCGATAAAATCAGTGATATTTCAGAGATTGAGTGCCGTGTATCTTGATAGAACTGCATTGACAAAAAAGTAAAAGATCGAACAAAATTCACTCAAACAGATATCACGCGTACGAAACGCGAAATTTGACATTAACCCTGCCATTAATGGCAGCCTCAAGCAAAATAAATTAATCTTCTCGATATATATATATTCGACTACATCACGCTTCCAATCGTTTCGTTCAATTAAATTTATTTCGCTTTTCAAGCCCGTTTATTGACTGCACATATTTATCGCCGGCTTGCCGGCTATTCGTACAGCGTCCGTATCTCTTTTGTTTGTCTCTTTACAGTACGATACAAAATTTAGAAAGTATCGTGTATCACTTTATTGAGATTCTGTGCTTGGACAACGCGATTATATTGAAAAATGTGACACACTTTATTTGAAATTTCGCGCTTGACTTGATAGTTTTGAATATACTCTGCAAAAAGAAAGTTTCTTATCTCACTGAATAATACGGAAGCACTTCCGATAACTCCGGACTATCGTACATATAAAATTCATCGCACGTACAATGTGCATAACTTGTGATAACAACCGATTTTTTTGTGCGTATTACGTGCATTACGTGATACGAAACAGATATAAAAATATCGAATTAAAAATGTCAAGTTAAACATTTGTGCCTTGAATTGCGCAAAATTGTTCCCCACTAAACACATTTTCGAGGCATGCTCTTATCGTGCTTCGAGCACATTAACATTAGCGAGCGATCTGATTTATGCCGAGATAACGGTTTGTTACATCGATAGGACCTTGAATGAAATCGTCTTTTCTGTATGATAGAGCATCGTTAGAGCCGTGAAAATGATAAAACAAAAACTATTTTTCTCTACTAATATCTTATCGCGCGTGATATTAATGAAATATGTGGTTTCGCTGGCGTACGAAGCGAAACGATTGTACCGCGGCGCGCGGGCGCGGTGCGATATTAAACACGGCCACGTACCATTTCGAGATCGCGCCGTAAAGTAGAAAAAGAATCCGTTACCAAGAAACGCTAACTGAATCTCGCGCTGTAACGAAATGCATTGCATCAAGCTGCATTTACCGGTATTTCTCCGCGGCGGAAACCTCAATGTCGGAGTCATGTAAAAAAGTCTGATATCACTTAGTAGCGCGTTCTCCGCGCGTCATGGTTTCGCGTTTCTCGCATTGCATTGCAGTCGCACGGCTCGTCGATGAATTTTCATGCACTTGGCGTGCATCTCGCGCAGCTATGTATGTCATATTGCAGCCATTATTTCGGACAGCGAAACGGCTAAGTCCTTGGAACACCCGGCTCAACTTCGGATTGCGCTCCGCTCCCGTCCCAACTTGGCTAATTGTGCTTTAGACGGTGTTCCGGCATTTATATCTTTGCTCGCGCAGTTCAAGTTATTTCGTGGCCCTAAACAGTACGAGCATGCTTATCGTGCTTCAAGGACATTAGATTGGCACGGCAAATGCGTTCCGGCAGGAGGATAGCGCTTGTCATCATGTTAGCTTAACAGCACATCGTTATTATCACTTATTGCATTAATGGCGTTAAAGAATATTAACGTCTTTAACTGCACACACACGCGCGCACACACACACACACACACACACACACACACACACACACACACACACACGCACACACATTTTGATTTACATTTTAGTTTAGTTTCGCCGAGGTTCACGATTTGTTAACGTTAACGTTCAGCAACATATGTCTATTGAAGTAAGATCGATGGTGCAGTCGAGTCATTATATATTTTAGTTTTTCCTAAAGTTTTGACCCAACAAGTATCTCTTTTTGCGAAAAGTTGTAGCACAAATGAAAACCGATAGAGAGTAGAGATATTAGAACTCTCGCTGGACGTTGGTATGTTTCGCGAAACGTGGGAGAATTTGCTGACGCATGAAAAGCGTATTTCGTGAAAAATGTGCTGGGTCTCCGGCAAATAGAAACGATTTGCGTGACGTAAGGATTGTCTAAATTTTTTCGGCCACTACGCAACATGTATGATACATTTGTAAATTTTTATTGGTGTTAAAAACTTTCATCATCGGAAAGATAGTTATAGAAAGTCGAATTTCGTTATTGATAATGCTGCGAACGCTTTTCTGTTGAATTTTCTGTCTTCTTTTACATCAGAGATGCCTAGCTAAACAAAGTCACATTTTTCCTTTGTTCAAGCTATTCATTCCTTGTGACACAGTTAGACTATTTCGATTTATTTTTAAATTAAATAAAACAAATAATGAATATTTTTAATGATAATATATGTGTCACAGAATAAAAATATGTATACCATAATTCTGCTTACTCGATGAGAAAGCTGCGATATTTATGCTACGGAGTAAACTTGGCCAGATGGTGGCAAATCCTAAGACGTACACATATGCACGTACGTATGTATCTTGGCAAGATTCTTCTCAGACGACCGTCTAGGGAAACATGTTGTCAAATATTCCGGAGCACCCCTCGAGGCTCGTTCCTCTTCAGGAGCGACTTTTGGATTCGTCTCTCGACCGCTCGTTTCCGTCCCTGAAGAACTTTCGCGACGGCTACTGCGCCGATGGCAACTTGCATGACGACAACGACGATGGCGACAGGTCTCTTGACCTATGCAGGAGAACTGAGGAGAACGAACTGTCAGGAGGTCTGACTGTCCGTCTGGTTATTCTACTTGAAATTCTTAGTCGCGTGCGCGTGCGTTTTGATTAATTGTGTTCTCGGTTAGAACGAGAATCTTCTCTCCTCAAAGTGAAGGTGACAGAACAATAATGCAAATTAAATATAAACTATTGCTAAATTCACGTAATCGTAAAATGTTTACGTATATTGGCATTTAGTTTTTCAACATAATGATTAATTAATATCACATTTTAATATGTTTAATACGACAACAATATAAATATGTAGCTTTAATATAAGAAAAAATCAAATTTTTCAACACTGTAGATATTAAAAGACATCATGTTGTACAATAAATATTAAAATGTGAAAAATGGATTATATCAGATACTAAATATAAATATTAAACGCGTAATTTTTTAAATATTTTCATATTTACATATTAAACTGAAATAACTTTGAACGCTTGTATTACAGCACAGTAATATATGTCAGCTAGGGTGATTTCTTTTCCGGATAACTGCAATATGAAGCGAAAATCTTTCTAGCGGGAAACATTTCGCGACGTGTAATATTAACCGCGTTATTGTAATGCGATTTATTATCATTGAGTTAATGCAGCGGCTTAATATATGGTTTTTCAAGTACCTATACTTATCTATCCGTCTACATTCTACATACTGACAATGAGTCTGTCGCCATCTCATCCTCATGTTGTCTTCGTGTCATTTCGCGAAACTTACGCGTTCCATTTACGTCGAGATTTTGCGAAGAATCGCGTGTTACACGTTTGTGCGGCGCGACGCGTCGTGTCGGCTGCAATTTGCACGCCAAAACGGATTAGCCGCTAGAAACGCGAGGGGCCCGAATTTCGCGGGACGGGACGAGACGAGACGGGGACGGAGCACCCATCGGTTTTGCATTTAGTGATTGCGGCGACGTTGTTGCGGTCGTCCGTCAATCGCAATGGTGTAGGACGCGCGACATATCGAAGCTGACCGCAAAGACAGAAGAGCTGTAAGCGACGTTTCGAGCTGTTGTAACTCGATACGTTAAAGTCTATCGTTAAACGGCGTGTGAAATTGTTTCAATAATATATAGATTGAATCGGAATCGCTTCTCAATAATTTTTCAGTATTTTCTATTCAATATTTCGGTGGTATCTTAAATTATGATTTCGTACTTGTATATTGTATAATGTAGAATTGTAGACAATGTGACGATGTGTTTTTCTCAAGTAAAACAAATGCGTTGGATTAAATCGAATCCATTAATTATCTCACTTTCATTCGGGTGTGCGTTTTCCATGATTTCATTGAAATAATTGCCCATGGCAAAGACATGTTCCGCGTAATGCGTAATGGCTCGTCAATGGGGATAGGATTATCGGATTCGACGGCAGTCGAAATCAGCTAGTTCGACGTAAAACCGATTGTACACAGCTCAGGCGTAACGCAGATTATAGGTCGATATTACCACGCGCATTCTAATATTGTAACGAGGCACTCAGCTGCATTCGAGTATATTTAGTGGAAGTGAATTTATGCACCTGTGATATTATAATGTACTTCACGGAAGAGCGTACTCCTTAAAAGTGGCACAGATTTATGCATCTCGGGAGCATTGCTCCCCAAGTTACTCCCCGGTGTTTCGAAATTCTAAAAAATCCAGAATACAGGTATATCGTAAATAGAATTCATTTTACGAGGACAGGGTGAGTGGAATAAATCGACGATTTATTTCAAAAAATATAGATGTAAAAACGGTAATATGGGAATGCGTATTAACTTTTATTATTAATTTATTGTCGATTGAATCAATATGCTTTTTCGGAACAAAAATAATTGGCTCCATAAAATGTTCAATTTTGCCGTTTTATATATGTACAATACCTTGATCGTTTGTTTTGCTGCAAGCGCATTGGTATCTGCCAATCTCTATTTTTTTGTTTCTATCTAGTTTGTTACATTGAAATAATTTATATTTTTTATGAGAATGTAGGAAAGCCACATGCAATGCAGGGCATGCGTTTAAAGTGTCGTGGAATATTCGTCAGTGAATGCAATGGATGACGAGTCAAAAGATTAGCATATCTCTCTCTCTATCTCTCTCTCTTTTCCCTCTCTTCCCTCTCTTCTTTTTCGCGACCGCGTTCTGCATAATCCCAGTCCTTCGTTTTCCTTCAATTTTATCTCTACGTTTCGCTCGCTTCGTTCCACCTTCTCTCGTTTCACGCTCTCGCGGTCCCTTTTTTGCGTCTGTTATTGCACCAACCGTGGGATTAGTTATTCGCGAGCGCATCATGTGTCGTATGTATGGCCGTGTACGCATGCGATATTCCATTTTAAGTAAATTTTGCCGTGCCGAGAAAAATTAAATATTTTCGATGAAAAAAATTAAATGTCTCTCGCGTCCCATGCGCTAGTCGTTGCGGACCATTTTTCGCGCGCAAATTTATTATAAATAGGCTTTTCGTGAAATCTCATCAGTGAACGGTGGGTGCACGCGCATGGCGTTTTATGGATTCGTCTATTTACTTCGAATATTTGCTATATTTTGGCGGGAAAAAACACGTCACGTTAATGCGCTTATTAACGCGAAGAGTTACGGTTTTCCAGTCGCGCGTTTAAGCATACATTTCCGTATCAATTATTATTATGCGAGAGCACGTCAAAACGATGGCAAAGTTATAACGAGTTATAATCTATATTATTATACAATCTCATTTAACGCGACGTTCGATCCTTGATTCCGTGATAAGTAGTATATTTTTTGCATTTTCGTTATATATACGCTTCTCAGTTTTATTATATTTTAAACGTTTCAAATCTAGAATAGACGAGCCATTTCAGTAGAATAAACAGAGCGTTACCTGCAATTGATATGTTTATGGTGCGTCCCATCAACGAGTGGTTTACAAACTCATGAGAATTGTCGGAACGCACGATAGTGCATTTCATCCTGTTACACACGTAAATCACCACAATAAAAATCAAATATTTCAGCCGTCACGTCCATATCGTAACTCTCACCAAGTTGCTTGTCGCTATTTGAAAGAGAGAGAGAGAGAGAGAACCTTAGCTATCTACGTTAACGCTGTATCGAAGCCGCGACACTTCGGTAATGGATTGGTATAACGCCTGTTACGCGTGCTTCCCAGGTTGATATGGTATCTTCGAGTACACTTTGACATCATCGAGTTGGGAATTTCTTTTTGTACGTCATCTGTAATATTTACTATATGAGGAAACGACAGGAAATTAAGAAAGTTTATCGTTTATCGAAACTAAGGAAGGTTATCGTTTTCAAGAAAATATCATGATAATTAATCTGTGATTGAGTCAGATCTATATTTAATTTTTACAACTCTCAGATCAATTTTTTCATATCCTTAAAAGAGTAGCAGAGTAGATAAATATCACATTGGACGTTTTAATTTTCATGTTATTTAAAAATGCGTGATATATTATTTAGAAAACAGCTAAATAAGACGTTAAATATTGAATTGTCAGTAATAATCAGTAATAACGAAATTTTTCTCGATTTATAATCAATTGATCGATTTCTTTTGCGCTCTCTTTTAACATCCATACGTTATCTCTTCCATTGTTCTCTTTTTCTTTATCGCGTTCGAAGGATTAGCGAATACACGTACGTGCATATTCGCGTAACTACGTTAAGAGTTTACATGTAAAAGGAGGCGCACAAGAAGAGAGTACAGGAATGGGTCGTAGAGGATGAGGGTGATCGTGGAAAAGAAAGAAAAAGATAGAAAGAAAGAGAAGGGAGAGAGCTGAAACAGACGAACGGTGAATATTTCAGTCGGCAAGCATACTCGCGCCGAAACGAACTCTGACTTTAGTCAGAGTATAGGTCAGGGTTCAGCTTAACCCAGCTTCAACACGAAACTCTAACCGTGTAAAATATACAGCATCAGAAACATCCCACCTCGGGGCGAGGCGTTGCTCTCCTCTTTGCCGTAGTCTTCAACATCCCGGTTGAAAACTCGCTAAGTATTTAGATTTCCGTTGGAAAGTCGTTTCTTTCCGATTTAAACGGCCGCGATTAATCCTTGAGTATATTTAGACATGGTCTTTCCCTTGACTTCTATGAAGTTAACATCTAATTTTTAGAATTTCGATATAATTGACAGACTTCCGAGACCTTTATTTTTTTAGGAATTCTATAAATAGCATTTTAAATGTTTTATCATAAAGAAATTTGTGACCCAAATCGATTCTAAAATAGGAAAATTATTACCAATTTCTATATTTAAAACATAAATTTGCCATGTCGTATCTTCGAATTCCAATTTTTTGCATTTAATCGTTAGAACTACGATTTTTCAAGAATTTTATCAATTATAAAGATTCTAAAGATAAGATACTAACTTCCTACAAGTTGTCCTGTTGCATTTTTCTTTAGGAATTTGCGCTATGTACACTTTTCGAGAATTTATTTTATCCTTTCGAGAAAAAATGTCTATCCTAAAAGAGTAAATTGGATGGAACGGAATAATGTAAGCTACTGGATAAAACAAGTCAATCTAAATTCAATAATTTTCCGATGATAAAATTCATTTATTTAAGTGTGATCGCTTGAAAATTATACATGAAATATTTTGATATGCGAAAACAGAAAGGCAGTCTGTTCTAGTTTAATGATGTACGTTGCGCGTCTTTACGATATGCAGAGAGAGAGAGAGAGAGAGAGAGAGAGAGAGAGAGAGAGAGAGAGAGAGAGAGAGAGAGAGACGAAATTTTAATAAAATTTTTAATGGTTTTGCCATCGATACCGGAGGATTTGAAAAATGTAATGTTTCGATATGTGTACGAGTATTGATCAATTGCACAATATGCGCCGTTACCGCAACATTCGTATCACGACAGCTAATAAGAAGGAAACCACGAGCGTTTATATTGAAATTTAAATCATTTACCGTCGATTTTTTTTATTTCGCTTATAGGGTAGTATCACTCGACTAGGTTTGATGTATCGCCAGAATGTAAGAGAGAAAGGGAAGGAGCTATGAAAAAAATTGTTCTTCTTTGTGTATGTAATCGTTGTAAGCTTTGAATCACAAATTGATATATGAACGATGAAGAGGCTGGAAGATAAAACTGTCACGCGAGCGTGTCGGTTCCACTTTGCTTTTATAATTACGAGGAAACGTTTGACACTCTCTCCCTTGCCTCTTTCTCCCGCGCTTTAGCGACTGGTCATCTATTTTACGCTGGCATCCGCATTGGTCGACTTTGTGGCTTTAACGAGAGCCCCTAGTAGCAATTATATAGGTAGCAATTATTGAGAGTCACTGAAATGTCGTGTCAATATCGACGATATCTCCGATCCATATTTTGAGTCGATCCGATTAATATGTATATAGATAGAGTCCGTTATGCTCATTAACGTTTAATCCTCTTGTAAATGCTTCGCTAGTAATCGATTCGATATTACTGTTTCACGAATATATCAATTATATGTCATAAAATTCTGGTTTTACTAAATTTTTGAACATGCAGACAAATCGCAATTTTTGCGTCACTTTATTCTGTTGAAATTGCCATGAATTTCTATCGTACGTTGTGTAAACAATGAAATTAAAATGTCGACCAACAAGATAATAAATAATAAATATTTCATAAAGTTGAGGCACGTAGGAATACAGAGAGAGAGAGAGAGAGAGAGAGAGAGAGAGAGAGAGAGAGAGAGAGAGAGAGAGAGAGAGAGAGAGAGAGAGAGAGAGAGAGAGAGAGAGAGAGAGAGAGAGAGAGAGAGAGAGAGAGAGAGAGACGTAATAATAATTTTAAATATAACATCCACCGTAACGTATCGTTTGCAATAAGTATTACAAGACACGTATTCAATCGAGCACTGTGAAGTTTTCCTATTTTTGTGGTGTCGAGAATTTGATTCGTCGAGAGAACAATTTCGCATGCAAGGATCGTGAAACATACGAATGATGTGCGATCCGTAGATGTACGTGAAAATTTCCCCTGGCGAGACTTTCGGACCGCGTTTGTATTACCTCACCAAATATAACGGAAATGTATTACATTTTCGCACCTGCATCTTGGCGAAATTTTCGACGTTATTTTTTGCCTGCCACATTTTTTCATCGCATTTTCTGTAATCTTTTTACATCGCCTGTTAATTTATCCTCGCGTCCCGTTCGTAGTTGAAGGAGCGTGAAATCACTCGACCTGTTATACGACGCTGTTATACGAGACTCCTCGTTGGCTCGAGAGAAGTAAATGAATGGCGTGGCGCGTCTACATGACGAGTAGAAAAAAAAGATCCTGGGGAAAAAAGAAGATTTCTTACGGCCTTAGAATCTATATTTTTGAAGCAAAACTCTACATGAAATATCCACACGATGCAAATTGAAAAACTGAAAAAAAAAATGCGAATTTTACTCAACTTTTCTTAAAAAACAAATTATTTTACTTTATAAAAGATTAAAAAATTAAGTATCAAATCGAATATTATATTAATATAGAATATAATATTATTTCTTAACATCATTATCAATAAAGTAGATGTTTATTTTCAAAGTAGTGTTAGATAAGTAAAAATTTCGATTTACTTACTCTTCATCAATTATCAAAGACATTTTTTTATTAGATTTTATGAAGATTTAAAAATAAATGAACAGAAAGAAGAGTCACGTTGTTAGCGTGCAGTTAAGGTATACGCGTGCTATTTCTTATTATTGAGACACGAGAAATGCGCGTTTCCACGCCAAAATTAAAGGTAAATTTTAAAATGGTCGCAAACCGACCGGTATTTAATGTGAGACATCTTGAGGACGAATTGCGGTCTATGAACAAAAACCAAATCACCGCTAAGTGTTAAAGTGCACCCCACAGTTTAATTAGTACTTCCGAATGGCGGAGAAGTTTTCTTCTGTGTAATTCACGTCGGTAAACACGGTCGTTTGATGTTAACTAGCTCGTGAAAATCAGCCAGCTGGTCCTTTCTTACGGAAGTATATTTTCTAAGTAATCGCGCGCGCTTGGTGTGTGTGTGTGTGCAGTGTCCGCATTTGTATGTATACGCGCGCGCACGCAAATTCTATGCTTTACGTTTCCCTTTCCTAGTCTTTGCGCGAACAATTCTATGTAATATATGTGATTAAATCCGAATAAAGACCCGTATAGAAGCTACAGATTAATTTTATGCGGAAACATATAAAATATGCACACGCTAATGGCATTTTAATAACATAGATAACGTATGTTACGGAAATAATGCAGAAAAATACTAAATATACATTTGCGTGTTTTCCTGCGAATTTCGAAGTATATGTTGTGCGTATTCGAACTGTGCGGAAAGTAAAGTACACTTAATCGGTGAGCGTATAGGAAAATATATGCTTTATTAAGTAGTAATTCTCTCTGTTTGTATAGAGATGGAATTCTGCATATCTCTCTATTTACATATGATTGTAATTAACGAATATATTAATCAATTTCATTCTTTTAGTATATAATAAGTTAAAACATATTCCTTTCAAAGTTAATTTTGATGACAATTTCACAACATATTAGCGTATTTTTAAAAATATACAAGTATTTTTAGGAAAAATTCGGTGATACATTTTTAAGAGAAATATATATTTCGATATATATTGCATTAATATCACAGAACGAGAGCACCCAACGCAATTTTGTAACTTTCGTAGAAAAGAAAATGTTTTTCAACGACTACTTATTTTCTTTCAGCGAGTTTTCCACAATCTTTAAAAATATTTTTGGAACAGATTAAGAGGCAAAATTTTGTAGTCAGTTTTTTAACCGTAAAAGTATTTAGTTTATTTTGAAAAAAAAAAAAGTTTTTTTGCATCTTTTTTTTAAAGAAGTGTCTTCTTATGCTTGTCAATAAAGAATCCGTATAAGAATTTCTTTAAAATATTTTTCAATATGGCTGAAACATAGCTGAAACATGGTGCATATTATATCTGATATCTATTGGCATCGTTATACAATTATGTGTCGATACTCGAGCAATCCTTTTACCCGCGTTGGCTGCAACTACACACGGAATATTTTCATTCGTCCTCGATGACAGCGTTCTTTTTTCCTTTTTTTTACAATTTCGAGTATCACATAAATCATGCATTTAGTGTCGAGTGGTCTCTAAAGGAAGATACGCGTTTCGCAGAAATTCGTCCGCTAGTGTTTCTACCATCCTTCCGTCCGTCCGCCCCAGAAACGGTTGTAGCGTCGATCTTACCCTTTGAAGATCGGCTATTTTCATAATAACGAAATATATCTTTCCCTCAAGACGACGGCGACGTCCCATTCTCACGCGATACGGTCCGTTTGGAAAGTGGGTCGCCCGGGGCGAACGACTCGCGGGTAAAAAGACGAAATGGAGAAGCAGGAAGGAGAAAACGCGCAAACACATATACGTACCGCGACAGCCTTCACGAAAACCAGACGTGCATTAAAGTGCAGGCAGAATCTAAGCGCACGCGTTGCACGCGCTGCGATGCCGTTGTGTCGCCAGTGATAAATCTCGTCGCCATGCTGGCGCGATTAATGGGGGCCGTTGATCATTTCAATTTTGTTGTTAAAAATGTTCAATATTGCGGCTTTTAATTGTCTGCGTCAGTAACAAAAAAACTACATTTTACTTATTATTGAATAATTACGGATATCACACCTAACTTTTGTATAACGAATATCCGGATTTAGTATGAAGGATTTAGTAAGGCCGACTCCGATGTTTGCCATTTAGACTTTAAACAATACGCGATAAGAGATGAATGCATTAAGAATATATATTTATGCTCAAGTAGAGTTTTTAATATTTTAAGAAATATAAACTTTTGTACAATTTATATCAATACTTAACTTTTTATTACAATTTTATATTGTATATATATATATAGATTTTTTGTACAGAGAATAGCAAAGATTCGTCTTCATTTCTATGTCACTTTCAACGTCGTACTTCGTTGCAATTAAATGTTCAACGAGCACACAAAGTGACAGTACTTATAATCCGAATTAAAGATTAGGAAGGAGGGGGTTTTTGTCGTGGCCAAAAATTTGTCATTTGTTATAGCCGCTTATCTCGCGGCCGCTTAAGTAAGATTAATGGTCCGTTATTAGATCTTTTCTGCTCGCGGCCGCACGGTCTCGAGACGTGATTTTCGCGAATGCTATGCGTCATTAACGGCATTCGAGTACACGTCACGTTTCCTTTTATGACGCGGCACGACCATGTCTTATATTCCAACGGGGATTTTCGTAATGCGAGAAATAGGACTCCCGAGACCTGTAACCGTTTCGGAGTATAAATGTTTTTATCGATTGTTTGTGGCACACGTTCGGCTTTTTTCGCGCTTTTAAAATACTGGTGTACCCGTGGATCGTGAATATATGAAACTCGCTCGACGTAGGCCGAAAACCCCCTGCCTATGTATAAATCTCTCTGGGTCTTTTAGACAACCGGGGTTAGACAACCGTTATTTGAACCCGGTGCGTTATTGATTCTCTTCAGTGTGTGTGCGCTTGAATTTAACTCTAGCAAATCCAACCTGTGCTGTAGTTGGGCAAAGGAAGATATTAATCCTTATACTATCACGAGATAACTTTCTTATCCTTTCTTTTACCGTAGATTTTAATCCTAATGAATTATTTCCGTTGCAGTCTCATATTATATATACTTTCAGGTCTAATTACATAAGATAACGATATAATTTATTCAGAATTGAAATAATAAGAAAAAGGAAACTGATCTGATCCAGAGTAATATAGATGCAGAGGGTGTCATTTTACTGTACAATAATTAGTGATATGTATGAATATCGAGAATCTGTTTCGAAAGAATAGCGAACTAAAAAACTTTCTTCTTGAACCGGATATATAATTTAAAACGTACAAGATCTCTTTTTCCAATAATGATAAGTATCTCATTAAAATATGCTACTAATTCTTTACCTATATGCAAGGTGGCAAATAAAATGTTGATTATTGGATTTAAAGAGAATTTACGAAAATATATCTCAAATGGAGAAACTTTTTTATGCGTCACGTACGATATATGTGTACATATTCATATATAAATTATTTCGACAAAAAACATACATTGAACTTGTAAACAAACATACAATGTATGAGTAAGATATATACGTAAGATTGTAAATTATGTAAAATTATTAACAGATCATGTGGTATTTTGCTTTGATTACAAGATTACAACAGTGTTACAAGGTTTTTTAAATATGTTGTATCCATTATGCATGTTTCGGACATCGCGTTATCAAAGTACACGATGTCATTCATTATTGTTCTATAACGTGAATTATTGGCGAAGCCATAGCGTAATATTATCTCATTATGTGCAAAATATCTCGTGATATTTTCACGCGAGAGTGGCGACTTTTTCGGACGCGTGCGGTTACTGTAAAAAAAATGGCTTTTTAGAAAACTAATTCAAATACTTTCGTTCGGCTTCGGTTTAATTAGAAACGTGAGCCAAAACTTCGTGATGGAACTTCTGAAAATTAATTATACGTTCCCCACACACTTTGCCAAGCGATTAAAAGCCGATTCGAAACGCTCGTGCTGCGAAGTTCAATAAAAATAGTTTGCCCAACGTGCAACGTCTACTTGTATCGGCTGTTTCGATCGCGTAAAAAAGAAGATGCAACGTTTTATTTGCCGCTATTTAATTTATTTTAGTCACATACATATCGCTCCTTTATCGCGGATTACGACTCGAGAAATGTAACTAATGGAACCTTTCTATCTTTTCCTTATCTTTCAGTATTTAATTAATTAATTAGTTTAATCATTAAATGGTGCGACAAATTTGTTTCAATTATTCCGTCATTTGTATGACGGAATATGAACTGAATGACTACCTAAAATTGAAGTTTTAATTATATATATAAGCATTTTCTTATTGTTTATGTCAATCACTCTCTACGGTTTGACATAATTATTCCATTTTTATTTTAGTAATGGCTATACAAAATATATCACATTACGCATTTTATATAAGTTTTCGCTTGGATTTATTACTACTATTACTATTACTATTGGTGAGAGACTTTTATTTTCATCATTCGCAATATTCGACGCATACATTCTTTTAGCAACGACGAATCCTTAATCATATGATTTTATATTCTTATTAAATTCTGTGTCTATCAATCTTGAATATATTTAATAAAAATTAATTAAAGTAACAAAAATAAGATTTAAAGATTAAGAGCGATTAAATTCTCTTCGATTTTCTCACATTACCAACGAAGAAAAGTCCAATCCAGTTAGTTTCCTTAACATATACAAGCATCTTGCGATAGCCATTAATAACTTTGAGCCGAATGATAACAAAACAAACTAACTAATAAAGCCTATTGAAATCCTCTGATTAGATTGAAATGTTTTCGATATTTCAACAAAGAGATAACGCGAAAGTCAATAGTAAAAATCGACACTGAAGATCACTACCTTTATCATGTTATTTCATAGTTACATCTACGCATATATCTATAATATAATTCTTATTGTATATACTGTATATAATAGTTAGAGATAAAATGTCGCTCTCGGCTTGCTATTTTACTTGTCGGCGAAGATCTCATCAAAATTAACTGCGAAACGAGAATCAAACAAGCACATTTAATGTTAAATGCGCGGTGAGAACATGCGCCCATACACTTGCCGAGATCCCCAGAGAATCGTAACAATTTCTATTCGCCAAATATAATTCGTCACGTCGCGAACTGCGGAAATATATTCGTTACGTGGGCTCCCGCATTATACAAGCGCTGGTTTGGGAGTCATTCGAGGTTGGCCACGGTAAATTGCGACCGGTAATGTCAGTTCTTAATAACGGCACGCCAGCTGGTAATATCGATCCGTAAGCGGCCGTGGCGAGTGCGCGCGATCGTATTTTTCAGGCCTAGACCGCGCGCGCCGCGCCGATCGAGTACATCTGTTTACAGCCACTATACTGCAGTGTCGGCTCATACATTAATTAAGCACGACATGCATTCTCATTGCGCAATAACGGCTCTGCGACGCGCAATTTCGCGTCAAAAAATTCATTGTCGTATGTCCGTTTCTCTCCGCGAAGCCCTTCTTTTTTAAATCATTATTTAATTGACAAACATATATAAATCGAGGCGCCAGATTTTACTTAGGGCACTTTGTGCGCAGAATATCGAGTTTTTAATTTGTAACAATGTATCAGAGATTCACGTTGTTCGAAAGACGTGCGTGAATTCTATGAAGAGCTGCTATATGCAGCGTGCTTCCCCAGGATTAGCCGAGAGCACGGTCCACGTCGATAATTCACCGAAATGCGCATTGCATTTGCCCGGTAAATATACCGGCGCTATACCTCGAGGTCCGCCCTTCGATTTCCATTCGTCGTCCCGCGCCGCAACAGCACCATTTGCGAGAGAGAGACAGAGAGAAAGAGAGAGAGAAAGAGAGAGGGGGGGGAGGAAACGGACTTCCGCATTAACATAAACGTATTACGAGGCACCGACGACAAGTTAGAAAGCAAGAGCGCTCTAACGAGTGAAAAATCGACCGATATAGATCGCCGTCGTAACGTGTATAGCCTACTCGCTCTTCGTGGGTTAGGTCGTAACGAGTCCGGGGAAGAGGACTCTTTTCTTTTGCCTTCGTTGAGAAAAAGGCAGGCGCGATCTAATTACGGTGCGAGGGTAGCGAGCGAGTCGCGGGAATTCCCGGGGAAAACTCCGGACCTTTCTTCAGTAGCTCAGCAGGCGAGAGACTGTTGTTGCTGGTGCGATAGTCCGCGCTGGGGATGGCTCGATGCACTCTCTCGAGGTTGGATGGCAGCTTGCTCGCTCGCTTGGTTGGTTGGCTCGGCTTGCTTGGCTGGCACTGGTTACGATCGATGCCGCTAAAATTCAGCCGATACCGACGACATAATGAGAATGAATCGACCGAGGACGGTCTAGGCTTCAAGATCGATTCTATATCGAAGGGTCGAAGAGGGATGTATGTACGATATGTACAAATGAACGCGAACGTATCTGCGCCAGCCGAGAGATAAACAGCCGGGTCGTCGGGAATTATGGTTCTTCACCCCGCATTGTTTCTTCCTCAATCTTGTGAGCCAAAAATATATACGCCAATGTGAAAAGAGGGCGAAAGGTTGGTAAAATAATAATAAACTTGGAATAATTCGCCTGATGGCTGAAGTGTACTTGCAGTATTTACACTATCTAATCGGATTGTGAAAATTAAACGTTCTTTGACGATATTATTTGAGTGTATCACGTATTCCTTCTTCCGTTTGATAAGTGCGCGCGAAAGTTCACGCAGTGGATATTCCTTCGTTCGCTCGTCACAGTTTATATCCCGGTGACAAGTCGCGTGTAAAACACATGCTCTGGGACCTATCTGCGATTACATACGAATGAATGCATCTAAATCCGTCCAATGCGAGAGCAACTGTAGAGCCGCGTGTCGATGTACATATTTTTCTCTTTCCCTTTGCACTCGATACGCGTGCAGATGGGGCAGCGTGCCAGAACGAGGGACCGAAGCGAGAGCGATGAGGGAAGAGAGAAGAGAGAAAGAGAGAGGGAGAGAGTGGAAATGAGATAGAAGTTGGTAGCGAAGGAGAGGTCAGGTCGCTGGAGAGAAAGGGAGAGAAAGATGGAGCGAGAGAGGGTTAGGTATGAGAGGGAGTGGAGAAAGGGAGATCAGGAAAAGGGACGAAGAGCTGCCGGCAGAAGGGGTGGATGAGGAGGAGGAGGTGACGGTGGTGGAGAGAGGGGCAGATTTGACCCTGCTTGTGCACCTGGATAGGAGGCTGTAATCAATACCACAGAAAGCGCGCGCTGCGCCAGGCTCACCCCTTATCCGTCCACCCCTACCGATACCTGAATAAACGGTAGCACACGCAGAGTGCCCCCGTCTACTTGCGATTTTGTTTACCGCGATACATAACAAATATGTGTTGTCTGACGTATAATGAGCTCCGTTTTCGACCTGATTTGTGTGATACAGTCATTTGACATCATTGACGTATGTCTTTTCTTTCTTATATAGGACAACGAAAGATCAAAGGATGCAAGGTAGCAGCTATATTTTATTTTCTTTCTGTTGTTATATTGTACATTTGTAATTGTTCGATTTTTATATTTTTACCGACGACGTGAAGAATTGATGAAGAAGTGAATTTAAATGGAGAGTTTTTGTGTGCATTGTCTAAAAAAAGTTTTGAGATTGAAAATTCTTACCAATTTTACGTTATATATATTTTTTTTTTCGTGAAAAATTTCTTTATGAAAAGTATTAAATAAATTATAATTTATATTAGTGACGGATTTAAATTAATATATACTGTAGTATTCTCAAAGTTCTTATAAAAACATTTCGGTAATTGACATTGCCTCGTTTATCTTGTATATAAGACAATTTCTAAATTTATCTGTTTATTAAATCCGCTTGTTTATTTGCTTGCTTTCATTATATATTCTTCGCTGAAACAGATTGCGTAATTTTCTTGTTGATGAATCTGTAATCCACGATTATGCGCCATAATTATTCCACGTTATAAGATTCTTTCATTAACTTGAAACCGATTTTTTTCTTAAAGAAAATTCTGATTGCATAGCATCTTCTTTCTCAATTTTTCAGTATCCGATATTAAATAACCCAGTAACTTAACTGTAAATTAAAATCCAGTTTAATTAAAATCTACTTAGAATAAGTCGAAGAGGATTTTGTCATCCATTAATAGCTCTGAAACCTAAATCACGAAATATATTCTTCAGTTTTATTCGCCTGTCACGTAATGATTGGTATTTTTATATTTTTGTTAAAAGAAAGAGGGCGTATATCGATTAAATCGCCTCTTCCGCCAAGATTTGACATCGCGGATTTTATGCAAGTCGTGATATGAGCAAGCTCATAGAATAATCGCCCAGAGTTTTCGAGCGGGGCGTTGGTCGCGACATTTGTATATGCCGCACGCGCGCCACATTCCTGCAAGTTTGTCGCAATGCATCTTCATTGCTACTTTTCATAGCGAGATGCTGTCTGAATGTGGAATCGCGCTTGTCTCGAAGAGACGTATTTCTGTGTCGCGACATCTGGCGAAGTACGATCATTTATTTTAATGGCTTTCGTCTTTGCAGTCAAATCCGGGATACGAAATTTTAACATGTAACATTTTTCAGCTCGTTCTCACAAGAAATATATTTTTATATAGATGTTAAAAAAATCTCGACTTTGATGTCTCATTACCTTTATGTGTGAGTATCGTCAGATTAAAAAAGAAAGAATCTTTACGAGGAACATGAAAGTATTCAAAGATATTAGCAGCTCACACTCAGAATAACGAGGATAAGCGCAAAAATATTTTGATGCAAAATTTCGAAAATATCACTTGAGATTTTGAATATATAAGGCGGAACGCCTCAGCCTGAATCTTTTACTTATTTTAAACGGCCAAGTTTTCGCAACACGGCGTTGGTAGCGCGTTGCAACACGAACACGCGATTGCACGCTATACACATGTGCGACTACAACAAATTAGCGGTCCCGGAATAAATTGAAAGGTTTAGCGGGACTCGACAGAGCAGAGGGGAATAGGTAATCGTCTGAGATCAGCTTAGGCCAAACCGCAGGTGGTCTAATTGCGAGCGAGCTTTCCCTTCGTGGTAATCGTGCGATGGGGATGTCATATTACACGTGTAGAGATAATGCATCGTCCATGCAAATTCGTGTCTTGCGTGTCTAACGTTTATCCTTCATCGGCGTCGTTCTCCCTCTCGCGCGAGATCCTCGAGTATGTGCCGACAATGGTTAGTGGTGGTCAGGACCTCATATCGTTGATTTTAATTACACTATAATTATCGACGTTTGATTATTCCTCGAGTTTGACTTTACTCACTGTGCCTGCCATTCTTTCGCAGAGATTGAGTGATCCATATTGTATGATCATTGTTTGACTAAACGTTCAATTATTTACGAATTACAATCCTAAACTCTCGATATTTCACTACATACATATATGCGTGCTTTGAAATTAAATCAATCAACGTCAATTAGAAATAAAAAAAATCGAATCTGGAATCTAATACATTTATAAATACATGAAATCTTATTTTTTTGTTCTCCGCATTATTTCTCATTTATTTTCGATCGGCTATGAAATCTGTGTTTTAATAAACCATCGATGACGATAAATTGTAAGAAAATATCAAATCTTTCGTTGATAAAAAAAATCAATTTTTACCTTCTCTCGCATATACGATAGGAAACTAATTCTCTGTACTGTAGGAATCATCGAGTATGGTTTTAATATCAACGTGCCAAAAATGATGAGTACTTACATTGTGTAGGGCGAGGTAAATTTGCTGCGATGTCGTTGCAACACCAGAGCGATTTACTGTCGATAATTTATTTCTGATTATAGATACAATATACATCGTAGGCTAGACGAAACACTTATTAGGTATATTAGCCTATCTATAAATGGTACGATGTGAACGCAACACAACGAGTTAGGAATGTAAAACGGATAGAAACTTATTACACCGCCGCGTACAACGCGACGTGTTCGAGGAAACATAAGTCCGATCGATGAATGCGAGGATGATCTCTTTTATAGTTTTCTCGTATCCCACGTTAATACAGGGATTTACGCCCGCGCGTTCGAGCGAATACGTTCTGCGTGTTGTCTGTCTGTCTGTTGTCTGCGTATGCGTGTGTGAGTATATGCGTGTATGTACGCGTGGGTGTAAACGGCACCGTTTTTTTTTTTCATTAAACATCATTGTCGCGACACATTTTATCACTCTTGTCTTATTTAATTTAATTAGCTACTCTCGCACGAGTGGAGAGTGTGATCGAAGTAGTTTGATAATATTTACACGGCCACTTATTAGTAACGTCCAACACGGAACTGGCAGTGTTCCGATATGCGGTGGTCGATCCGATCTGTGCTTGATCTATTTCGGAATTTACTGGAAATATAAAATTGCTGATCCATAATTCTTGATTGACTTTCAGTATTCGCATTTACTATCATCTTTCTATATCTGATATGAGTAGGAATTGAATTATATAAATTATCTTTTATAATTTACAGTTAAATTATTTCTCGTTATATTAAAAGCTATTAATTTAATGTTAAAATATTCTCGTATAAAATTATCCGCTATTGTATTAATTATTAAATATTAATTTAGTTTTAAGCAGAACAAATATCTTTAAAATATCATAGAAATTATGTGCAAAATCTTCATATACTTAATTCTTTTAAATCTATAAAATAAAATTTAAATATAGCAAATGTTAAAATTTCAACGATTAATTATTAACAAGGCAGACTTTATATACAATGAAAATCAAATCAGTTTCCAATATCTATTTTCAGAAAGTATTTTACGCCCACCATTTCGTGCGTGGCGGAACTGGCGGACGTCAGAATTTTTATCAAAACTGTACGTCATTCATTATCGCGTGCACTTTATCGGAACCGTTCATCGTTCGAGAGTCAATTACTAATTTCATATATATATATATATATATATATATATTCGCGATCCGTTATTCTTCACAATTAACGGATACAACGGAGCTCTGCGATCCTATCTAAAATTCAAATCCGCGTAACCAACTATCCGTCGACAGATAGTTCTTTTTCTCCTTCTCTCGCCATACTTACCTGCCGCCGTTGCATCAGATTAGATCGCAAATCGAATCGCACCGCATTTCTTTGCGCTACTGATCGCGCGACGACGCGCGACGCCCATATCAGTCGATAGCTCGACGTTCTTCCGATATTATCCCTCTCGCACCGGGGGCTCGCCGAGGGATGGAGAGGTTCGACCTTGACGAGAATACCGCGTGCCATGGTTGGGATCGCGAATGGAAGGCGAAGTTTTTTCGAAACTTCCACGAGCAGTTCCATTCGCGCGCCTTCTCATATTCGCGAGTCCGCTTTGATTCAACCTGACTATCTTTATTTCCCTCCATTCCCATCCCTTTTTCTCTACGGCCTTCTGTGATTCGCACGGTGGCAGCCCCTTTTCTTTTTTTACATGCAACGCATTCTAGATTTATTCTCTCTCTCTCTCTCGCTCCCTCTTTCTTTTTTGTCCTCTATCTCTGAAAGCTGATTTACGAAAGAGAGAGCCTTAAAGTTTCTCCGCTTTTTCTCGCCATCTTTCCGATCGGTTTCCCCCAATGCGAGATAAATCGCGCTTTCATACGTCACGTTTTTCCGCTTACTTACATATTCACAGCTATAATTTCGATCCTGTCTCCTTTCCGCGAGAGAGAGATCGGATAAGTCCAGACGAAGCTTCTCTCGGTCAGACCGGATTGATCACGCTTGGACGCCGGCATCCTGGCCGGAAGATCTTGTCTTCTCTGGATATTGACATATTTACAATATGTGGAGTTTTGTGAATTATTCTAGTTTCGCATGTGTGTGATTGTTGATACCTTCAACGATAGCGTATCAGAATATTGTGTTGCGCGAACATATGACGCGCATTATTTAGGAAGGAATCAGTCGACAGTGCTTTTTTTTTATTGTTAATCCGATAGGGATTGTCGGTTGGTTCCTTTCTCTCTGTAAGAAGATCCACATAATTCTTTCATCTAGATTTATCTGAAGAGCCCAAGTCAAATATCAATTAAATGCTAAAAATGCTGATTTTCTGAATTACAATGAAAAGCACAACAAATTTCATTGTTTTAGAAATATCGTTTAGTAATTTATTATCTCGAATTGTCTAAAATTTACATAATGACTTGATATCTCTTAAACGACAAATTTGAAATATTTTTTTGCCGTAATTCAGGATATTAGTTTATCAGAATAGTATCTAGTTAATATCCGACTTTCGCTCTTCGATCGCATATGTCTCGAAATCACGTTGACATAAATGCTAACAAAAGTTCTCCGATTCAATATCGACACCTTGACGATTGTATCGGAAGTGGTCATTTGAAGGAAGCGAATCCTCAAGTATTGCAGAGGCGTCCCGCGCATTCATGCAATCAGGAATTTTTGGACGCGGTTTGATATTTCGCGCAGTTTATCCGCGCGTGCGATTTCCATGAGCAAACGCGCACGGAGATATAGAAAAAGTATGAAAGAGAGAAGAGAGAAGAGAGAAGAGAGAGAGAAAGAGAGAGAGAAATAAATTATAAAGTAAAAGAGAGAAAGCGAGCGTCGTAATTATCACGCGGCAACACCGTTGTAGATCATTAAAAAACAACTCACTCTCATTCACGTCTGGCCTGCTAAAGGTTAATGAGAGCGTTCGCGGGTATGCAGCGGCAAATCGAATATCGGAAAAGTGATCACGCGCTCGGTTCTGCTCATACATACGTACGTACATTCGCGCACACATGGAAACATGGAATATTTTAAGATTACGTTAAAGCTATCCGATCTGGCACGCAGCCATCTTCGGTGGCCATGTCATGCGGCGATTTCGTATGAGATTTACGAATGTAATTAGCACAGGCACACTCTTTCATCCACTGGCAGATACAGAGTTTCTTTTTCTCTCCCTCTCCCTCTCCCTCCTTCTCTCTCTCTTTCTCTTTCTCTCTCTTTCCGAGATTTCAATGGGAATTTATTATTATTTTTTCATAGTTTTCATGCATTATCTTGGCCTGGCCAAGATTGTATAAAAAAAATGTTAATTATGTAATGAAGTTGTGGAAATCTTTTATCTCGATGGCCGGGTTGTTGAGAATCTCCTAGATCTGCCGTTGATCTAGTCATGGGCACACAAGGCGAAAATTACCTCGCATGCATAATTCACTGTCGAGTTCCGTTGGTTTAAAGTGAGGAATTTTTCGTCTTCCTGGTATCGACTTGATGCAATTGTTACAACAACAATATGTTATCTTACGGTGACACATGCGCATGACGTCGGTAACATTTGCATTTAAGTCACATTGCCGCTCGATTTACTGAATTACCTGCGGTGTTTCACATTGTACGCAATGTAATTACGGTGCAGCATATCACGATGTGTTGCCTTCTTCGTCGCGCTCGGTAGAGTTTATTTATGACGCCTAACGTTACACACTAAATCCCGACGTTACTTCCCTTGACTTTTAATATTTATCGTCACCGTAGTGATCAATATTGTATACACTTGCATACACGCATACACGCCCGCACGCACGCATGCACGCACGAATACATACACAGGCATATCGTACAAAATGAATCGTGTATACTGCATGTATAGTGATAAATGCGATAACGTCGCAATCGTCATATTGTCGAGACCAACTAAACAACTAAACAGCCTTTTAAGTACATATTTACATACGAGAGAAGTATATAGTGTCGATCGAAAGTCCATTGTCGACAAAGGTGATGGTCTGTTGTGCGCGTATGCCAGGTAGCATGTTTGATGTTCGTTTAATTCGTCAAATTCTGGTGAATTCCGCCCGAGCGAGATGTAACGCGCGAGCGGAAAATGCAGATTGCGCGTATCAATGCTTGGCGTCGTGGTCATTGATTTAATCGTCGGAATTAGGCTGAGGGACTGCCCGCATTCGGTTTTCCATGACCTGCGTGTGCGCATAATTATTATGCGAATATTGTACGAAACTGAATATCATTAAACGATAACTACTCGATTATTCGTCATTAATTCCGTTATTATGAACCGTCCATTAGGAACGTATGATAGTAACACGCTAAATCTTTATCGCGTTTTATCTCTTTTCTGTTGCACTAACCGTGTTCGAACTATCGAAGGGTATTTCACGAAATCTTGAGATATATCTCGATCTTCATGCGATATATAACTCCACTTTTAATTACGATATATTTTACGATTTAACAAAATCGGATATGAATCGGATGTAAGAGATGACGATTCTAATCATGTTTCACCACGTTTGTTTGAATTAATTAACGTTCAGTTTTAACGAAACGATCTAAACGTAATAAGAGTTCTTGTCTTCAATATCGGCGACGAAGATATAATTTGAGGAAACGCGAAAGGTTAAGTAAATCTTTTTACGTGGTCTCGCACATCGAACGCTAACGAGTCGTCATCATCGTACGTCGCGCGTCTCGCACTTGATAGCGCATCCAATGCGTCGATTTTTTATAAAACAAATCGTCACCTAAAATCCTCTTCCTCGTCGGCGCATCGAGCTGCATACTAATTCGCGTCATGCCGAACAAACGAAAGTGGTTTTTCGCATTTTTTTTTTCGTTTTTCTGTTTATACTCTTTTTTTGTCTCGCTGGTCAGATTTTCGAATCAAAAGTATACACATCGCAGCGTAGTTATTGGAAATTTGCACATGCGAAAAATTGGCAAATATACAGTCGACCAAAAGAAGGTCGATCGATCGATTCTGTTGTACAACGATAATTGAAAATAAAAGTTCTCCGATGAGTGTTTAATATTTTGATAAATCGAACATTATTACGTACATTTAGAAGTCTTTGGATCGCTGCTATTGGATATTGGAAAAATAAAATTGACATTCTAATCGCGATGTAGGTATCTTACAGTTAACTGAAATGATCGATTAAAGAAGATAGAAGAAATAAATATTGCGTAAACATGAGGCAGATCGATTTGTTGATGCCAATATTCGACGAAAGAATACGTTTGGTCTGGTTTGGCTTTTTTCATTTTGTTCACGTACGTCAGTCACCTTCGGAACTTTATTCACAAGGAACATTATTGTTATAGCGAATCAAGATAATCGATCAAAAGTAGAAAAGATAAATATTGCATGTAACTGTTGAGCGATAGAATTTGTCGAATATTGGACGAACGGTCGCATCGTCTGACTTTTTCCTGCACTTGTTTCTTTCGCGCGACAATCAGTTTCGATACTCGCATAATTACATTTCTCGCTCGAGATACGTTCTCTCAAGTATCGAGACTCGACGAATCGTAATGGAGAATTTCCTTTACGAGTACGGGTACGAGCTTATTTGAGCGTGCACCACTGATACCGAAGGTGGAATAACGAAACCGCGGCACGCACCACTTCTTTTATTTGCGTATATCCTGCTATCCGAATGAAAAACGGCAACCGCCCGTCGCGGCTCTAAGCGTATCGCGCCTCTCCATAGTCTCCATGTTAACTGTTACGCGATTATTCGTTTTTTTCCCCCACGTTCTCGTTCTTTCTTTCTCTATTCTTCTATCTCAGTCCGCGTATTCTAGTCTCGACGTTCACATCCAGTATTATGCGGGAGCGGCATCGGCAGTGGAATCTAAGTACTGCGCGCAGTCGGTGGGTGCACCGATTGTCGCTGAATACTAACGCGCATCGCGACTACCAAGCACGATTCAATCCGCTTTTTAATACAACTATTTAAGGTGTAAATTAAAACCGTGCAGCACCGAGCGACCGGCTGTTGTAAAAATTCACAAAGAATTGCCGTCATATGATTTTTTTCCACACGTGAAATTGCATTTTGACCGATAAAGGCATTTCGTTCTCGTGAGCATCCATGTTTCGCGAATCCGCTTTGGCAGCGGCCGTTCCGGCTCTCGAGGGGTGATACTGGTATAAAAACCGTATAAAGTTACTTTACAAACTCTATAAACTGCTAAGCGGACAGATCCATCTCTCCAGCTGCGGAAGAGACATGGAATGCGCAGGATAGGTAAAAATTTAATCCGTAATTGTGTATCGCTCGTGTTCGTGTCGAATTTAAAAACGATGCGCGTCCACTTGGATATTTTGCGATGCGACACCAACGCGATCGTAAATACTATATCATCAGCTTTTATCCCTAGGTCGTAGACAACATAATGAACCCTGACATTTTCCAAACGCGAATGTCCTTTGATATTTTTTCTCTGGAGGAAATACTCTCGTCGAATTACTTTCGTCGCGATAAAGAAGCTATTGTCCAAGCGATCCAGAAATAGACTTGCGATATGAAGGAACAGACGAGGGTACTCTTATCTCTCTCTGGACAGACGTCCTTTCGTTCCCGACCCGACGTACCCGGCTCGGTATCGTTTTCGGCCAATGTTCCGTTCGGGAAACGCGCAACGACGTCGTTCGCCGAGTGAGTTTGCTACGTCGCCGTCGACTTTGTAACGCGACTCTAATTCGCGGCGGTAACGACCTCGCTGCTGCGCTTGTAACCGGAGTCGGAAATTATACCGACGTTTAGTTTTGCTCCTTAATGAGTGGCGCGCTCTTCGGAGAGACGGTTGTCGGACGAGGCGGTTGTACTTCGCGGACCTAAGTATCTAACATAAATGACGATGTAAATTGACTCAAATGGCAGATTAAGTTAGAAGATTTCGCTCTTCTGTGTTTATTCACTTGATGACGCGTTTATTGTTATATTTACGACGTAAGATGCGAACATTTTCAGGAACTGGAATTTACACTTTTTAATCTTTATTCGATTCGCGTATCTATTTGTTCTTACGAATGTAAAGAAGAAACCATTTGCCATTTATTCCTTTGGTTCATGCCGATTAAGTTATTGTAAAAAAAATTATGTTTCATCTATCAAAGAATTTTATCAAATAATCACTAAAAATTGCCTTTCCTTTGATTCGAAAAGAAAATGTTCGAACAAAACTGATTTCTTTTTTATTTAACTTTTATGTAATAGTTAGCATTTTATGAAGATAACGTTTGACGTTGATCATATTTTTCTGATTGTCTCATTCACTCGAATAGAAATACGATTACGTACGAACAATTCGTATAAAGACAGTCGGCAAAGTAACAATCAGAAATGAAACAATAACATTTACTCCGTTGACGTAATATGAGAAAAAGTGCCGCTCATTTTTAATTAAAGCCGGTTGGCTGCACGTACGCGGAGCTGCGGACGTCCCGGAAAAGCGAAACGAGAGGAAAAACGAGCACGTCCGACCGAGCGCGAGCATATAGAGAGTCTCGTTTGCCGGTCACGAACGGCATTCTCATGTCGGATGCTATTATAGTAAAGAATAAAAGTGGATGGAAATACCAAGAAACGACGATAGGCACGCGTTGCATGCACCCTGAACCTCCGGTATTGCGCAGCGTCATGTTCACTTCCGAGTTCCGAGGCTCTCTATCCCCTCTATCCACGATTGAAAATGTATCGAAGAATACGATGTTCCATACAACAGAACACTTCGTACAGCCAGCTAGCGATCTTGAATTATTACAATGCCTCGAAATCACGTTCGTACATAAATCAGCCACATCCTTCGCGTAGAAAAGTCGAGAAAAGCTCCATGTTTAACCCTTTTTACTAAAAGCCATGCTACGGTGGCTTTTATCGTACGTTCGCTATATACGGAGAGTCTATAAATTTTTAATGTAAGTTTCTTTTATCGCCGATTTATGTGATTTGTACAAATATATTAATTGCGCGATACAATAAACACATTTTATTATTACGCTCGAATTAAACACGTGGAAACAAGTATAGTGCTCTTATAGCAAGCCGTTGTAAGCCGTTGTAAGCTTTCCATTCTGCGTCATCGTGAAAATATTGGAGCCATCTAATATGCGTCGATATCTGCCGATTTTATCTTCCGATTGTCGCATTGGGCGCAATTTTGCATCTTGAGATATGTACATTTCGGATACACTCGCGATGATACTTTCCGTCATATAAAACGTCGAATTAATGCCCTCGATCGATGTTTGACCGCGTTAATCCAGTGCTTGTGCGAAGCACACAGGCATGTGTGAGTGGGTACACGCGCGAGAGCGTACAGAGTACGAAGCCGAGCGTACATCGCGTCCGCTTGGAGAACCTCGATCGACATAATGCGACGTACCTCACCTTTAACTTGATAAATGAAGGCGGATCGGCGAGTGTGTCGCTCACCACCTCTCTCTTCTCCGACTCATATCTCACCCTCGCACTCTTTTTTTCCCCGTCGTAATTCGGTAACCGCCTGATTTTTTCCGGCCAGCAGGAAGAATGGAGAAGTAACCGGTCGTGGATGGGAGACAACGGAGGAAGGGTCCACTAAACGTTCACCTCCGGTCGAGGGGCCGAGGGGCCGAGGGTCGCTATCTTTTTACCCGGGAAATAAGGGGCTAGAGACAGGGACTTGATTATCCGGTCGACGATGACGACAAGAGGCGTTCTTACGCGTGGTCGAGCCATTGTATTACTGGTCATTGAAAACTTTTTTAATCACGTTCTTCCGTTGCGGATACCGGATATTGTTCGTCTTTCGCACTCACGCACACGCGCTTTCGAGGCTCAAGGCGTTTACCCGCACTTTTCATTTTGTTTTCATTCATTATTCATATTTTCTGCTACCATTTACTCCCGTTCGCGTTTGCGACAGCTCGAAGTTTTATTAATAGTTACGAACCCGACGTCGTCGACGATGGTGAAACGCGGTGTCGTACTGAATTATGCGCCGTCCCGAACAAGAAGTCGTTTACGAGTTCCTAAATGTATTTTAAATCGGTCGCCGACTATAATAGCTATTCACGCGCATCCTGATCGGTCGTAGTCAGTAGACGAGAAATATCTAAATGTTATATCTTCTGATTTCCGTTGAAAAGATTGATAGAACCAAAGAATTATATAAAATTTTGCGAGAGTGCTTTTTAATAAAGTCATCTTTAAACGATCATACATTTTGATGACATATATGGAAATAAGTTCATCAAGTTATATCGATTTTTGCAAGAATTTTTGGAATCGTCCTTTCAGCAGTTTCAAAATTATGTACTTAAATGTACTTAAAATAAATTTTGCAAATTTTATCAGGATTTAAATACGATTTATATATAAGAACGGTAGACTGAAAGGAAACGATGAGTGACGAGTTCTTCCGTAATGACTTTTACGTGTTTCAACGAGAGATAGACGAAATACGTGCAATATAAGAAACAAATGGCACAGCAATAGCGCGAGCGAGAATTATGAGTCACGTTGAGGACATCGCGCAGAAATTCAATATTATACTCCAAGTTCTCCGTACTACTCGTAAAGACAAATAGACAATTGTTTGAAAAAAGAAAATTGCGAGAGCTAATTGAATCGGACGCATTGCGCATCTTTCGCGCGTACTTGATCGATTAGAACGATGCGTTCTCGTTGCTACTCTCACCGCGCGTACACCATTCTTGCGCTCGCTCGCGTGCACGCTATATACGGATTGCACGCATGACCGACTTTTCTTCATTATCTTCCGCCTTCTACAGAAATGCTCCCCCGAGAAGTAGGAAAATAAATTCACTTGATATCTCGCGATTTTTTTTTTTTACCAACACGGACGGGTCCGTGACGGTAAAAAAAATACAGGATTGCGTAAACAATGCAAATACATACGTGGAGAAAGAAAGATTCTGCATATTTGAATTAATTAAGAGGATTTCATTTTAATCCCATGCTGTAAAATATTTTCATCCGACGTTCCATGCATGCTGCTTTATTTCTATTAATTCTGACAGAAAGAAATGCATTTACGAAATTTAATTTGCTTTATGACAAAGATATGATCGTTAGTCGAAATCCCAAAATCTTGCAAACGGTATGATGAATTTCACTTGCATATTGCTTTAAAAATATACCGCTGTCGATTGTAGTTCCATTAATATTAATATTTCACGAAAAATCTTTTTCTTCATTGTTGTCACATAAATGTTTTTTTGCTTTGTGACGTAAAAGATTCCGTTCTTCCTCGAATTTTTGTAACGCATCAAATAACGCGATTGAATTTAATGCAAATATCATTATACACGATGAATCTCGCTTTGTCTCTGCACCTTTTGAGGTAACTGTCGGAACAGAAGCGTAATTACTGCTGAATCTCATAACGCGCAATTTCTATTTCGCGTAAGCTAATTGCGCCGCTTTAGCCTCAACGACGTTCCACGATTGTCAAGTAGCGGGCGATCGTGTTTCGTGTTTGGTCGAGAATAAATCCAAGAAATAATCCGAAAATCGCTATCTGCCATCAATCGATAATCGCGTGCGATACAGGCCGAGGCCACAGGCTTTTATCGGCCGCTAATTGATTTCGAGATGCCGCGCGGAAGAAAAGGAAAGAAGCGAAAAGAAAAGATGAGAAAAGAGCCGAGACGCGCGATCCGATTACGCGGTAATCGCCTCCGCAATACCTTCCGGTCTCGGCGTAGAAATTCGAGATTTCGCTCCTCACCAATGGCCAGAAATGCGGCGTCAATATTGGAACACGAGACTGGAGGATCGACAAAAGGTTCCTTGTGCATGCCGCCGGGGAAGAATCGGTATATCATGGTACACAGAGGTGCACACTGGTCGTAGTGACCGATGGTCACACAGGCGTGAATTCCGAAGTGTATATTCGGTCAAAGCCGCGGTTGCATGGCAACGATTCGTTCTGTCGTCCTCGGTGCACTCGCCGCCAGCCTTGCCAGTTGAAAGTCCATGAGCCAGCACTGTCGGCAGACGCTTCGAGTCCATTCGAATTAATCGCGGAGAGAAAGGCGATCGCGCTGGCGACGCATACCTCTCCGTGTTCTCGACCGCTCTTCGCTTATACGTGTTATACGTTCGCCCTTTCCACCTTTCGCTCTATCTGTGTTGTGTACAAGATGTCCCAAAAGACTCACGTTTTCCTCGAACCAGAGGTATTTGCAATCGTACCGAAAAGAGAGTCGATTGTTTCGAGGATTTCTAAGTTGTGAATGATCGGAATTTGAGGATCTTCGGCGAAATATAAACGAGTTAAAGGGAAAGTTACGTTCCAATGCTTTTAAGAACTTGAGAAGAATTTTAAATCAAGGACCAATCAGAGCGGAATGTTTAAATAAAACTTATGAAACGAAGTGTGAAAATACGCGATTACGGCAACATCTTGAATGCCATAATTTCAATCGCACTTTATTCAGTTTCATCAACGTGGAATTGTGTGATTTATCCGACGAATAATTGTACTCACCCGTGTGTTTTTCGATCAACAGCGTCAAGTTTGTGATTTTATTCACGAATAAGCAATCTGTCGTTAATAAAACCGATCGTTCATCGACGGTTATTATGTAACGGAATTTCATGATGTACATATTTCTTTTACGTGTATTATCGTACGTATATTCGCAGTCCCGAATCGCGCGCGGTCACATCGCTAAAAGAATCGTCCACTGATCGTCGCGCTGCCCTTCCGGACACGTCGTCGTCGCTCGGTTGCATCGACAAACGGCGCGTCGTTGCGAAAGAGTTCATCGTTCCGGTGCACAGTCAAAAGCGTCCCCATCGGATGCACATCGTCGCACGTATCTCGCCGCAGCTTCTATGACACCTGAGCAATGTTCGCGCAACTCGTGACGGAAATACTTCTCTCTTTCTCTCTCTTTTTTTTTCTCTCTTTCACACTCACTCTCTCATTCATTCATTTGTTCTTTCTCTCTCTTTTTCTTCGCTCGAAAGTGCCTTCCGATTTCTCCTTTCGAGAATGCGCGATGGAATGGAGCAATTAGTAAAGTAGCAGACACAGGCAGAGCAGAAGGGAGTACAGCCTCGGTTGCTTGGCCTGACCGCCGTGTTGCATTGCCGCGGGATACTCTCCTGAAACAGAGGGCAACACTTAAATTTTCTGAAGACCCGCGGCACTTGGCATTCTCGCCCTCCTCTCCCTTTCCTTCACATTGCTCTTTTTGTTGCTCAGTCGAAATGGAATGCAATTTAGCTAATTATTTCCCGTAATTGGCGCGGTTTCTCCTTGACGAGATGCATTCTCGCATCTCAAAAAGAGAATTTGCCACTTCTAAATGAGTTACATGAATATACAAACACAATCTTAGAGCTGTCGAATATGAATTTTATATTTAAAGATAAGCTGTGAGAAATAGTGCTTACATCAGTAATAAATCAACGATAGTTATGTAATTATTCAATGTAAAAAATTAAAAACTTGCCACAATGTATCGTCACACACAAGACCCTTATATATAAAATCTTATATGAAATTTACATAAGATTTCTCAGAAGTTCACGCTTCCGATATTATTTGATGTTCTGGCATATTTTTTTATGTTGTTGCTAAACAACAATTGTTAATCACGAGCTGATAAGAAGCCGACACATGATCGGCGTCCTCGTATCATCGATTACTCACCGTTGAGTACGTGTACGGTGATCGATTTTGGTTGAGCATTACTGGGGTTACAAGTGTACCGTCCCGAGTCGGACGGTTTCGCTTCTTGCACCAGGAGGAAACTCGTCGTGCTGTCACCCTTTTCCGTGACCACGGAGACGCCACCTCTGCTCGAGTCGTAGCTGATTATCTGGAACAGAGATCGGGCGATCGTCCTGAGACAAGGTGACGTTTCTCGGGTTGGACGAGAAGTCGCGGTGAGGGTGGAAGCGAATGAGAAAACCAGCTAGCCAACGCCGGATACAGTTTTTATTGGGCAGTCCCGATGGGTATTGGCTATGAAGACGACAGGCGCAGAGATAAGCCCGTCGAAGGACTCCCTTTCGGTTCGCGGAGAGTACGGACGAGGGTGGAAAAAATACGAGGTTTCCCTCCTTTAACGAGAATTCTTAGCGCGTTCTACAAGATCGAAGATCGGGAAGAGGTTGTAAAGTACGGTACCTCGGGACGTCCGGTGATACGAGGAAGGTTCGCCCCGACGCGACGCCGACGTTCGGTGCAAATTACTTCGTCGGCGACTTATGCCCCGGAGGTATTTCCAAGATAAATATTATTCCGGGTACGGACAATTTTCCATGGCAGACCTTTATTTATTGTTTAGCTTTCTATAATTTTTAATTACCCCCTCGAGTTATTGGCAGATGCGTCAATTTTCTTGAAATGTAAGCATGTATTTTAATTTTCCTATATACATAGGAAATATATTGAGGAAAAAATAATGAAAAAACAATCTCCTATTAGAATAAAATATTTCACAATTATTATTTAAGCCCGCGTATTTACACTGGAAAATTGGATGCAATGTCCAAATGCTAGTAGTATACTCGTCTCAAGATCTCGACGAACGTCGTGTTTATCCTACGTCTGTTCCACTTGACAACGCTCACGAGTGTCACTTTAACGCGAGGTTGGCAGAATCTAACATTCGGTATACGCGAATGAAAGGAATAAAGAGTAGAGAACGTTGCGAGAGTCGAAAAGGATTTTTAAATAAATAATCCGCAGCCAGAACCTTACGACAATGTGCCTCCGTCTGAGAGGCACGTAAGCCTTCTTAAGAGATTGAGAATCGTAGAGAATCCTTGACAACATGTTGTTGGATATTTGCTTCTTGGCTGTGTTTCGGTGTTAAAAA
Organism: Temnothorax nylanderi; assembly: GCF_030848795.1. NCBI lineage: Eukaryota > Metazoa > Arthropoda > Insecta > Hymenoptera > Formicidae > Temnothorax > Temnothorax nylanderi. The sequence goes on from NW_027249136.1 coordinate 428,362, forward strand.
ATTCGGACATCATGTTCTCTTGCGATTATCTTGGTAAAAAGAAGTGCCGAATGAATAATCAATAATTATTCATTCAATTTCTCTCGTACGCTGTACTTTCATAGAGACCGTAGTTTTCCTTTTTTCCTACTTAAAAGTCCCACTAAAAATTCAGAAATTTTGTTACAGAGATACAATATTTTCTTTATACTGCAATAAACAAAAGAATCTAAAATTGTTATCATAAATAATAGAATTAAAATAGGTAATTACAACAGTATTACAGTATATTATTATATGCATTACTTAATGTATTGCAGTATAAAAGAGTTCTTCTATATTAAAGAGTCTCTTTGCTTTACATTTACAATTATTTACTTCGATGCACAGCTAGGTTCTAATATTATATTGCACGTTCAGATTTCTTTTATTCGCAAAAGGGCAAAATCTAAATGATTGCACGCAAAGCGTAATTGCTTCGTTCTAAGAACGAAAAGCTTTTTTAAAGTTTCTTTCATTAATAAGTGTGCAAATATAAGCTGTACTCGAGAAAATTTAATCTTTCCGGATTGCTGAAATTGCTGGGCGGCGGGGAATCCCGGGGATAAGAATATATATTGGTCGCGAAGCTGTTTATCCCCATCGCCCCATGGTCTCAAAGCGCGCGCGCGATTAATCGGACGAAAGTTAGCGGTCGCGCGCCGCCGCGCCGCGAGTTTGATAAGCGCCGAGCTGCTTCCTTCCGTTCCGTTATCTAAACCGCGCGTTGCGGTCTAACGCAGAATAATATACGAAACTTTCGTTCGAAAGTCCATAGTTAATCCGGCTATATACGAGCTATATACGAGGCGCAATAATGCCGGCGCACTCAAACACGTGCATCTGCCGCTCTTCCGCCGCTTCTGAGAGCTGAACTTTCCTTATCCTATATGAAATGAAACGCTGGCGCTCTGGGCTCGACGTTGGGTTTTTACAATCCGCCGGTAACTCGCAAATTAATGTTTCGAAGGGCGTTCGTCCCTTCAGATGCTCGTATACAAGCACAAAATTAAACAACGCCGACAAAGTTGCATTTCTGAAACTTACGTAACACAAACGTAAACTTACGTTTTAGAAATTTGTTAAACTTTTACGATCAAGCCGATGTAGAAAGTTTGTGCGTTCTTGTAACGTAAGCAATAAATCGAGCATGATCGCTCTTAAATATTCTGTGAGATACAAATATATATATATGTATTGAATGTTTGATGTGTCTGCGTTACCGTTTTCTACGTTACTCACGTTCGCGATACGCGCGAATTATTATTGTAAATGACGTTCTTGTAATTACTCGGGCGAGCGATGTTTCGAATTGAATTGATTTTTATTTAATTCTACTCGATCATCAGGATGGATAAATAATATCCAATTTTCAGTTCATTAATCGTATAAAGTGCTGACTCTGCATTGACGATTGAATTAAAACAGCGACCAATTACTCACCGATTAACTCTCGTGACTGTAAATCGATCTGGAATAAATGAACGTTACATTTAAATTGAATATTTACATTTTTTGTTCTGTCAGTTACAAAACGTTTATTATAATATTCTTCTTTTTTTTTCTTTTTACCTCTAACAAAAGATAATTATATTTTATATAATTTTAAATTATTATATTAATACGAGTTAATGTTAACGATTTTTAACTAAAAATAAATAAAATTATATAAAACGAGATTAATACGATAAGATTACAATCATAACTAATTTTCGTTCTCATCAATATTGAATGAAAATGCAAATTTTCTTATTTATTTAAAGAATTCTGAAATGTAAAAGATCCATAATTTATATATATAAATTTCGCGAAAAATTAAAGATTGCTAGTTGGCACAGAGAGACTCATTCAATCCACAACTTTATTGTGACTTTATTTAATATTATCAGCAGTAAGAGAGCGCAGCTCAATGAGTAAGATAATTTCAATGCGCGTTAAAACCCGTAACGTAATTTTGCCGAATTTTATAAAGATGTATGCGAGAGTTTGCACCACGGTATAAAGAGGCAAATGGAAATAAGGGGAGTGTCAACCTCATTACGTGCTTTTACTGAAAATCGACATTCCACGGAATTACCGGTCGGCTCCAACGAAACATCTTGAGTTCAATGGTCCGTTAGTATGATTTTCCTCCCTTCCACTTTACGGTTTAGTACTTTTATCTTATCAGTCTTCGCTCGCGCGCATTCTGATAACAGCACCCTCTGCTCTGCATCACGCCGTATTTTTACCCTTCCACCTTGACGTTCGTTCGTATATTTTTCCTCCTTTTCTTCCATCGTTTATCAAATTTTGTCATTTTAACTTAGCGCTTTAATAGTCTATTTTTGTTACCGTTAGTTAGTTCTTATCGCCGATTGTATACCACGTGATAGAAAATTGCAAAAGAACAAAATCAATTGCTTTGTTGAATAACGCAAATTATTGTCGCGTGATTGCTGAAAACGTATCGAAATTATTAACAAAGCGGTTGAATGCACTAGTTATATTACACTTGTAGCCGCATATTGCGCAACGTATGAGTTTTTAATGAATTTGCACGAAATATTAATTTGCTAATACATTAATAAATCGATTGACATCATAGGCAGATTATATGAATTTAAATATATATTTCTGCATATAAAATACGAATGGATTAAGCAAAATTACGGCGATGTCGTTCGCAGATATCGCACGGGATACGAAATGAAACGATGCCAGTTCGCATATTATTGTACCTGTCGTTTTTCCATTGGTTTAAAAAGATGCGATCATTTTTCGAATTTTTCATTTATTTATCCAAACTTCGGAAACGAGTTTACTCGTTTTCGCGTATGGAAACCAGTCGATTCTTGAATTTATTCCCAAGAGAAACGTATGCGATAATTCTGCTCTTACAGAAAAGTTGCAAGTCGGTTGGCTATCGCATGGCTTTTAATCAATCAATTTGCAACATTTCTGTAAGAACAGAATTTGCGCATATACGTTTCTTTCGCGAATAAATTCAAGAATCGAGCGGGGTGAAGCGCGGCGCCCGCGCCGCCCGCGGCGTGAACGGTTGACGAAGGCATCTCCCCTCCGGCCCCTCCCCTCTCCATCCGATATTTAACAGCTATGTTCATTCCGATCGCGTAGCGGCGGCGGCGGCGCGGCTCCGACGGTGAATTGCGGCCGCTAAGTGCTTTTCGCGTCTTTTTATCCGTTGGATGTGAATCTCGCGTGCGAACGAGTGTCGGGAGTGTCGAATTGAGTGACGGGCGATCGTCTCGAGTGCCCTGATGGTGCAAGTGGTCGCGATTAACGCGTCTTGCGACGTTCGAAGACGGCCGCGACGCAACCTACTCCTCTTCGGGCATTGCATATGGCGGATTTCAGGTGTTCTCGTTCGACGCAAGACGCAAGTGAGTTTGTACGATCGCATCTTTTTATTTGTTGAAAATGAACCTCGCATATAAATAAACGGTTCGGAGTGCTGTGTGCTTTTGATATAGACGGCGGTTATTATATGTTTGATTATTTCACGCGGCTTTTCTGAAAGGGACGTTCTCGCACTGCTTCCCGCGCTCTTTCCAAACCTTTCGTATATACCGCAGTCGCGTTATATCAGCGCGAGTCCGAAGTCGTGTCGCGCCTGCTCCGCGTTTCTCGTTTGCTCCTTTTTGCCTGTCGAGAAGTTTTGCGCGCGAACGAGTGTCCGGAGTATCGGACACAAAGTATCCAACCAATTCTGCCTCCCTGATCATTTTGAATTGCCGACAATCAGATAAGAATTAAATAAATTAATATTATAATAATTAAATTTTGGGACTTTAATTATGATTCACTGAACATTTATTTTTCATCGATACTTCTTTTTGCGATATTCGTCGTTTTTATTAATTTTTTCATTACGTTCCTTACGACTTACGTCACCATTTGCCATTTCGCTTGTTTTGATAAATTCAACCTTCAATCCGGAGCTCTCTCTCTTTCTCAGGCGAATTTTCTTCACACCGCTCAGCCGCGCCTCTTGCCGAGGAATAAAGTTGCCAGTTCTTACTTTGAAATCGGCTGTTATTTCAGGATTTCGTTGTTCCTCGAGGTGGCGAGCATCCAGCTGCACGTCGAACGCGGCAAATGTGAAATGTTTCCGAAAAGCGATGCGACCGACATACCATATTCTAGACTAGAGTATAGTATCGTAATGCCGTTGCTGTGTATCCTCGGGATCCTGACGTGTTTACCGTGGGATATATTCAATACCGCGCCCGAAATAACGCGAGTTTCACTACCGACCGACCAAACGTCCCGTTTAATCAAATGCAACATGGATCGTTCCATCCGGTTAGGCGTATCATTCGATATTCGTTGGGCAACAGCAAGAATCTCCACGGTAGATACTTTTTGGCACCCCGAAGGTACGCTGTACGCTGTACGCTTCTGTGCGCGCCCGCGCATTTGCTCGCCCGCATCTCGGAAAATTACACGAGTCTGTATTTAGCTTGCAACACATTTGGTGCTTAAATCTTTCCCTAATTTCACTTTGGGTTTCCTTATGCTGGAAAATTGCGTCGTCTTATTCCACGAAGTACTCCGAGGACAAAATCTTATCTATTTAAGTACTCGTCGTGTATAGCAAGGAATAGAAATTTCAGAGAAATCTCATTATTAATTGTCTCATTGTAATCTCTGTTATTATGCTTCGCAATATTACCTGAATATAATAATAATGTTAATATTATAGCAGTCTATAGTAATGATAAATAGCACATGTAGTAAAATACGTGTCTTTATACGAGTCGAATAAAGATTTATGGGAAAGCAGGACTACACATTGTCACAAATATGGTCACATTCCCCTACACACACACACACACACACACACACGCACGCACGCACGCATCAAAGCGTATTATTATTCTTTCATTTATTCAAATTTTATGCCCGATGCTTCACGTTCGCGTTGAAATAATAAGTTCGTTATCTCCTGACTGGGTGGAGTAGTCTCTCGATTTCTCACAGAGAATGTTTGAACTTGCGTAATCGGGGTTCCTGTATAATTAATGTCTGTCTACCAATGTTATTCTCCGCAAGGAAAATTGTGAGAAAATTTCAAATTTTTTACTGATTCTTGTTTTCGGTGTCATACATAATACCGAGAAGACGACCTTCATCTAAATAATCTTTAATTCGTGGCTAGTATGATGTCAATCCAGCCTTAATAATGAACGCAATTTGACTCGATTGACACATTAACTAATAATTTGCCAGGATGATCCATTTTCTTCATATCCATATTATAAGTATCGCTTTTCTTTTAAATTGTGAATTATCTTGCCTCTCTCATTCTCTCAAAGTCACTACGTAAGAGGAGTCCGTTTTGTAAAAAAAAACTGGGAAAAAGATATTTCGTTTGAGACGCGCATCACGCACGAACATAATATAAATAGCTTCTCAACGACTTATTAGTAGCTCTTTGCCGACATTTGAATTGTAACAGACATGCAAACGACTGTAAATAAAAATGGCCGGCGCTTGTCCGCGCAAAGGGATGTTCTCACTTTCGTACGTGAGTAAACGAAGTAAAGATTATACACTCGATTTGGATGTGTTTGCACGAAGATAAAGCGCCCACATGTTGTGCGTCGCGCGACGAATTGCTACGGATGGACAGAAAATGACCCGGTTTTACGAGTGTACATAAATCCATTGTTGTTTGTCTTACACGTCTTAAGGTCGATTTCTCGGTTAGTCAGGTTATACGACACAGACCGTCACGTTTCGGCAACGACACGTACTGGCACGACAAAACTTTAAAACATGCTTTTTAAATGAGACTGTCCACACTAACCGGCACCGATACGGACCGACCGACATTCTCGCAAAGAATATTTTGACGGTCTGTATCGGTCCGTGTCGGTGCTGGTCTAAATTACACAGTGTAAATTAGTAAACGGTAGAGAACGAACGCAGCAGAAGATGGACCAAAAAAATTTAATTAAAAACGTTAAGTCCTTCATATGTAATAAAATAAGCCATTTGAAATAGGTTGAATTTTAACAAGTCATAAAATTTGCATTGCAGTATTCTAAAATACTGGTAAAACTTGTTGTCATATTTTTAAGTAAGTCTTTGGACAATGTCTAATACTCCCCTTCAAGTTTTCTTTTTTTAAATATTTGATATACCCATTTTCGATTTCTTTCCTTCGTTTTTTTGGCTTTGGTTTCGTCTTTGTCTAAAAGTAAGGCTATATAAGAACCAATTCATCATCGTTGTAGATGATCCATCCAGCGTGACTGTTAAACGTCAGCTGGCGGACGGTTGCCGAAGCAGCCTGAACATACGCATATTTTGTCATGCCGGTGCCGATACTGCCGATACGTGTCGTTGCCGGAACGTGACAGTCTGTGTCGTATAGCGCGAATCGACTTTTACTTTACGGTTCTGTTTGGACGGTATCGGGTAATCTCTTACGTCCAGACATGCGGGTTACGCCTTTTTCGCGAGTCGACTCAAAGGACTGACACGTTTAGCGACAACGAAAGTTAATCGCCGAAAGGCATGCCACCCTTTATTTGGACGCGTCCATCGAGATCGCGTAGAGGATGAGCTGCGGCCATATTGGTTTAAGATTATAATTGCGATTCGTTCTCACGGGCATGGGCATTTTAATGCACTCGCGCTTCCAACGCGAGTTCCCATTTATCCAACGAACGGCAACCACTGATCTGCAAAACATGCTTTTATTCCTGTCCTCGTAATACCGCGGAAATCGATTTGGCAACGGTATCGGTTCCTCACTCTCTTTTCTTTTGGCAGTCTTCCATGATTGACATATAAATAAGATGGGATATATTATCCCGTTTAACTATTACATAATAGAATTTCTTTGAGATAAATCAATTGACTCTCGACTAATTTGAATGAAAACACATTAGAGAGAGCCAACAGAAATAAAATTAGATATTAAATATGAAATATCGTGCGATATACCGGCAGTATATACAGATTCATTGATTACTACATACAATAATTAAGCGTTATTATAGTACTAATTAGGAAATCACATTTAATATATCACAAATATATTAAATTTTCAACGAAATGATAAATTTCTCTTTATTCCTTTTGAGAATTTCCGAAATAAAATATTTTCTTCGTCGATTTTTAGCATGATATCAAGATATTATTTGCGCGTTTTAAGACACTTGGAACATCTTTAAGATATAGAGGTATTTCAATATTGTATCGTTCGTCGCGCATCTATAAGAGACGGCACGTCGCTTCGGGGTGTGGTCGCCACAACAGACGCGGGCATGAAATTCAATCAAAATCAAAGGGATAAGGTGTATCGGAGCGTGAAAGCAAACGCGCCCGGGTGACTCCGGTGGATTCCTTGCGGCCGGAAAATGTTTCGCGTCGCGGTGGATCGATCGGCGGGGCGACTTTATTATCGGAGGAGAATTTCAGTCAGTTCCCCCGAGACGATTCCTGGGGGCTGTTCCTCCCGTTCCTTATCGGTCGTAACGACCGTAGGTTTATCACGTCCGAAAGCCATCACAGCATCCTCCATCGGCGCATGAATCATTATGAGCGTACAAAATCGCGATTACGGCTATGAGTAGAGCGCGGTAGTTATTATCTCGCTCGGTCTTTTAATCGATCTCATGCGAACGCGCATGCAATCTCGTATGAGGTCTCTTTGCCAAAAGTATAGGAAGCGCTGACGAAATATTTAAAGAGGATGATCCAGAGACGCACCTCGGTCCGTTGAACTAAGTAAGCTTTCGCGGAAATCCACATGCGTAATCCTCCGAGTGCAAAGTAAAAAGTAATCAAGAATATAAAACGAAAGTATACACGTAAAGCTATTTCGAATATACCGATAACAATATTGACATAATATAATGCTACCGAATTTATTTTATTAGAAGTGAACCACATTCGATATCCAATAAGGCAATAGATGTCTATACGATGCCGTATCTAATATACCAAACGCTGTTTCTGCGAGAATACATCGGTAGGAAATATTCTGGGAAGCAAGATTATCGTATTAATTATCTATGTACGAAGTCAACGTTACCTCGCCCTCGCCTTACGTGGTGCTGTTAAATCCTCGCACGGGGTATTATTCTCGCACGGGGTATTATCAATATCTTCCATAGCGGGCATGGCTCGCGCCAGAAGAGAGAGGACGAAGGGACTGACGGAATGATATCCCGAGGAATTAGGGAGTCCCTCTCGGCTCATTTACGGTCCAGAACCCTTCGAGGTTGCACGCGTTAGTCACGCACGACGGAGTTCTCTTTAAGGTTCGCGAGCAAACGTTGTTTCTACGTACCCAGGCGAGTCCCAAAGCTCTCGGTCAGGGCTTAATGCGCCTAATGGAACCTCCTGAGTGCCGTTACCAATTTTGCCGCGACTCTCACGATTTAGCGGCGGGCCAGCCAACCAGGACATTATCAAAATTTATTGGCCGGTCAGCCGTTCGCAAACAGTCGCTGCCACCACCGTCGGAATGTTTTATGATCTCCCTTTGTGCGCGCGCACATACTTAATTCGTCTGCCAAAAAAACTTTGTTATCATACTGAAAGCTAGTTCAAAAGATGTGTCGTGGAAAAATCCCAAATCCCATTCGAATATATATCAATAAAGGATGCGATAAGAGATTTCATTACAATTAGATATTAAAATAGGAAAATAATGCAATATTTTTTCAATCTGATAGTTAATTCGTACTTTGTTTTCATATCATTAATCTTTATCTTTTTTATCATTTTTTAAGGTTTTTGTAAAAGAAGGAAGTTTTTAGAAGAATATTTGCATATCTATGTAAATATTCTTCTTCTATGTGTCATATTTTAAGAGCTTAAGCTCGAGTTTTTAGAATATATTTTTAGTTGGCTTAACCATAAACGTGTGCGACCTCTATGCGATATATTAATTATAATAAATACCCGCGCAAACATGTAACACTCTGCGTGTACTTTTATCGTGAACGGGCAAATATTGTCCTTTACCTCTCTCTTTGACGGTCGAGATTGTGACGAAAATATTTCAGTCGGAATTACATCGAGAGAAAAGTGCCTCGCCTCGAAAGATGCAAATACCGCTCGATAAATTCTTAGCTACGGAAACATTTCAAGTTGCTCAACATTCTTGTATGACAGCAGGTGGTTAAGTGCGCCTATCGTCCCTTATCAGTGCTCTAATCGGAACTGTTCGACTTCCTGGAGTTCCAGGCGAAGTACCTAATTAGAGACGACCTTCGCCGACGGCGACGTCTGTACGGCCATTTATCACGCATCTCTTCGCTGCTATTACCCCGTGGCGAAATTTGCGAAAAGCAGATTTCATCTCAAATAGCCATTCGGAATTTCTGCTATTCGTATTGTCATAGGTTCTCCAAATTATACGGATCGAAAAGAGCGAAATAATCAATTTTTAACAGACAAACTTTGTTCTAGAAGAAAGCTTCATCATTTCATTTATAATTTTATTAAAAAATAATCTTCCAAAATATGATACAAACTTTATATTTTTTTGTCACAGTTAAAATGTCTCCTGTACTTTTTCTAGAAATTATTATATTACATTTTTTCTCGACATTATTAATAAAATAACCATCTTTCTGTTAAGAAATTTTCTCATAATTAAAAAGTTTGTAGAGTTACGAAAGATTATGCGTCAATTAAAGCAGAAAATAAAAATTTCTCTTACTTAAGAGAATTAAGAGAATACATAAATCATTAGGATGTTATGTACTTATTTCGGACAGTTGTTTGTAGAAAGTTAATGACAGAAAAATTTCTCGAACGTAATAATAACGACAGCAGCAGCGACAATAATAATCTCGAACAACCGTGTACGCAATAAACATGACGAAGAAAGACGGAAGTTTCAGCCGGTGCGCGGCGCTGAAAATTTCATCTCGCGGAAACTTGGTCTCGCGGCGGCGAAGCAGAAACTTATTCGACGCGTTGCCTTCCGTGATATTAGAATATATCTCGAGAAGTAGGATCATCATTAATTATCCGTGCGCAAAGTCAACGTTGGCCAGAGTCGCGCGCGTCAGTAATAAATCTAGGTCTCGCTAATCGTGCGATATTGCAGCGTCGTCTGCGCATTATTCGTTGCGTGTAAACTTGGCGCTCTTAACCTCGGGGTGTTACCCAAATGTCGGTTCCCGTAGCAGGATGACTGCTGAAGAAATAGAAATAATAACGGATCGGAAGGAAGGAGGATCGAACTCACCGCATCGTTGTGATTCCAGAAAATGTAGGCAGGTGGTTCTGGACTGTGCAGGACGACGCACGTGAGATTGATGGTGCTACCTCGATTGATGAACAACTCCGGCGCACCCAGAATCTCGGTTATTGGCTCTGAAAAGTAAAAATGTGACTTTTTTATATACGTACGAACAATTTTTTTACCTGGTTTACTCTAGACTATCGCGAGTATATCTATGCCTGCTCGGAGAAGGGAGAGGAATGGGAACTTGTAGGTACAGACTGTACACATGTAAGGGTGACTTATTATCAGGACTGTTTTGCTGGCGGAAGAGAACAGTTAGGTGCCATAATAAGTTACGGTCGTGTAATTAAATATTACATTACACGGGAGTAAAGGGAAGAAATATTTCGTGTTTTTCTCCCTACGTCGCGTCGCCGTACATTTCTCCCTTAGCAAACGAGGGCGCGTAACTCTTGCCCGGATTAAATTCACGAATCCGAGTACGAAATTACGTCTGCGCTTAGAATCCTTATTTCATGCAAATGTCAGACAGTTATCGCGGAACACTTCCCAGCGATGCGTTATGATTTCTCAGTGCCTCGACCGAGCCGCCTTCTTCGCGAGTGTATCGTGATTCGTGAGATGAAGACGCGCTCTCTCGACTTTCTTCCGCATTAAACTTTAGAATCCGAATACGCGGGGGATCCGTATCGCGCGTCTCATGACTTTACGTGCGCTTTATGTAAATAACGAATATTTGTCACGTTACGCTTCGGGGCGACAGTTTACCATGCCGACGCAGAAGGCAACTTCTTAGCTTCTCGCGCGCCGGATTAAATCTAAAGATTTAAAGATGAGATTCCGTTGCGACCCAGAATTTTACGTTTCTTTCATGTAAATGTCTCCTGGATCGACGCATCTTATTTTTGTGATTCTTCAGCCACGCGTTAGTCTATACAAAGCACAATGACGCTGGCAGGATAAGGAGTGGGCTCTGCCTTTTAACGCAAAACGTCGTAATACGGAATCTTATTATTCATATCACCACAGAGGATCTAGGTACGTGTTTGCAAAACAAAAAGGCAACATTCATTACCGTCAGCGCACTATAAAAACAACAAAGCTAATCCCCTCTATGTATATCTTTTTATCTCGAATATTCCGCGGGAGAAAACTTATCCCACCTGCCATAAATGTCGCGTTTGGATAACAAAGTTTATTTTCTGATAGCCTGGTACATTTTGTTGAAGTAAACATCTTCGCCATTGCGATTTAAAAATTACAAACATTATTGAATAATTTACATAATTGTTTAACAATTTACATTAGAATGAAAAAGATATAGATATAGATATAGAGTTTTTTAATGATTCGAAAATATATATATCACATACAGGAATATCTTTTAATATTTTTAGTTAGACATTAGAGTAATATAATCGCAATATATAAATTTTTGCAAATCCGACACGTAGTCTGTCACACGCTATCGGAAAGGATCGTAATAAACTTGTCGCCCATTTTCTGTCGAAGTTCACATTCGAAATTCAAATTCGAAAATCGAAGCGACAAGATTGCGCCGTCGTGGCTTAGGACGAGCGACTATCCCTCGACTAGGGAATTGACACACACAACGAGGTCGTTATGGAAAGTTGAATTAGGGGCTCGCATCTGTCGGGAGAATTATGCAGAATTACACGCGGTGATCCCGGCGGGCAGGCATTATCCCCGGAAGTCTCCTCTATCGGCCGCTCCCGCCACCCTTTTATACCGCCCTTCGATAATAGTCCGTCACGGAGAGTGAATCAGACCGAGGTTGCGCGCGCGCGCGCGCGCATGTTGGAAATTTATTTATAATGCCGAAAAATGCTGAGGACGTCGACATGCCTGGGTATTTATAGTCCATGCTCGGACGAACGGACGCACAGACGGACGAGCGAACGGCCCGTTTTGTGTCCTTTTGTGGTGCTGAAGAGTGATGCGGTTGACCTGGCCTCTGTCCCTGCCTTCGAAAGAGCACTTTGAGGCGCTTCATGTATAGAGAGTATCCGGTATCTGTTACTGCGGCGACGAACCTGTTCCCGTTGTCCGTGCGTGTATGCGCACACGAGTGTGTGCGTGTGCGCGTGTATTATAGGGGAGAAATAGGAGGAGAGAGGTCAACCGGTAGATCGATGTGAATATTTTCTAGACGGCCTCTTCTTCGAGGATTGACCGAAATAACCGAGCAGCGTGCTTTACGGCTTTTGTGCAACGGATGATACCCTGGGTACGACGGTTAACCCCTTCCGAGTGGTTAACGGTACCGAGACATTCCCTCTGTCTCCGTCTCTACGTTCGCGCTTTCTCTTTCCTTCACATTGCGGAGCTCTTCCTTCCGGATTTCTCGTTGAATCCGGATTTCGACTTTAAAACCTTCCGACGTTTATTTTTAAGTCTACAGCACTTCGTTATATCTCGCATCCTTGTCACCTACCTTTCTCCATGATTCTCTTGTTCTCTTTATTTTTCCACCTCTAAGCTCGTTCGTTCCATATATGCCTTCCATTTATTTTAAAATTCTCAAGTGTTAAAATGTGCAATAATATAATATTCTAATATTTTTATACAAATTATTCAATCACAAATATATCTATTTTAATTTTTTAATTAATTTTTGTTACCAATTGTATTAATTTTTCTACAATTAATATTATGTATATATAATATTACTACATTTATTTTATTATAATTTTCAGTATACTGAAAGAACGTTGGACTGTACTTTGCAAGCTCCACTTCATGTTCGTGTTCCGTGGTAAGTAAATTCAGTCATCTGTGTATGTACATTTTCCCAATCTTTCAATTTTTTTTGCTTCTTTATCAATGACATCGCTATCCCTATCAAGTGGTAGTGAAAGCGGCGCCTATATGAATTGATCGATAGCACGAGTGTACGCTTTAATGTCGGTTAACCGCGAATAAAAGCCGATCTCATCAGACGACGAACCTTCGAGGCTCCGTTAGGTCCTTCAACGAAAAGTTCTCAACACTCTCGATTCGCTTGCGTACTCGTTACGACCTCGACCCCGTTTCAAATAAACGCAAAGGAATTAGTAACGTCAGAGTGTAAGCACCGCCATTTCTCTAACCAATCCTGATCATCATTCGTATTCTTCCGGAATAGTTCGACGAAAGCGTTGAGAGATCATCGTCCGTCGACAGACACTTTATACTCTTTAGCAGATTTTTAAGTGCTTGTTGATACATATAATCATAAATCGTTTAGTCTAAAATTAATCTTGACACAATGCCACTTTCTAGATATGATTCATAGTGAAAATTAAAATCGATCTCTTTCTTTGATTAACTGAGTGCGATATGTCCAATTCCATATTAAATACACAAGTTTCGTTATTTATTGCAAACAGAAAAATAACTTTAAATTTAGACATGTGGAAACCTTATTATCTTCAATAATAGCATAATGTAGCTTTGTAAGAGAGAGAGAGAGAGAGAGAGAGAGAGAGAGAGAGAGGGGGGGGGGAGGAGAGGAGAGGGAGCAGAAGGTGATGTCCCGCATAACGCTCTCATTTGAAACTTTATTAAAGAAGTTTGTCACGCGATTTTGCGACACGGGTGCTCAGATGAATAAAAGATGTCGATAGACGACGGGAGTAAAATGTAAACTAGGATAAGTTGGACGTCTTGAAGCGTCGTTCAAGAAGCATTCGCAAAGAGCATTGTCTCGAGAAATCGATTTTGTCTTTGCTTCTCGTGCGACACTTTTCGGAACTGGCGCGTTTTGGATCCGGGTCAATGTAATAGCGTTTCATAATTCTGATGAATAAAAACGGAATAGAATTCTAAAGCTGCTGAAAAATTATAATATATCAGGAAGAATCAACTCTATCCTATCTCTAGACTCTAGAGTATAAATTTGAAAGGAAAGATACAAATTAGAATTATTAAGTTATGATATATCTTTTTAATGAAAATTTGCAAACACTGATATAGTAGAAAATTTCGATAAATTTAAGTATTCGACTTAAGTGTCGATGGGACTTTAAGATTTCTTTAATAATTACTAAAGGAAGGAAAAATTTGATTAAAAGTATCAGTAATATCATAAAAAAATTAATGTTACAAGATCTTATAGATCCAAGGATTAGCAGAAAACTTGTACAAACTCGATTGTACTCTTTTGTATAAAAGAAACAGCAATTTACAAGTGGTAAAGCAAACTTTTCCCGATATCTTCTTTTTCCTTAAAATAAACGCGTTTTTTCATCCTTTCGAAAATTTCATCTTGCATTTAACAATGTATTTCTAAGGCACGTTGGATCATTTCCAGGAATCCGTAAGACCTTTATCCGCTCTCTCGATTTACCTATTACGATCGATCGATCCGATCGAGTACGTTGCCGATACACGCGTCAGTTGTGCGAGAGCTTCGCATTCAGAATCTGTATTTGTCGAACGCGTAGAATACACTCGCTCCCGATGTTTGACCTAAATAAAGCACAATCGTGAATGCCCGTTCCTTCCTGCTGCGGTTTCAGCAAGGTGCAAACTGCATCCGGTCAGTTCGATCCGGTCGATCCAGTTCAGTTTACATCTCGGTCTTGGAAAACGCGCGCTATACGCTATACGCGATAACAAATGGCGCACTGTCCATTGCATCGATTCAATCCTGACTTTTCTCATCGCATTCACTTTACGTACTTCGGACTAACAAAGCGAACTTTAAACAAATGTAACTGAATGTTACAAATTTACGCATTTACGCATTTACGCATTTACATGGTTATCTTTCTCTTTTTTTTAAAATTAATTATCGAACAATGAGCACAAGTATTCAAACTGATTTTTCAAATTTATACAAATATCCATATAAAAGCAAAATTACATTATTTTCTCGTTATACGATGTTAAACTTCCGGCAAGCTATTTTTTCAAAAAGAACGTTTTAAAGATCGAATTCATTCAATGTAAGTTGGAATTCTGATTCAGACCGATCTTTTGTAAGCGCGATTGAACTGCATCGAACTTAAGGGATGCAGTATATTTCCTGCCTTACGAATACGGCGGGCGAGCGCGCGTTGGACGAGATGTTAAATTGCGTTTAGGCGATCCGATCTCACGATGGTATACGTGTCTGCCGAATACACCAATTCGATGCAAATAGACAGTGATTTCGGGCGAAATAGGGAAACGCGCGATCAACTAGAACGGGGGACACGGCGGTCGAAACGGAGTGAAAAGCGCCATAAGAAACGAAGATTTGTTTCTGGCGCTACGGCGAGCGAACTAAGGTTGATCTGATTTGCGAAATGAATCTTTACGATCGGACATTCGCGCAACCGTCTCTTCGGCAACTTCTCTCGCAGTGTCCTCCATTTCGTTACTCTCTTTCTGCAGATCTGAGCTTTTCAATCTCCGGAAAAGAGTACATCCCGAGATGTGTAATTTCATGATTGTGACTTTGTTTCATGTTCTTGTATCTAGATTAGAGAAACGGTAAAGACAAATCGATTACACTGAGAAAAAGGATTTGCTGTATTAGCAAATATTTGTCATTATAGTGACAATTTGCTGCGATTTTGATTTGCTGCGGGTAGCGAACTTTTTGCTATTGCAACAAAAGGTTGCTACCCGCAGCAAATCAAAATGTTTGTTGTCACTAATTTCTCTCAGTGTAGCGTTGAAATTACCTCGCAAAATTGAATGAGAGTCCACCAAAAATATTAATGTCACAATCAGTTATCATTTTTATATTTATGGAGCGTGATGTATGTATTATGCTACCGCTTGTGATAGCCAATAATCTCGAGTCAAATATCGTAGAAAAGTAACGTACCGAACTTACGAGTAAGCTTGCAGGTAAAAACAAGGTCGCATCACGAATTATGATACTCGCGTCGGCTATGCTTGTCGAAAGTGGGTCGCTCGGGTACATCCCACTGGGAGTAAATTGATTCTACGCTCGGGGGAAGAATACGGTAAATGCAAATCGTCGCGTTCTTCTTTCGTTCCGACTGGCCCGGGTCGAACCCGCACTTTTGATAGCTCAAATGTCGCTCTCCGTACTACCGTCGCGTCCGTCGAAACCGTGTTACACCTCCGTCGAATACCATCATCGAGGAATGGCGCCCGGGGTCGACTTCTTCTCTCGTTCTCACACGCCACCGCGACGGAATGCAAACTGGTTATTTCTTGGTCGCCCGTTCGAGGGCGAATCGGTAGATAGAGACATGAGCATAGGGATAGGGGTCGTATATAGCGGGAGTAAGCAAAATGTAGAGACTCATGAATACAGATTTACCAATTTTCTTTGCTCTTTCCGAAATAGAAAGAAACCAGATAATATATCGGAAAAGAGATTTGTAAATAGCGAGATTTTATTTTAATTTTAATAACATTATGTATATGTATAACGTATATACTTATTTTAAAAGTTTTTACAGTCTAAAATTATTTGATAAACGTTATTTAAACATGTATAATTATAATACGTCTTTAGGCATATAAAATATGAAATGAGTGTTTATATTGACGCGATTTGCTACGAGAAGAAATTTATTCACTTCACTGGACAAGGATAAATTAAATTTCAAGTTCCATAGACTTTCCTTGCTCACCGTTATCCATGCGAAAAATCTTATTGATCCTCAGGTCCGTATTTATAATCACTACATGCATTTTCTATATATAAAAAACCATGAAATACTCAGAATAAAATTTCTTATCTCGAAATACAGATGGTTTAAAAAGACCTCTAAATATTACTTATATGATATTTAACCTTTAACTGCACGGATGGGAAGCGCTATTTTTGTTACGTATTTTCTCAGTTATGCGAGATATCAGTTATGTATTTTATTTAGTATGTACTCTGAAACTTACATATCTTACATTATACTTTTAGAGAAAATAAAAAAAAACTTGTGGGGATTCCTGCAGATCCCACCTGTGACTATATGTTACTAAAAATAACGCGTGTACTTAAAGGTTAATTCTGGAAGCATACAGACTAATAATAAGCACAAATCTCAAATTTTATTTTAAAATATTTGGGAAGAAAAAATTAAGTAACAACTAAATAAAAAATTATTCTTTCCTATGGTCTATTCTATAGGTTGATAGATTGGTACAAATTCTCCTGTCAATTAAGATTCAAGTAAAAGTATTTTTATTCCAGAACGCTCTCTCGATCAAACATAATTAATTGTTATCTTAGGCAAGGAATATTTCGAATATTCCTCTGCTGACGCGTAGCCTTGGTGTTTGTTATTGTGTACAGCTGTTATGTTATCGCACTGTGTTTACGCGAGAACATCGCGCTACCATTCTCATACAAAAATTCGGGCCGACAGATAGCATCGCAAGCCACTCCGTATGTTATTGCGCTAGTTACCGAAACAAGATTGACACGTGAAGAAAGAAGGTGCGATAGCACTGTTTGCACTCATCAAAGCAATTTGTTCATTCTTGTTTATTCACAATTTATTTGCTTGATTTGGTTTTATACATGTCGTTTCCTAAAAGATTTATCGTGTTGGGATAGCAAATCGCACGTTTTTAAATAAAGACCAAAATTCTCATATCATCCGCATGATCGCGATTGGTCTCCAAAATGAAAAAAGCAATTTTTACGACGGACTTCCGCTAAGAACATTCGCCGGATTGGACGACTACGAATTTGAACGGATTTGACGCTTTTTTCTCGTAAGCCATTTGGACCGAGGTCGGGTCCCCTAGACGGAAGGATATCATCGATAAAAGCAGGTTTTCGCTGGCATCGCTCCTCGTCTGAATGGAATATAAACGGGGAGCCGGTTTTCCCCTATATCCTTGTTTGCGTTCGCGCAACGTGATCGAAGAGGCGACCAAGCAACTTGCGCGAGCTCTCTCCACGATGACCGTCGAGCAACTTTAACCGTTCGGGACCGCCATTCGCATTGATTACTTTTTTATTAACCATCAGGAGCAGTGATCCATGCGTATTCTCTCTCTCACTCTCTTTACGTTTTCTTCTCTTTCTAAAGTAAACCGTAATGCCGTTTATCATATGAAAGACTCACGCTACTAGTGATTGAAATTTCATAACTGACGAGCTACGATTTTTCACGAAAATTCAAAAAAGATGTTTTTTTTGTTCTGTAAAATTGCTACTTCAATTTAGCTCATTACATGAACTATCGTTTTGTTCTCATCGAGCGTATTATCGTATTCTATAATTTAACATAGCGTATGTTTACTGCGAAAATTTTCGATAGTATTTAAAGTGTTGGAATTAAGAGATAACTCAAGCTAAAGCATAATAATGAAATCTAGGACCACCGATGAGTTTGGATAAGTTAATTAATCTGCTCGACTCGTAACGTCACGCATTCATAATTAGATGTCAATACGACTATTATCGGCGGTGATATGGTTTCGCGTGTATTATCGCAGGTTTTATTGATTCCTCTTTCATGAGTTCCGTGGATCCCATAATCACGATTATTTCCGCGATACATATGTACCACTATCTCGTCGAAAAGCTCGAAATTAGTTTTACCGTTGCAATTACCGTCGCCGAGCGGCGGAATTTGATTACACGCAAACATCGATTCGGGGCGGTCGGAACGAGCGATTGCGATTTTATTATCGTGTACATCGTGGTCGTAGCCGGCGGTCTGCGCGGCATAAATCGAAAAAGCCGTTCTTGTCGCGTTTCTATTACCAGCGTTACAGTCGACGGCGCGCGGTGCGCGGCGCGAGGTTGATCGAAGGAGCATTCTAAAAACATATATCTCGAAAATAGTGATAACATGACGACTGTAAATTATCGTGCATCGATCTGATAGTTTCCGAATGGCCAATAACGATGCGTTATTGGTCATTTGAAAACTGTTAGATGAGTAATAACTTGTAGTCGTCGCTATAGTAATATATTCAATATTCAAGTATTATATTTAGTTTAAGCGCCGCTGTACATTTTTAAGACATTTTTAAGATTAATAAAACGATAATATTTTTTTACCAGTCGATAGATTCGATACGCACTATAGCTTTCTCGCGACCTGCTAAATTCCGTTTTATATTTAAATATTATTTGATAATGGCAACGTCGAGTTTTTTGACCGAGTACTCGCAAACTGACTTTACGTGTGTGCACTTTCGCGTCGTTTTCCACAGATAACGGCATTGTTTAATGCCATTGATGGTATTGTTTGATCATGAACTTCTGAAGTACGTCTCGTGGAGAACTTGGTGCTTTAATCGTCTTTACCGTCACGCAAAGATGCAACCGTTAAGAGCCGCGGCTGCGAGCTATACGAGAATAGAATATATGGTGACACGGTAAATAGACTTGTTTCCTAAAGTTCGCGATCTTCCCCTCTCTCTTTTTCCGCTACGAGAATACTTTTTATCAGCGACCGTTTGCAGAGGCGTCTCTCTTATCTAAGTTTTTATTACTTTCGCCGATGGAAGTTTATTATGTTTGGTACGTTTCTAATATCGAACGATACCCCCATTCGTGACGCAATTTCAAATGGACAGATGGATTTTTCTATTGCGACGGAAGATCATTCCTTATGTCACCTCAAATTATATGACAAGTAAAAATATCGAATATAAAACAAATTCAATATTCATATTCCTATTTTACATATACATACATATACAATTACAATACACCATTATACATTTGAGTATACAGAACAAGTAAGGGAAATAAAATGTTCTGAGTAATAAAAAATATTTCGAATATTCTGCGAGAATACAATGGAAAGATCAAAATAAAGGACCAACCCTGTGTAAAGAAATCTACTTTCTCAGTTACTAAACGCTGATTTATGTAATTATTTATTCTGCTTGCAATTGTTCGTCCGTGCTTGTAGAAGTTTCATTTTCCGTGCTTGAAGTTGAAGTAGCCAATTACTATCAGATTAATGAAGAACTTAGGAGAGAACTGACTTTTCACTTTGCTGACGGGTTGAACCTTTCAAATCCAGAAAAAGAGAACAATGTAGCAGGAAAATGTAACGTTCCGAAGAAAGATAGGTAAAACGATAACAGGTTTTTTAAAGATTATTTGAATTACTCTGCTCTCAGAGCAGATAAAAGATACATTTTTAACTAATAATTTATTAAAATCGTGTTATATCATTTATGAAAAATTACCTCTATTTCGTATGCGTACACGCAAAATTCAACTCAAGTATACACGTGCACGTCGAATCAATATAAACTAATAATAGAAATTAAATTTATTTGTTTTTCAAGCCCTTCAAAGGGCTTCGAGGCGGCTAAAAGACATCTTGTGCATGCAATTCCAGTTTGTAACAGGAATTGATTTCCGTTGTTCGCCAATGAAGCGAACCGCGTCTGAACATCTCGTTCATTTCTTCGTTCTCGCTGTTTTCCTTGTTCCCGCGAGTGACAGTTTTCCGCATGGCCGCGCATCGCGTCGTTTTCTGCGCGACGTCGGCGTCGTCCTCGTCGAGGAAGAGGTATCGAGACGCTTCGCCGAGCGCGAACGACGATGATGAAACGAAATTATATGGTCTCGCCAATATCACCACAGAGCGAGATATGTGTGCATTGTGTGCGAGTTACTTTCTCCTTTATAATGCATATTCTCGCACTTCACACATCCCTGATGTATAAACACGCGATAGAATATAGATTCAAGAAATAAAGTTAAATCTATCGAGCATGTCGAGTCAAAGATTGTGCGGAAGACTATACAGAACCTCCGTAAAACAGTACAGTTCGAGTAACATCCACCACAAACTTAACGTTTGTCATTCCGAGCTAAAAGCTCGACCATTCCTCTTCCACCTCGTTCTGCGCTCCACCGCACCGACCCCCCGTATTCCAGCCACATATAGAGGAGGCTTTAACGCGTCCTCCTTTCTAAGAGGCGGCACGACCTAAACTTTCCCGCGTGAACCCGAGAGCTTTTCTTAGAACAACGATACCTTCTGTGCTCAGGGCTAACCACCGAGGATACTCCGCGAGCCACTTAACGCGAAAAGTCCTTTAAGACCCGACGACACATATGCAGATGGTCTTTTCGACGACGAAATCATCACGGTCGACAAACTCGGATGAAAGAATCAGCAACGACTGCAAAGTCGACGTTAGAATACGTAACCAAGCTTGTATATTAACCGTTCTTGTTTGCCTAACGACAAGAATATATATACGAGTATATGGATACAGTATTATGTAATATCGCATAAAATGCATTCTTTGAGGAATATCCGTGGCGAACAAGACTCTTTTCAAATTAAATCTTTGCTTTATACTTTTCGTTTCTTTGATCTAAAGCACCGTTAATAATACGTATATATCTCGCTATTTTTGTATATTCTCTTTTTTTACGTATTAAAAAATACCTATCCTCTTTGTGACGTAAGTAAGAAACGCGTTTACGTGAAGCATTGGGGCAGTGGACAAAGATGCATAATGTAATTGTACATATGTAACAATTTCTCTTAGCGGAGTAATAAAATTATATCTTCTCATCTTTATATTATAACAGTTTATAAATGATATATAAGAAATACGTATAAAACTAATATTTTTATTTGTATAATTTTCATTAAAGCAATTAAACATGTAACAGCGAGGAGTTTCCTCTAGTTATGGAAAAACAGAGTCACAGACATTTTTATAATACTTCTTACATATCACTGTAACGTACTTAGCAAATACGTAAAATTATATTATGCATTCGTGTCCACTGCCTCCACTGCTTGACGTAAACGCGTTTCCTACTTGTCTAGTCACAAAAGGGACTGTTTACGGCTGATACACAGCGTATGTTGGCGCATGCAGAATGCAATGGTTATATTGCGGGAAATTGGAATCTCTGGTCAAGCTGCTTTTATCGAGTAAGGAGATTGTGCGCTATCGCGTATGTACGCGCTACGTAAGCATAGTTGCATTCTCGCGAGATTGCTTGTATGTCGTATAATCGTTATAGTGCCCTACGGCTTGTACCGCGAGACAGGCTTTTGCGACGTGCAAGAAGAAGTTGCACTTTTCATCCGCGTACAATCGAATATTTTCTGTTCTGAAAGAATATCGCTAAAAAGTACGGCGCATTGCAATAAGTAGATATACGCATATGGGAAAGTAACGTAGCGCTAAAAGTCTTTCCTCTTTCAGAATATTTTTCTCTATCGAAACGGCGCGCGATCGCTATATTCTTCGCCATTTTCCGTTTTGCAATATTTTTCAGAAATTTTCGCAACGGTAAGCGCGTTGCGAAACGTGACACGCACGTCGGGACGAGCGAAATAAAAATCGCAGATTACGTTCTTTTTCCCGCGCCATGTAAAACAGTGCGGTCTAGGAGACCCTCTTAGCCGTGACGACGTACGTGCGGAGGTTGCGCCTTACTCAAAATCCCGGGGGAACGGGAACTGCCGCGCGGATGCATATGCGATGGGAAGGCAAGAGCCCGGCGGCCTCTTACGATTCCTCTATCCGCTACATCAGAGATATGATTTTTGTTGCGTACGGATAAGCTCGACTTACGTCGTCGGGTTGGATATAGAAAACTTCCAACGGAACGGCTATTAGACAAAAAAATATGTTTTTAAAGATCTGGAAACGTAACGTGAAAATGTACGATATCAAAGAAGCTTTATTTTTATTCTTTGATGGATTTCAAGTCGATACTTTAGGCAATCTTTGAAATGCGCAAAAAACTATTTTCTAAAAATATATTGAGAAGCTGAAATTTTACTAAGAGATTTGAAGAGAAACTGAAGAATTTCCAAAGTGGTAGCTACTCAATAATTACAAATTACTCTCTCTCTCTCTCTCTGATGTAGTTATTTTTTCTACTCACAAAATAGTTAAAATCTCTAAAAAGAATAAAAGCGTTATATTCTTGAAACATTAAAAAATTCTCAAGTATCAACGAGCCATAATGCGACGCTTTATGATATATTCAGCTATTTTCTTGCGAGCTCGCGTTCCTTCGCGATGTACGTTCACTAACGATACTCGGTGTATACAAGCACACGATGTTGCTAGCTTGTCACTTCGGTCAGAATGGATGACACTCGGCCGAGACCATAATTTATGGTACGCCTGCGAAAAGAAGGAGTGATACACTTCTTACGGTCGAAGCTCGGCGAAATAAAAGTCGTGACACCGCCCCGCGGCGCTTCGTCTTTATGGCAAAAAACGGCGGATTTTTGCGATATGTGCGACGACGAGCAACGTGAAATTTCCCGACGGGCATTTATCCAAACGCATACGTAATCGTAAAATTACGAATGTATACGGGTAAGCGAGGTTTTGCTACTCTTTCACCAAGAAGGACCGTATAATAGTATGATGGATGATGGTTTCGCGTCCAACACTGCTATTTCGTCATCATTTTTTCGGAAACTCCTAATTATGCATTGATAAAGTGCATTCACGTAAAATTGTAATTTACGACGTAGCTTGTTGTGGAAATGTTCCATTTGCTTTGTCAACCATGATAGAATCTCTCGTGTGCATCATAATTGATGGTTTATCATATTATCTCTATCGTAAGGCTTTTAATCTACAAGAAGGGAAAAGAGATTGAAGTAATTTAAATTAAATTTCAAAAATTACAATTGCAAACCTTTCTTTCATGCAATCTCAATGCAGTACTTTCGTGTTTTTTTTTTCAGTAGAATATATATATATATATATATATATATATATATATATGTACACTATATGAACTAATAAACTCTCTTGCATGGTAATATAATATATGGTACGCTGCAAGGAGGACAAAGTACACCTCATATCTAGAACTTGAGTGTCGTGACCGTGTAAGAAAAGTGTGTCAAAGATAAAAATGGTCCGCTACGTTCGCGCCGTTCGCGGCCCCGTCTGGGTCAAGACGGAATTCTTTGAGCAGTAGGACACGTATGGTAATGTTGCCGTCACGAGATCCCCAAAAGACTTCCAGTGCACTGGTCTATGGTGCATATGTAATTGCAATACCTAACGTTCTGGAAAACCGCAGCTTCGTCCAGTTGCGACGAACGTGGAAAATTAAATCTGATGCATGAAAAGTTTAAGTATATTTCGGGAAAAGATAAAATTCAATAGCAACTTTTAAAATTTTGTCGCAGGCAAATACCTCATTCTGATAAAAGTTTTAAGAATGTACTATTTGCGTGTAGCATTATAACGGAAAGATATTTTTTTATAAAGAAAATAGGCTTAAAAGAACGAATAATCATCCTAAAAAAGTTTGATGCAAGAATAACGGAATATCCCGAGACGACTTTCGTTCATTATCGAAGACACATGATCTAGGAAGTTGGAATGCAAGCCGGAAGCCTTTCCCGTTTCGCGACGCAGGAAATTCCGGGATTTTTGTCATCCCGTTTCTTGAAAGAGCACGCGACGTAAACTTTGATCTCGCGAGCTTCACTTAAGGGAAGAAGCTTCTTCTCGGAGCTGTTCCCCGAGCTAACAACTGATGGCACTCGTGTGTCACTTAAAGTGCCGACCTTTAAGCCACGACGACGTGTATGGAGATGTTCCTACAGCGATAGGGTCTCGAAAGGGCGGTTACGCGGCTGCATACCTAATGGATGACGATACGTATTAGAAAGTTGGCTCTTGTTTTCTTCGTTCTTCCGATCCTTCTGTTGCCATTCGCGAGGGCAAACAGCCCGAGTCGAGGAAATACGAGAGTACGATATAAATTTTGTGCATTAAAATTTTCCATAGCAATTTATTTCTCGCTTTTCGTCTCGCGCGGATGAATTGCCGTTATAGAAACGCGAATATAGTGCGTCGGACTAACAAATGGGTTAAGTAATTCCAGGACGTGCCGCGTGTCCTTTAAGTTCTCGCGTAAATCACTCCTGCGTTACCACCGCGCCGCGCCGCGCGCCAGCGCGAGCGGAAGCCGTTAAAGCTACTTTTATGGCCAGCGATACCGAAACGCGCCGCGCGAGGTATCCGTTCGTACTAGTTGCTGGGCGAGGTGCAACGAAGTTATTTGGTATTTTCATTTATAAGTCGTATATACACACGCCGGCAAATATCGATTTTCTTTTACGCGTAAATAGCCGACCACATGCCGGAGCAGTTTCTTATAATGGCCGAGTATTTCCAATTTTCATTCGTAGGAATTATTCGCATCTTTATTGACAATATCGCCCGTAGTAAGTGGCAATATCGTACGTATTGTGGTAAAAGAGGTTGTAAAAAAAGCGGACAAATCTCCTTTAACGACATGCGCAGTAAGCATTTTTCTCTCATGCGTCGGAAAATCCTATCGCCGCGCAATGCAAGATACGGTAAATGCGAATGTGCAAGTCCTATGGACATTTGCGGTCACAATTATAGCTTTTACTGGCCGATCTCTTGGTCTGGAAGAAAATACGAGGGACATCGCACGTTGTAGTTGTTAAATAGCACAGCAGTTTCGTTCATGACGCTTGCAAGTAGGCATATATCGAAAAACATGAAGAGTATTATTTCTTTTTACCAAAAAATCGCAATATTAAGTCATGAAATGATTGTCTAATATTTCAAACATATTCTTTTGTTAAATATAACAATTTGCAATTTATAGCAGAAGTATTTGAAAATTTACGAAGAAAAGATATGTTGTTTATTATTATAACTTTGTAAAATTTCTTTTTGATGCAAATATTTTGCGTTAATTTACACAAGTGTATCTCGCAAGTGAACAAATCGATATGTTATTACGAATATAATCGTAAGAATATTCTTTTGTCAACTTACACGATATGCCCCTCTCTCTTTCTTGTGCATGATAAGAGATATAACTTGGATATTCATTGTGTTCCGTTCACATCTAGACAGCACACTCTGTCAATCCATTTGCTTCGCTAACAACGCGAGGATAACGAGTGGAGCACAGTCAATCATACCAAGCGAGTAGTTATTACGCATAATTGACAGGCGTTGGTTTTGGGTCAAAGCTAAATCGGGAAGTGGAAACGGAATACCCCTGAGCGGAAAAGTTAATGTCAACCAATTCGATTGCCCTTTCAAAAAGTACTCGATGACAAAGGTAGGTTGAATTTCATTCGTCCATATCGCCACCTGCGGTGGCACCGATAGCTAGCCAGGATAAATCGAGGTTGGAGTTGTGATCAAGTTTTTATCTATCGATATTTTTAACCTAGCATTATAAAGCCACAAATAAACTCTATGTTGATGATTAAAAATAAAAAGCGTAATATAATTATTACGTCGACGACAAATTAGAGATGCGTTTTTTTTTATTCGCCAGAAAGTATGCTTATCAATTCGAATATTCTAAGAAAAAGCGATGTTACCGCGCAATTGAGAATCTTTGAGAGGGCTGCGCGGTGAAAGATATCTACTTCTCGTGAGAATTTCTGGTAGGAAAAGGATTTTTACAAGGACGCTAAATCCGTCGCTCGATTTTTCATCCGCGAGAATGTATGTTTACAAACTTCTCCAATTGTGTGGGAGTAACAGTTGCAGGTCTATTGAGAACAGTCCCCATTTGAGAATGTCGAACGGCGGAAAATATCTCTTGAAGGAAGGAAAGCTGGTTGTCGCGCTTTCCTCGGAGAAGGCGGCAAGTGGAAATCACAAATGACTGATAAAGCTCAGGCAGGCTCTCTTCAGCTTCGCTGCTCCTTCGTCGTCTTCGGGTTCGTCTCTTTATCTGGCGAGTTTGTAAAGGCTTTCCCCCTTATCAGCGAAGCGACTCATCTTCTAGTCGTTAGGCATTCTTCTCGCGCTCTGAAACCGTGCTTTCCTTCCATAGCTCGTAGTCTCAGGACTCGTTACGACTCACTCATTTTCCGCGAATAAACGTGCGCTCGCGTGTATGGTGTAATACTCAAAGGCAAAAGAAAAGAAGGGAAAAGAAAACGAGTTTCTGTTATTGTGACAGTCCGATAATAATTTTGACGATACCGCGATAATGATATTTCTGGAAGCATAAGATATAGACCAACCGAAGGATTCTTAAACGCTTAAATGTAATGGAGGCAAAATGAATCACTAATGAATGCAAAATGATTCACGTGGAATGATAAATTATTCTTGTACCTAATCGTAACAATAGTACGACCATTTTATGTCTGCAGTTTAAATTCGTAATATGAGAGGTGCACTAGCGACTCTAATGGGAAAAAGATATCGATCCTTAATTATTATACATATAATTATTAATAAAGTCATAATTTATACTCAAGTTACTATTCTACGTTTATGCATTTATGCGTCCATGAATTTTGACTCGGTTCGAAGAGTCGCAGTAATTTGAAACTAAGACGTCGCGTCGTTCCGCTGATTAAGCGTACTTTTCAGAAATTCCTCGTATCTCACTCGGCTTCAATTAGGACGGTATCGCTTTTGCCGCGTACTTCCAAAGCCTGGCGATAATTGGTCTCCGAAAGTTCTGTTCCGACTGTGAAAGACGTCGCCATCCGGTTCCTTATCCCCACTTCAACCGCGCAAGGACCGCCGCGCCGTCTCTCTGGCTACCATCCTCTTCAACTCGAAACTTTCCGTCGAGACGACTCGAGTAGCGAGAGTCATATTTTATGCGAACTCGTTCCGTGGCTTTATAAGCGAACAATAACGCGCTGCGCGTTGCGTCCGGCGAGTGAGCGTTCGAAACGGCTTGAAGAAGCACGAGAACAAGAAAAAGCGGCTTCAACGAGCTGCAATTGAACTTCTAACCTCCTTTTAGCGACCTAGTCTGGTTTTCATGATTAATAAACCTGTTGTTAATCATCTACGTCCCTCTTTCCCTTTCTTCTCCTCGATTCCCGCGGATAATCCCGACGATCCCGACTGCGCCGAGCGTGACCTGTGCTGCTGGCTACTACTACTCTCCACCATGATCTTTTTCTGCCTTCCTGCGCGATCTGGCTCCTGGCTCTCCTCCTCACGTGCAATGAACTTCGCCGGAATTGCCGTGCTCACCGAGCCGGATGCTTCGCGCGAGCCTCGTATAATTGGATGCATTAGGTGCACCGGAGTCCGGAGGTCACGGCGCGGCGTCACGCATCTGCTGGCAACTATCGCAATCTCTCACCCGCTCGCCATCCCCTCGCAAAGAGAAAAGTCCCTTCGTTTTTCCGCCAGATCGGACATCGCGCGTTGGGCCGCGCTCGGGCGTATCGCGCGAACCGTGACCGCGACACGCTCCTCCTCCTCGTGCCGCTTGATTGATGACGCGAGCTTTTACGAGCTTAATCCTTCGTAGGTCCCTCCACTACAGCACTGTCGGAGCGACTTTACGGGGGTCGGTTCGGTCGAGATGAATCATGGACCGGTGACAATGATGAGTCTTATTTTCAGTCTTAAACTTAAATGTGACTCTTCGAGTCTTGCTTTATATTGATGTTTCAGTACGACTTAAAAGACGTTAGCATTATCAGAAAATCTTATGTTGTTAAAAAATAGTCGGATATATATTTATTTATGCTTTCTTCGCAAACTTTGGCTATGTAATTGGATCGGGAGCAATTTTTGCACGCCAAGTATGAACAATCCTATGTACACGTAAGTGGGTGGTGTTGCATTTTCTACGGACGTTTTCACGAAAGTTTTATGACGCTCGCGTAAACTTTATGTTAATACTGCCGTCTTAGTAGCAACGTAGCGACAAGTTATTATAAGTAGTGTAGTTTGAACTTTGTTCGCGCGCGGAACTTCGATGGATCGTCAGCGGCAGAATTACGAGAATGGCGCGCACGTCCTAGGAAGACGTGCATAACGCAGACCTATATCTAATGTAACAAACAAACTTCACTTCCATACTCGAAGCGATAACGTTCCCGATCAAATTACTGAAAACTTTATTCGTTGATTGGAAAACCAATAGCGATATCCGCTGATAACGATTCTAGAAAAGAGAAGGAGAGAGAGAGAGAGAGAGAGAGAGAGAGAGAGAGAGAGAGAGAGAGAGAGAGAGAGAGAGAGAGAGAGAGAGAGAGAGACCTTGTTTAAACTGTCCATTATCTTAATGCGAAATTCTCTCGTTACTATCACTATTTAATAACGCGTAGAGAAGAGTCCGATAAAATTTTAAAGATTCATAAAAAAGAGAAAGTTTTGTTTCTAATTTCTCGCTGATTGATAGAAATGACGGAATTGCCGGATATTTAACTAATTTTAATAAGACAATCGCTCATCAGGCCAAATCGTTGAGATCTTGCCAAATCAAATTTCGAATGGATCCAATTTGGTCAAATCGAACTTTCCATGAGTCAGCGGAACTTCTATCACCTTCCTGTAGGTACAAATCGAAGATCGATTTCAGCTGCATTGTACGCTGCTTTCGAGATCAACGGTGGCGATACCGCGTTTTCCTTTAACATAAGCTAGCGTCAAAGAAAGGAATCGATAGAATCAGATATCCCTTTCGTTATCATAATACGATTCCTCCCCCCCCCCGGTGATACGTCATCTGATTCGTAAACCATACGGATCACCGGTTAACGTTTCGTCGTGGGTATTGTGTCGAGGCTAATGTGCCGGAATATATCTTCTATAACTTATAAAGCATCCTCAAAAAGTGCTTCCGATTTTATTTATTGGCTATGAATAATACTTTAAGAAATGGAAAGCATGAAATTTAATACCTGTCGTTAAGATTGACTTTGCGAAGATAATATCGTCTCGCGAATGTAATAAAATACATCCTTATACCATTTTAACTATATCAATGAGATTGTTGTACCTGTACTAAAGAGAACACTTAAACTAGGATTTTTTTATTGTAGATATGTTGGATACCTCAGAGTAAATATTTTTTAAAATTATACGAACATGACGATGTAAAAAAGGGCTGCTTAGCGAATTGATTGTATATATAAAATTATGAGCATTATTTTGTTTAAAATAATTATTTACGCAAAAGTCAAATAATTTATGTCATGTCTATTATGCGGGAAAATCGTGATACGAAATGTGTTGCTAAGAGATTGTACCTCCGGTAATGAATATAATACGGGAAATGTTTCGAGTTTTACTCTGTAAACGTATGAACAAATACCTCACGACGTGCATATACAAACACATACTTTTGTATACGTGAGCATATGTGTATATACTCTGCTTCTTCTTCCTTCGGGGGAACATACATTTTCTGCGGAATATTTTTGACATCATTGCACCGGGAGATGCATCTGGTGATAATCCTACAGCATTTCGCGCGCGCGCGTGCATATTATTTAACTCTATGAGTGACGCAAGAAATTGTAAAGCGGAAAATCGTAAAAGCGACTACATCTCAAAATTAATATTGTTAGTTTTAACAGCAAAAAGTTATTTTAAAAAGAGAAAAATCTTTAAATTTAATATATTTAACATACATTTAATTAATTTAATGAAATTTATTGATATAAATAAGTGAAAAAATAAAAAATAATTATGTATAAGCAACTGTGAATATGTACATTTAAATGTTAAGTTATATCAATGTTTCATGGTTCTGCAAAAAAAAAATATATATACAAAGTTAAATATAGTTGGAATATAAAAACGATGTAACAGAGTTCAGAATCCCGAACATTGATCTAATCATCCATATCGATATGGAACTCGGCCGAACGAAGTTGAAACAAATTTTCGAAAATCCCAACTTTCCTTTTGCCTCCGATCCTTCCGACTGAAATAAACTTCGTCCCAGAGGAAAATGTAATATTCGGTTTGTATGTCTGGGGCGCGTAGTGGATTCCATTCGGTGAGGTTTGCGCTATCACGTCGTCGTCCTGTCTTCGTGAAAGCGCACATTCTCGCACTGCGTTAACGCAAGGAAAACGAGAAGCGAGCGCGTGTGTCAAATGGTAAAACAGCAGATGTTCTCTCCCGAGACGGATAACTCGGAGGAGAAGAGAAAGAGAGAGAGAAAACGAGAGAGAAAGAGAGTGCAGCTAGGAAAACTATATTCAACGCAATCACGAGAGTGTCCCGCGCGATTACGTCCGTACGAAATTTGTCGGAGCAAATACAACGCGGCCATAAAGCTCCGCGCGTCATCCACGTCGCGCTTATATTTTCCAAACGAGTGTATCCACCACGTGGTCTCATCTCCATGTTCGTCCAGCACGATATACAATCAGGGACTGAACGAGCATGGTGAAACGAGGGCGGGAGGGGGGGGGGATAATGTAGGAAAGTAGCCGAGGTTGGAATACGAAAGCGCACGTAAACGTCTTAAAACAATGGTGTACTCAAAATTTTGAAGCTTCTACGCTGTCCATGTTCCTCTTTTTCTCTTTTTAAGTGATGCTCAATAATAGGAAATCATATTCCCTAAAAGTTTGTAAGATATTTCAAGTATTATTAATATGTAAAGATATAATAGTTTTTAAGTATCAAAATCTCAAAATAGTAATTGATAAATAAGTACAGCTATGATCTCATTGCTTACAGTAGATATGCGTTTTATGCGCTTTCTTACGTCGCTGTTGCGTTTGTTGAAATTAGCGATGAATCGTGAGCCATTCGTTTGTGTGCGCGTATAATTTCTCGTGGCGAACAGATAGCGTCAACTTTAATTTAGCTGTGTCTATTCGACACGATAACATAATGTTTCATATATTCGTCGGCGAAAAATCGTATTTTCAACCGTGTTGTCGCGCTGGATTATCGCTCGGGCATAAAAATATTTTCACGTTCGTGGCGGAGATACATCCAACGGCGGAGTTTGGCTCTCTCGGTCATTACACGCGCGAGAAACTTGGAGCGAGCGAGCCATAAAGTTGTCGACCGCGTTTATGTCCTCGTGGAGAGAGATGAGTTGCGTTTCCCTCCTCATTTCCGCCAGCCATCTCGGGGCTACTTCCGATCGACTTGATGCTACTTCCGTCGCCAAATGACCGATGTTTCATTTATAATGCTTCACTCGCTCGATGTTGGACGTTCGACGTTCGACGTTCAACGTTATTACCGCGCAGTCAGTAATTAGAAGATAACATCGGCAAATGTTGATATATTTGACGTGACGCTTCAGTACAAATGTCAATAAACGCTAAATGATTGTTAAAAATATCGGAAGGAAACAACAACCGAATATCGACGATCCATTCGTATGTATGCATTTGTTAGCATTTTACATCACGAAAAGCGATATTTCGCGGAGGGATTTGATTCGAGCGCCGGCTATCGTATAGAACTGCCTATCGCGGCAGGTAAATATCAACCGATATTTTCTGACGAGTGTAGCAAAAAATCTCAATACGTTGCTGGTGAAACGAAAGGAAAGGCTATCGCTCTTTAAAAATGCCGTTTAAAGCGTACACTGTATACTAAACTCGTGTTACGAGCTACCTCGTAAATTCTTCTCATCGCGTGTATTTATGTAAAACATATAAGTATTATTGGATATTTCACCGTGTTACGAGGCACGTTGATTATCCCGCATATTTTTGCGATTCAATAACCGATACGCATGCCGATTATATGTAGCCGGTGTTATCGAAAACCTATAATTAGGAGACGTATGCGAATCTCATCGAGATAGAAACGAAAGGAAAATAAATTGCACACCGACCTAAAGTTTGCGATATTTGGCAAAGATTAATTATGCAAAATCCGGGATAGACCATAATAAACGAGTAATATCCCGGCGCGATCTCGACGTTCCTCGTTGCACAAAGTCCATTAACGGGTATTACTGGGAGAGCCGTTTTAGAAGCGGCTATAAAATTTACGTGTGCGCGTGCTTTTATTTTCCGCTGCGTGGCAGATAATAATTTCGCAATCGGAGGCTTATCCGTCGACGCTGGCGGAATAAGAGTCGAAACGTGAGTACGCATAGATAGAGATATATTCGGAACTGAAGAGCCGACGAGCTACGAAACGCGGAATAAAAAACTCCACACTTATTACTATAGGTAGGGGGTCTGCTTGACTGTAATACCTTCGAATACGATGTACGTCGCGTTTATCGACTTCTCAAGTTTTCCCCGGAAAGTTCGTCGGTTGGACAAATGCGATCGCGAGGAAAGGGAAAGAGGGAAGGAGAAAAGACCCATTCTCTCCGAAATCCCGCGTAAAACCGAAGTAATAATCGATATGCCCCGATATACCTCGAAATTCGCAATTGAAAACGTCGACAAGTAGATATGGTCGCGTAATCAAAGCTCGACAACCTTATTATTACCATCGCTAGACCGGGAGGGAGAATTTCAAATATCATTGGAGTTTGCCGTAAATTTTATACGATAGTGAATAATGCGATGTGATGCGACAATGCTCGTACTGGCGACTCATACGATTGTGAATCATTTGCGAATCATATTTCTAATAATTAATTACGCGCATATTGATCGAATCGCTATTTTATCTCGATCACAATTTGCGTCAACAGTTCTCAAATTGTCGTGCTTGGTATTACGAAAGGCACTCTTGGGTAAACAGATTGTCTCAAAGCGCTTGATGCTTTCAGTTAGTCGTGCACTGTTTGGTGAGTAAGTAGAGACGATTCGGACAATGTTATTAGAGGATGTAGCAACCTCCACAAAAAACAGCTTGATCTACATTGAAAATCCGCGAAAAATGCGTTTCTTGCAGGATGGCTATGTCGTATAATTATGTCGTCTTTTATGTAGACGAACTCGGAATGATCTTTTATCGCTTTACATGCAGTTACGTAAGATACGAACGCGCGATTCAAATAATTAGATCTGACCACTGCAAATTCAGAATTCTCGAAATGCAGTGTGCATATTGTACACGAAATGTATTAACCTTTATAGCCTCAAAATACCAAGTCATACGATGAATATTTATATGGCATCCGAAATCATATATATTCTCTGTAACTTATACAATATTTCAAATCTTTAAAAGACGTCTAGGAAAATTAAAATGTCTTCACAGACAAATTTCATGTGCCGTACATAAAATTTCATGTGTGATTTCTATACTTAATTTTTGCAATAGCATCAGAGTTTCGGTTCTTTCCGGTTCGCGAAAATTTAATTTATAAATCAGAAGTTATGACTTGTCGGCGCTCAATTTCAGTGTTGCCTACCTCGAGACTCAACTTGGTCGGGAATTTTTCGGGCTAGAAACGTGCGGTAACAACGATATATACGCACGAACGCGAAAGCGCAGTTATTAAGTCCAAGTACGCGGAAGCATCTCAGCTTCGCCATGGGGAAGCCGAGTTACGAGAAGCTTCGTACCATTGCCATTGTGGTTAGCGAGACCGACTAGTTGCGAGAACGTGAGACGGCAGCGACTTCACTTTCGCGTTCCCGGATATACAGGGACGTCGCTCTACTATATCACGTACTTCTTGAGAGATGATCCTTAGAAACCTCCACGAAGCCGATTTTCGAAGTAGCTACAAAAGTAAGACCGAAATTGGATTTCGAAAAATCACGATTTTTTGACGTACCGAATTTTTCTGTGAAAAGAGATATAAAAATAACTTTTTATTCGATCTGCTACGAGACGAGGCAGTAATATGGCTATTTATATAGCTGTATTACGTTTCCTGGGATTTTCACGTCATTAAGCGCCTGAAGGAATATCTTATAGAAAAATATTCCGAGATTCCAAGACATTTTCCTCTCAGACGCTGATCTTGTTACATGGATATAGATAATTCTTCTTTCATATGTATAAACCATTCATATGCGATATTAGGTATTTGTTCAAGCGGTATTAAACTGCTCGATTATATCTTTATGGCACTGTAGTAACGCGCTCCCTGCGCTTTATGGACGATAGGAAGACAAGTGCCATCTTGCGAATGCGTTACATGCATATAGAACTTTGTCTCGTAAACCATGTGGAAAGTCGGCGATAGGCGTCGGTGTTTTCTGAATAGGATTTTTGTTCCTCTGATAAGATACATGCTAACGTTACTTTTACCTCTTATCTTCATGCTTTACCGTTGCGTAAATTTAATATAAACATTATACATATAATGATTAATAACAAATATTTATAAATACTGTAATAAAAACTAAAAATTATATTTTTATTATTAAGTATTTCAGTAAAACTATGAGGTATCTTAATAATTATCTTACAATGTTTGTATAAACTGCAATTTTTTTATAAAAAAAAACAATGCGCATGATTATGTGTTTATTCGAGGACAAATAAGTAGTAAGATGGTGTATGAAGTCAGACCAAGCAAACGCGCGAGTGCGAGCAAGTACGAATGAACAACTTGCTTTGATGAGTGCAAACGGCACTCACATCCAGTTTACTCATCAGTAAAATTTGTTATTTGTAATATGTATTTGTCACTATTTGTATACGTATCAATCAGATTGAAGTAAATTTTCTCATCAGTTGTAATTCAATGCAAGTAACAGTATTTTCATTCTAAAACGCTTTTTTAATCGAACGAAATTAATCGTTATCTAAGGAAACGCTAATGATAAAGTTTAACTCGTTTATTGAAATTAATTTCAAATGCAAGATATTCGATCGAGCGAACAGAATACATATATATATTCGTTAAGATATATATATACATTCGCATGATTTTATTTTATAAAATATCCTTGGAATATACATACATATATATACTTGGAGACGATAATATAATTCTGCTGATGCACAGTGGTGTCAGTGGTATTTGTTATTGCGGCATACGTTATAGCTGCTGTGTTATTATGTTGCGTTTACGCAAAGTCGTTGCCGGTTATCATTGACGCGTAAAAGCTCGAGCAGGCAGCCAGTATCATAAGCCGCACCGTGTGTCGTCGCATTACCTATTGAAAGATGAGATCGTGACAAGTGCTAAGAAAAAGAAAATATGACGGCACTGTTCATACTCATCGAAGCCAGTTGTTCGCACTCGTTTGTGTGATTTAACCTTTTGTATTGCGTTTTCTCAAGTCGATCAAGATTTGTAACTCCATCAATATATGTAGATACAAAAATTTATTCTCGTTGAGATGCGCGAATCGATTGTATGCATAACTGCGCGTTGCTGTGATTTGAACCTATTCGATAGTGTAATATTTCGAGACGCCACGAAATGGCCAATGGTTATATATATGTATATACACACACATATATATAATATAAGAATAAGGTGTATAAACGTTACTGTGTTGAATAAGAGTTCGTCCCGGGTGTGGAACGATGTGGTACGTTCGTGTCAGTAATGATTCGAATATGCCTTTGCACCAGGTCACGCTATCGCGATAACTTGTACCACCGGCACACAACGCCGTAATTATTTTTGCTTTCCTCTTGTCGTAACTAGCTTATATCACGGCGGTAACCGTGCCGTTCATTTCGGCTTTGCGCATTCTTCGGATGACGGGGCTTTGCATCGGTGCTCCCTCTCTTTGTACCTTATTACTCTCAGAAAATTTAAAAATTCCCCTCAGCGACAATGTCAGCAATATCATCCTTTTCTTCTAAAATATCTCAATTATTTAATAGAACTGACATCTCAAAACTTTTATATATTAAATGTCAACTTTCGTAATTTAATGGAATTTTACGTAATATATATTAATTTTGTTGCAATATGTAGGTCAAATCAACATTTCTTCAAATTGGCGTCAGATTTCTCTTTATTAATACTGATTGCGACTAAACTAGTTTTTTGTCGATAAATAATTTCTCGATAACGAATTCTCTTGTGAATTATAAATTAATCAAACTCCAATGATGATACAGAATAAATGCGGGCGTTCTCTCTCTCTCTCTCTCTCTCTCTCTCTCTCTCTCTGTCATTGTTCGATCGCTCGAATTGCTGAGAAACGCGAGGAAGCCATGCAAAATATAATCGGTCATCGTACGAGGCCATCGATTCGCCAATATTTTCTAGTCGTGACGGCACAGTTATTTTCACACAGCAACCTGCTAATTTGGTCGCACGATTACGAATGTTACTCGCTCTCGTATTGGCGCCTGAAAAAACGCTCCCGTTTACCAAAGGTAACGTGCACGTTGGTAATAATTTCTTTCCCCGTCGCGCTATCGCGCAGATGCAAATTCGTCGTGCACGCCGGCATGACGATATTTGTATATAAATATATAATAGTAACTTCTCTTTTTTATCGCGCGATATCGCAAATGCAGTCTCGCGCATCCGATATATTTATCTACGCTAACATTATACTTGTACCATCTTTTATTCTTCGACGCACGCATTCCGATTTTTGTATAATAATATTTTATAGAACAAATATAAATTATAAAAGTGGCTTCTCGCCTTCTCGTGAGCGAACGTCACGAATACATCAAACCGCGCGATGCAGGAAAGTCACCACAATTTCGTCGTACTCGACGGGACTTCTCATCGCTTCTCTCGTGTGTAAGTCCGAACCAAGTCCGGAGACTGTTGGAGAACTAGCACTGCGTATTGCGATGCAACTCGGTTGCTCGGTTGCAAACATGGTAATAACGGTGGCTATTTCACGAAACACCAGCATCCGGAACGAATAAATTTCGCTGCAATGCCCTAAATTTTGAAATTGTTCCAAAAAATGTCAAGAAAAAGCAAAAATATAAATATTTTAATTATGTTCAAAGATTATATCACAGATTAGATGTTAGATTAAATGTAAGACTAGACTGTATATTCAAGCAATGTGAGATAAGATTTAGATACATAACTGTGTAATTGAATACATAATTTGTAATTATGACAAAAGTTACTTCCCTGATATATATTAGATAAAAAAATAGAGCATTTTTAACAAACGTCGTAACAAGCGAGGACGATCGTAAAATAATACAATATGTATATAACTATTCAGCCGTTTAATAGGATGCCGCAAACTTTTGCAAACTGGCGACTTCTCTCGTGTGAATTTAGTCGCCACTTTATAACGTTTTACGCGAATCCTGTAAAAATCTCGTATATTTCCTTATGTAACGATGACGAACGCAACGGTAAATGTCGGATCAATGTGCTCTCAGATGCCTCAAATGTTACATCCTTTAAAAGTCCGATCGTAAACGAAATTCATGAATCCGCCGCAGTTTCGTCTCGTATTTTCAAGTGTTCGACGCGTTCTTCTCGTGCATTTTACGATCTCTTGGAGCGTAGTATGCACCAATGTTCTCGTGTAGATATCGTATCCATTAGGTCGTGTGTGTTATAGATGTAACGATTCTCTTTGGAAAACTTATGTTTTGCGGCAGGTTTTTATAAAATAAAAATCATAACAGCCATTTATTATTATATTAAAATAACATAATCCATTTATTAATAGAATACGCTTTCTTGAGGAACGCTTGCCAATTTTTGAACTGTAATTTGATATATCCATGACAAAAATGCGTTATATGGTACGAATATTGAAAGTAGTGTCTCTGCGATAGACACGTCTACTCCTGCATTCAGCGTGCTGCGTTAGCTTATAGATCATAAATTTTTGTAGATGGTTCTGGCTCCGTTTGTCGTTGCAACGTATACCAGTTTCGCGTTAGTTGAATACGTCTACAGCTACGCCAAACGGCGGAGAATCGCTACTAAAGTATTCCGGAACGTATTGTTACGCAGAACCGAGTGACCCGCACTCTTTTGTACCGCTATGCGCTACTCCTTTTGCCCTCTTCCTGCCGCGCCCGCGCCGGCAGGAAATCGTAAACGATCGCCATAAATCCGCGGGAGTGAAGGCAATGTAGTGGCATGAACCCCTGATGACCCGTGGAACGGTCCGGGCATAAGTTTACGTATAGTTCGCGCGGAAGAATTGCTCCACGGGGGAAGGGAGGAAGGGGAAGCTTGACACTGAGAGTAGCCTTTAAGAGCGAACGGTGTCGTTTGGACGTGTGCCTGATCTCGCGTTGCTTCCGCTTCCCTCTCGGTCTTCCCACCACCTTATTTCATCTCCTTTACTTTCTTCCGTAGTTACGTCACATTCTGGCGATTTTTCCGATGTTAGCTTGACTTTCTCTCTTGCCTCTGGCACTTGACTTTCGAAACAATTCCCATCCCTATGAGTATTTTCCGATTATTAAATTTAACTGTGTTCAATTATCCGTATATCTATATTTTTTTTATTATTGTTAATTTATTTTTTATTTCTACATCTCTATATTTGTTCACATTCGGAAAAACCTTAGCTAGCCTTCCCGGACTTACCTACTTGACTCAACTTGCACTCTGCCACTACAGTCTGACCAATATTGTCTGAAACTACTGATTGTGAGCACGACTGGCAGAAGAGGTCCGTTTTAACAAATTTATTTATCATGGAAGTAGATTCTCGTCGTAGTTTGTCTGGTTAGTAAGGTTGGCAAAGAGCGCTAAGTGCAAGTTTGTTGAATATTTTATCGAATATTTTATGTATTTGCCGGATAAAATATTCAACGAGCGGGTAATCTGCGCAATTTCTCGAATCCGGAATCGACCATGGCGGATGCTGATACGAACGCGGCAGTATCTGATCGATATTAATCTGGTGATCCAGGTTGTGCTCGACATCTACATCTACATCTTGCATGTATAGAGGGGAAACGCTAATCCCGGAGTGTTCCAGACGTCGCGATGACAACAGATGCCGATTAGTGCGGTTGGTTTGATAATTGCTTACAGAACCATAATCAAACTACAAATACTCTGATACCTACGATATCGACGTGTTGTACCTAATTGGCGAAACTGTCGTCGATCAGCGTTCAAGCATTCTTAATGAAACCGACGTCATTCACCGCTTTGACACGCTACACGATATCGACGCATTTAATGTAAGAGAGAAGATTTATTTTCCGAGAGATATTTCTCTCTGGAGATATTCTGAGAACGGAAATATTCTTTTCGTCTCAAACTACCCATTAAAATAATCATCATTAATATAATATGAATGTTTTATTTAAGTTATTACAAATTTTACTTATAATACTCAAAATATGTTGAGTGCCGAAGTATTTTCGACTTAACTATTAATTAACACATTTGGAAAAATTTTTGTACAAGTCCTAGGTGTAATATTGACAATGTCTGAATTATTAGTGCTGAGCGCATTAATAAATATTAATAAATTGAATTAATATTATATGCATTTTTCATACAATGGTTATATTCCGCGTGCTTTATTTAAAAAATCAATTTTTTTAAATTTAATAATAAATGCCGCAGCAATTAAACCTGAAATTGGGTTCCAGTTCGGACGATCTTAAACTTGACATGACAAAACGAGCCCTTCTTTCTCTCCTCCGTCAAGTTAGCGAACTCCATAATTAACTGATCTATTATCTTACCTGTTTTGTCCCTTGCGGCCAGATTGTTTTGCTTTTCGATCTTAGGTCGAATTTTCAGCCTCTCTAAAATTCAACGTGCACTTTCGCGACGCGAATCTGCTCCCGACAAAACGTACAACCGGATAGTCAAGCGGGAATATCTCTCGATCGCGTTTACGAGTGTCGGAAACGTATCGGCTTCGTGATTTCACGTTGGTATCGCGGGAGCAGCGAGCAATTTATCAACGTGTAGCCCATTTCCCCGAAATTCGCTTCGTGAATATAACGGGACGAAAGACGCGAGGAGCTATTACCGGGATCAATGGAAAATTTGTGCTGAGCGAGATAACGGCATCGAATGTTTTTGCGGCGAGTGCTCGCCTCATGAATTATTGACACCAAGTCGCGCGCGTCGTATGCCACGTATTAGCGTAAGCGTGCAGTTTTCAAACTAGGAAGGGGCCGCATGATAAATCGTCGGCATGGAAATTTATCTAATTTACGAAGATATGGTCGAGATCTTTCACGGAGCATTAGTGAACTGCTGCGTTCACTATCTACTGGATAAGTAAGGCAGATTGCAGATAAACGCGAGGAGAGCGCGCGCGCGCGCGCGCGGATGCGATTGCGAAATCCGCGGCTATCCTGTGTATCTCGTTACCGAAACGCGTCTAGCCGCGTATTATAATAGCCAGCGGCAAAGCGCGGTTAATTAACCTCCTCGGGACACGGTGACTTCCTGATGTTAGAACGCTCTTCTAACGTAACCCAATTTGCCATCTAAACGCTGCAAAAAACGGCGCATTGAGCGAACCAGAGAGAAAGAAATAGAAGAAAGAAGAAAGAGAAAGCGTGGGCCGTTGCACCCGTGTACCGTGGAGCGCGGCGAACCGACTAGAGGGGGAGAGAGTAGTAGTTGGTGGTGGCTGAAGGGAGACGTGGTAAAAGAAAAATGAAAAATAAATGCGCTCGGGGCAACACGCTGCACCGCTGAGCTTGCAATGCTTTTAACTTTCCCCATAAATTTATTTACCGTCTCTCTCTCTCTCTCTCTCTCTCTCTCTCTCTCTCTCTCTCTCTCTCTCTCTCTCTCTCTCGCTGTTTCCTCTTCTTTCCGTCTCCCTCATTTCTAGTCTATCTTCTGTTCCGCGATTCCGCTAAAGTTTCGTCAAGTAACCCTCGTTTCCGTTTGCCTCTGTTTCTCCGTTGGTACCCTTCATTTCTTCCTCTCGCCTTCCTGTTCCCTCTATTTCGTGACCCCTTATTCCTTGACCATCTGTTTCCTTCGCCTCTTCCCTAGTGGCTTATCTCTCTATTGACCTTCTTCCGCTTCCGCTGTCTTGCTCTTTCGTTATCTCTCTCTCTCTCTCTCTCTTGCCAAGCATAAGGCGAGCTCGAAATTGCGCTCCGGTAGTAGTTTCTTAAGGTTTTAAGAGATATATTATATATCGTGTAGCCAGGAACACGTCTATGGGCTCTAGCGATAAACAGGAAAATATTGATGCTGTGTCAAAAAGCCAACTTTAAGGAAACTTTAAACTCTTCCTCCTTTCAGAGGACAGTATGAATGGAGCAGGCGCGACGTTACGATGAGGTATTTCGCGGCATTAAATCATTTTAACTATCGTGTTATGTGATTAAACGCTCGCCGCTGTTCGACGATAGCGCGCCGAAAAACAATTTGAATCGCGATTTTCTATCGACCGTCGTAACTCCTTGGTTTCGCGACTCCCACTGTTCACTTCCTTCCAGCCTTCTTAACCCGCTTATCTATTGACTTTCTTTCTTCTCCAAGTACCTCCTATATAAGTTCTCGCCTCGCGCTTTTGTACACGAGGAAGATCGATAAAACGCGCGACACAGAAAGATTGATAAATTGTTTACGACGAGTAAAGAAAATGTTATTATTAACTATCATATTGTCGCATCGTCATCGTGCTTCCGTATCCGTATTAATCGCGTGGAAGAGTCAACAGAAAAGATAAGCGGCGATCGTTCCAAAATGTCGATCATTCTTTTGTTCGACAACCGTACTATTGGCTAAAAGCACGAAACATCAAATAGACATCGCTTTTCTCGGTTAGAAAAAGCGTCCGATCAATTTATGATTCTTGAATGGGACAACATTTGAGAATTTAAGACGATTTATCTCATTTTATTTTATTTTAGAGTGGCTCTCTCATTTAACGAGCGTTTGATAATTAGAAGTAATTTATTGTGATATAAAAAATTTTGAGAATTTCTGAACAGTATCTCTGTGGGTAATGGCGCACCTACTCGGATCAAAGGATCAAGAATATCCGATTACTTGATGGAATAGACTGCCACTGCACCGCCATGACAAGCTATGATCCAAATATATTCATCTAGCCTGACAAATAATACGGCTACATATTCGATTATATGCAAGATAGCTTCACCGATCCATTAATTTCGTAAATAGAACGGAAAATATTATTTAATATTCGCGCAACCCATCTTTCAGGCATATTTGCCTGAGGAATCCTTTAAAAATGGAAAAGCACCTTTAACCAGATTGGCTGTATTACAATAATAAGCTTTCGATATTTAATCTAATCCAAGCTAAAGAAAAATGTAATGGCGACAGAATAAGGTGGTTTCTATCTTTTTTTACTTCCGTTAGAAACAACTATTGATTTATTCATAATGACATTATCAATGTTATTAATGTAATAATATGCAGCATAATATAAGGAGGAGTAATAACAGTTTGTCAGAAAATATATTCCAGTTAAGTATTTAAATTAAATTGTTTCTTATTGTTAGATATTTTAAATTTATTCATTAAAAATCGCTGTCGAATGAAAAACTGGCGATACCGAGATCGAAAAGTCACTTCCCATATCTATTTCTGTCTCTGGATAGTGCTTTCGCGTAATTTTTAGTGCGGATCTTCCCGTGGTGGTCTTTACACGACTTTTCACTTAACCCCGAAACCCGCGGAGTTTAAAAGAGCACGCCCCCCCCCCATTCTATCTGCCCACCCCTTTCTTTCTCTTTTTTCAAGCCACGTTTTTCCTACCGGTAACGCGACTCGACCATAGAGAGTATCCGCGCGAGTCGAGCGTCGAGCGTGGATCGCAACGGGATTACCAGGAGCCTGTGCCGCTTCCGGTTCTACGGTTCTACGGTTCGTGACCAGGGCGTACCACTCGCATTCGCTACA
The DNA here is from genome assembly GCF_030848795.1 of Temnothorax nylanderi. Taxonomy (NCBI): domain Eukaryota; kingdom Metazoa; phylum Arthropoda; class Insecta; order Hymenoptera; family Formicidae; genus Temnothorax; species Temnothorax nylanderi. The sequence continues at coordinate 471,903 of NW_027249136.1, forward strand.
AATAAACCCCACGGCTGGTTTCGCAGCCCGGTCACGCATAACTCTGGTGACGTCTACGGTATCCGCCTCACCGACTGCCGACTGTCACACTCATGTCGTGCCCGCCGCTGGCTACGATTATTTTATTAGCGGAAACGAAGCGGCAGCGGACTAGAGAGTACCAACGCGACCCGGTCCAGAAAAACATTAACGTTCTGCACGAAATTGAGTTGACTTGCCAATGGATTCACTTGCCGTCCCAGCATTGTTTTTCCAAGAGACCAAAGCCGCGGAATCATCAATCGACGTTGAAATTTTGCTCCGACCGTCGAAATTGACCGAGAAAATAAATGTTCTTATTCTGTTGAACAATTTTTGCCGCTAAAAAAATCAAAACCAAGTACACAAGATCTAAAGAATGTCCATTGTACTATACACACAAATGTCATAATAATCACAGAAAATCACAGTAATGTCGAAGATATTATTAACGAGAACACGTTTTATCTAATAAAGATGCAGTTTCAGCTTTACACTGCATTCAGCCGCACGATATGGAAGTCGAAACCTGGGAAGTCGCGCAAGTTTTCCCGATAACATCGCGGAACGTTATGCTGCCCCGAAGTTCGAGTAAAGACTGTCGCGTAGCATGCTTGCTACGGTGGACAGTATTTATCGTGTCGGATGATTTGTGAGCGGGATGGCCGTCACTGCGAAATAAACTTGGAGTCTGTTTCGCAGGCCAGTCACGCTTGCTCTTTCTCAAAGTCCGCGTTCTTCTAAACTCCGAGTGACGCGCGGTCCTATATACGTACGAGGAGGAGAGTTGTCTCTTGTTTTTCTATTTCGCTTCACGTTACACCCCGCACGATCGTAAAAGTTGTACCGGTTCTACACGAGCGGACGTAACGGCGATTTCCACGTCGTTCGCTTTAAAGTAGTTTGTACGTTCTACGCCGTTTGGATAGATTCTTCGATTGCGTCGCTTCTCTACAGAACAGAAACTTTGCCAGGTTCGATTTGAGAACTTTGACGATTGCGCAAAATCAACGGAGCAATGTTACGGCATATTGAAATTTCTACATATGCGTCGCGAAACAAATTAAATTAAAACATAAATCGTTTCTTGTGTAAATTATATTTTCATGTCATTTGCAACATATGTCACACAACATAAGTATGTCTTTCGATGATCATCCTTTTCTCCTTATTAAGCTTTGTTGCAGAGCTTGGTCGATTTTGTTTTAACTTGCATGCACGCGGATTTTGGAACGTTACATTTAGAATCGCTTTCGTAACGTTAAGCCTGAACATACACATACACGTACACATACACATGTCTAGACTTTCATCCTCAAAGCGCTTACATGCCTCACTGACGACGCGTGACCTTCGACATCGACGGGTATATACGGGGCACGATGTCGAGGGTAGATTCATGACCGCCATCGGAGCCAAGTCTGTCATGGTACAGTCGGGGCTGTGTGTAGGTGTAGGTACCTACTCGCAATTTTCCCTTCACCATACACCTGCTCCAGCCCGCGTTATAGCCGAGGAAAGAGTCCTTTATCTACGGCCGCGTCTCGGTACAAGGCGGAGGGAGGGAGGGAGAGGGGAAGGGGGGTCACAGTTAAGGGCTCAGGTGCCCTGATAAAGCGGTCGATAAGGTGCTCATATCTCCGCTCCTATCTGTCGTCGAGCTCGATACACGCGAGCATTTCTGTGTGAATACGCGTACGTGTATGCGGAAACGAGTACATTTTCCGCGAGGTATGATACACGCTCGACGAAGCATAAGCGAGAACAAAGAGTCTCAAATCCGTGTCGAACGTCGAGATTCTTCAAAATTAGTCGCGACAACAGAAAATCATTTTTTATAACGCCATAGCGTGCAGGAACAATTGCTGGGAGCAACTGGTGCTAACGGAACGATTCGTGACGGTTTCCGATTTGTCATCGCGAGATTTTTATATTTTGTAGGGCGAAATTATTTTGAATTATCGCATAGAGTTCTTTTAAGCGCGTTAGCGAGATATCACTTTTTTACGGTCAGATATTAATGTCACATTCAAGTTTCGAATGAAGGCGGTTAACGAGCCACGTCTCTCGCATTGTATGAAAAATTGACTTAGCGTGATTGGTAATTCTATTCTGTGGGGCTTCGTTTGCGGAGATGCGCCAATTTAAGTATTATTGCGGGAAAATGGGAGCCAACGTGGGTAGGGCGAGCGGACGTAGGGCAGTTCGATTATTAGAGGGCATTTACTTCGATCAATGGAATAATTACGTCGCATTTTGTCGCTTATTGGTTTATTGGACTCGGCAAAATCGAACAGCGTACACGAATACGGGGGCACTGACGCGGGTTGCCAATATCATGAAAGCTAGTCCTCGTGCCACATTTAAACGTCTCCTTAGTAGCGGAAGTAATGTTGCTCACCGACGTATTAACAAAAGGAATATTAATTAATAAACGAGCGTAGTGGAGAACGATGGCGTTGCATTTTATGTATTATTTTATGGCATACATTTTAAACTGTATTGAAAATAGAAAATTAGGTAAGAATACTGATCTTTGCGATTGTGTTAGAAAATTGTACAGTTCGAAAAATTACACTCTTTTGGGGAAAGAATTTACCTGCTAAAATTGTGAAAATTTACAGTCTGAATTTATTAAAGCCTATAATCGGTTGATTTTTTTTGTCCAGGATTGCGCGAGGTCGAGTGAGGACTGATTGAAAAGAACGCACATCGGTATGGAGCTTCAAGGAATGACGTCGTAATCGTTTTTCGTAAGTAGAGCTTATCATAGCATAGGGCAGTTACATAAATAGATTGCGTTTCGTTACCTTCGCTCGTACGTGGTAAGGAATGCGCGGGGATAACGCGGAAACAAGCTTGCGGTGGATGAAGAGCGCGGAATTAGTTTCGTTAGCCGGATAGCCAGACGGCGGAGATTTTACGTTGTTGCGCGAGAAGCGGTATCTCGCCGGATAGCATTACGTGACCGAAATTTCTAACGTGCCCGCACATAAATTTCTCCGCGATTATTCGGTGAATCCTATCCCAAAGACTCTTTGTCCTCTCGACGGCGCGGAACGAGCGAAACGATAAAACCGCCCGTCCGATAGGAAGTACTATTCCCGTGAGCGAAATGCGATATTACCGCGATTTCTTCGACCCTAGTTATTCGCTATTTGGAAAATTCTCCATGGTTTTTTTGTTGTCGCGGTTGGTTAAGCTCCGCGAGGAGACACGACGAGACCACGCGTGGCGCTACGATAACATGAAAGCCCGAGTTCAAATTTCGTGCACACGTATGCTTATGTACATGTATGTGCTATACATCTCTTTCCATGCAAATATAATGTTTCATATACTTTCATCATTTCAGTTTTACCGTTACACGCGAAGCCATACTAAATTGTACTTGTTGCAAAAAGGAAAACGCGAATGCGTTACATAAAGTGGCAGGAACGTTTCTTTGTCGCAGTACGTTATATTTCATTCGCGATGAATTCGTAAATGATTTTTGCTCAACGTGAGCTCGAATAAATTTTTATCATTAAACATTTTGATAAAGAGAAATGTTAAATAAAGATTTCACACTATTAAAATATTGTTTATTAAAAGTTAAATTAGAAAGATTTAAATTAATTGAAGAATAACATTTTATTATAATTATTATTTTTCAAGCTTTATTCGCTAAAATTCTCTCGCTTTTTTTATGTGTTAAATACAAGATTTGTCTACAATTACATGGCGCTTTTTAAATTTGATATATTATAGATTTCATATGTATTTTATATATTCAGAGATCAGAGCATCTCGTCTGATATCCGTCTCCTAAGAGCTATGTCAGAAGAGATCGATAATTAAGCGCTCACGCGTACTTGATCGCCGTATCGTTGCGACGTCTATTCAACGCGTTCATAAAAATAACTTGCTACTGCGTACGACGCGCTTTTAGTCCAAAGTGCTTTTTGTTCCTGCAGCAGGATATGGGCTTCTTTGTACCGCGGTCAGCCGTTGATACCTTTCGAAGTTGCTACGTAAAGCTTTTCATCGACCCCTGTCTCCCTTCGTGGTGCTCCGAGCTTTTATGAATCGCTACAGCTACAGCACGGTAGCGCGACCGGAGGAGGGGGGGGGGGGGAGTGAGGGAGAGTTCTTTTCACGAATCGTTTCTAGTAATTTGACACTTTCAAAATGAAAACGAGCGTTAAAAAATATCGTCAGACAATGTGGATAGTTCGTGTCTCGCTTTTCTTAATACTCTATACTTGTATTGTTCTTTTTATATCGCTGGTTCATCTCATATTCCTTTACATCGATCCGTTCGCTAACGGCAAAAGAGATATTACAACGGTTGTTAGAGAAAAAAGCCTACATGGTTGATAAAAAGATGGTGTTCAAAGTTAAATTTTTCTATAAAAGATAATTTTTATTCTCGACATGTATAATATTGACTAACGCGAGAGCGTAATTATTTTATAAAATATCCTACAGAGAAAATATGATTTATGCATTTATGGACTGTTATTTGAATGCAATTAACAGTAAATGGAAATGATATTTGTAGAATTTCCTTTAGTTTTCAATCGATGCGGGGGTTTACATACGTATGGCCGAATAACTAGTGCAAAAAGTTAAAGCATCAAACTGTAATTTCCGGCAAGCAAAGGACGTGTTTACCGACGCCCTACGGTATGTTTGCGCAAACCGAGTCGTCTTGATGTCGCGGATGCGTTTTATTACGCGGCGAGTTCAGAAAACGCAATGAGGACACGATAACGTTTCGTCGCAATAGGTACCGAGCGATATCGCGACAAATGTCATTGCTCCAGTATTCGCCCGATATTCGCCAATACATGAACGTAGAACATAGAGCGTCGAAATCGATCTGCACGATCGATTTTAATGCAATTTCCATCGGCGCCGCGTCGTGCTCGCCGGTTGCGAAGTGCACACAGATTTCCTGTATCAAATCGCTCGCCACCATCAAAATCGACATAATTCTATCGGCGACGCCGGCAAAACTATGAGAGAGCGAGCTTTCCAAACCCGATAATAGAAGGGGACTTTCACTTAGTAAATTGGACTATCCGGTAACTCCATCTCTGAAATCGGCATCTCGGAGAATCCCCAGCAATCGTCTTTCCCACATCAGTCTTATATAACGTAATAAAAAACCAGCAATCTCACCAGCAAAATGCTATTATCGAATAAGAAATATCGTGAGAATATATCCCTTGCTATATATTTGGAAACACATTGTGGCGTAAATCAATTTGCGAAACACAATAGATTTAAGAGATACATCTACAGATCGATACTACGTAACAAGATGTTTTTACCGTACTCTCATAACTTGACATCGTTTTCAAGATACAATACAGTTTATTTCTACATCTCCCTCGAGAGCTTAAATATTTTTTATCGATAACTGATTCTCTTTTTATGACAGGCTCAGGCTTCATTTGTCAGACTTCGAAGAAACATATATAGCAGAAATAATTTGACGAATATTATTTTCCTGCGTATTTCCGCAATTATAAATTTTATATTTTTTTTCTGTATTTCGTAAGTAATATTTCTCGCATTACTTTCCTCATGGTAGAAAGAAGTTTTTGATTTTTTGCCAAACCAAATAGAATTGTACACGAATTGATGTGTCAAAAAATACTTTTATATGTACAATCTGAAAAATTAAACGCGCCACTGAAACTGCATCGACGCATGTGTTCAAGCAGTTATTCGTACATTATTCTCTCTTTACATTCAGCGAGAGAATGGACTGGATTTCTGGTTGTTTCTTTTTTAAGATACGGTTTATCGATCGTAACGAGTGTACCGTGAACGTCCCGACAAACGGCGACGGGAGTCACCGCTCAGAGCTCTCTCTCTCCACTGGTCGGCGCTTTCGCGTAGCGCCCTTGTTCCGTGACACTTTGGAAATTAAATTTACGAGAAATAGCGCTTACTTCGTTCCAGGCGCACGCGCCTGGAATCGTAACGAACGAGTTTTGTGCGAGTAGTTAGCGCTACGGACGGGGATACTGAACTATTTTCCACATAAGAGATGCCCGACTCGTTAAATATGCAACGGCGATGTGTGAATGCATGCGTTTTATATCCCGCTACTTCCTCGAAATCTTCGCTTTCAAAGTGATCGTCGGAAAAATAAAATCGGACACTCCTGGTCGAAAGCAAAAATTCCCGGAAATATCAACCATCGCGTGTGCAAACGTTTCACTCTGCTCAGCTACTAGACAAACAGGTATAATTAAAATAATCACGATAATTACTTTTATCTTTGCGCGGTATCTGCACGTGTTTCTTAAGCTGCGCGTAAATATTTTTCCTTGCGACACGATGTATTTTATTATTTATGCTTGATGATAGTCTCCCCATTTATTAAGAAATAAATTGCGACATTTTTCGCAGTGATTGAATTTTATTTGTTTGATTTGTGAAAATTAAAGATAGAATTCATTTTTTTTCTTGATTTGTTAACACAATAATTTTCATTCTCTTCGGAATGTCAAAATTGGACGAAGCGATAATAAATTAATTGCTCGCGTGTTTTTAATTATGCCGGCCACAATCGTTTAAAGGAAAGAATTCCACTTGGAAATTCCATATCGAAAGATACTCAGATTAGTATCGCGTGGGTTCTTTCCGTACCGTTTATATTAAGCACGAAGTAATGATTGCGATACCGGTAATACTTAGATGCCGATTAAAAGTTCACTTGCAGGATAACTGTAGAGCTTCGTCAGCAACGCGAAATTTTATCTCGAAGAAATGTTAATGAAGTTTGGTTGAGTTTGGATAGCAGCATGCAATTATCTTGGCTCGACTATATTTGGTCTCATTAATATACAAAACTTTTTTCTTTGCTTAAATCTGAGTGCTTTTGATTATTATTAAATATATTTATGATTGACCTTTAAATTGAATTTTTTCGAATAACTTTTGTAATTTTGTGACGAGAGGACATAAGTTTAGGGTAGCTTTTAGTAGTTTCTTTCATTCTTTGCACACATATATGTATAAGTGATATAAGAAATGTGCTTGTGAATAGTTTATAAGAAGCTATTCAATTATATTTCAACTAATTAAACTATGTGAAAACATTAAACGCACATATACATATAATAGAAATCATGAAATTAATTGTATTTTAATAAATCGTATATAATATTTATCATCTTACTTCAAATACTTGTCAGAATAATATCTTAAAAAAGAGAATAGAACGTAGCTCTGTTGAAAGGTATATTACCTAGTATTTTGTCACAAAAAGTGCCTTATTCATGATATCCGATATTTCCTCTTCGACGCTCGCGTTTTATTCCAATAAATGCAGAAAAAGAGAACTATTAAAACCCGAGAGTTTGCATTTTGCTGGAAATACTATGTCCCTTTGACAATACTCATATTTGTCGGACGACTAAGTAATTTATCCAGTGCAAATAAGCTTGGAAAATAGGCTGAAATTATACTGAGTGCCTTAGAATTCTTAATATTAATCTTAATATCCTTTGACGAGTATGATATATATATATATATATATAATATATTTTTTTAAGCAAAAATTCAGGGAAGAGTCAATAATTTGTTGCAACTTTTCGATATTAATTATCTCGATAATAAAATCTCGGATTCAAAGACGTATTGTTAGTTTATTACGTAGATACAAAAAAATATTATATTTGAATGCACTTCAGAAACTTAATATCTAGGACGTTCTTTTTTCTTTATTGTTTATGACTAGCTGTGGATACTTTGTCATTTTCATCAATGGTAACTAAATTGAAGAAATTTGTCAGTCAATTAAGAATAGAATTTCCGAGAAAGTTATATACAAACAGAAACTCTCTCAGAAATATATTTATTAATCTCTCAACATGTTTATTAATAACATCATTCACACAATGTTTCGCTATGTATACATTTATTCGGTTTATTTCGAAAATCGCATTACCTTGATCATAAGGTACAGCGGTCTGTGCGCTTTACACGAACTTGATAGAATTTTAGAAAGACATTATATCGGAGTATCATATCGGAACAATACGAGGAAGCTCGCTTGGGAGTGGCCGCAGTCGAGAAAACTGCACAGAAACTCCCCGATGAATATCCAAACGAAATTTCTTCTGACACGCGAACTATGCTGTCCAAGGAATGTTGCTTTGGGTCAAAAAGATTTTACGGAGTGTTTTATTTTCTTTGAGAACGCATGTACCACTGAGTGGAAGAAAGCAAAGCGGAAGGAGCGCCAGCGAAAACGGCAGGGAAAAACTGCGAGAGGAATAGGACGAACGACAGTCAATGACTGGTATTATTCGAACCTAATCCGATATTGAGGAAATTCCCTGCTTCCTCACGAATATGATCACATTCTGCGTACAACTATTTTGCTTCGTATTTCGCTTTCAGGGTGTAGAAAGTATATTATATCGACCAGGAGTCTCTATATTAAACGTGTTTTTATCCAAATAACATATTATGAGTACAATTACGTGCAATTTATCGTCATTCTCATAGGATCTGGCATAAGATAGAAGATAGACTCTCTTGTATTCTATTCGTCTCCCAAGTCCCAACGCAGTAATAACATTTATTTAGGTTGCTATATTTAGTTAATATAGCTTATTTAGGTTGCTATAATAATATTTGTATTTCTCACCATGAAACTTCTACGACGCAACAGTGAAAAATATAGCCGTGCGAGAATCGAATATAAATACAGTTACGTTTACGAGCGCGCAATAAAAGAATTTATTTCGGCACGATATGTACAAATAGAAAATGGATGCGCGGTTCCACCGAGTAATCGATCATATTTCCGAGCAAAACGGAACCCTCCTTCATTTATAGGCACGTACCGCGATCGAACTAGTTTTGTCATCTCGAGAAGGCTTTACGTTTCCCCGAGGAATCAACTAGACAACTCGAATGCTTCTTTTTCTTATAGAGAAGGAAGATTCACTTGTGTGTTATAACGCTATCATTATGCGCGAATCAAAAAACGCTTAAGGATCTCCACTATGAAATATTAATTAGAATAAGACCATTAATTTCCAATTAGTTGTAAACTAATCGATTTTGAATGACAAATAGTGGCCAAAATTAATTGTCGAGAAATAGCGCGGTTAAAATAGCATTATGTCGTTAGTGGTTACTGGTGCATGTATGAGAAAGCAAAACACTGGAGAATTGACTGGACATTGCGCGTCCGTGATGCACGACTTTCAACACGCCAACCTCGAGAGACGTTCCCGTGCCGTTTTTCATCGTAATCATCGTCACCAATTGTGCGACATGACGTAACGAATGGTGACACGACACGGTATAGCGGACGTTATAAAGTCCGGCCGCGTGTCATGGGTGACGTACGTGAAAAGCGTGTCTAACGCGTGTCGCAACTCGGCTCTCTGTGTTTGCGTTATATCCCGATGTGAATCGAAAACATTCAGTTCATCTAGGACCGAGACATCAAAGGCTCCATCTATGTCTATGCCGTCAACGCTTGATATAATTCTCTCATAATTTTGTTGCCGGAATTCAATATTGATGAATACCTCTCATTCTTTGCATGGTCTTCAATTTCCTATTTATAACTCTAAAAAAGTCACTACTAATCCTATTTTTTCTCAACCATCAATACGTATGTAATTAGATTACTCAGTCTCGCATTCTCCATTCGCATGAACTCTAGAACTTTCTTTCGACGTCGGTTTATAATAGACCGCGAGATAACATCTCGAGCCGGTAATTAAACGACGCGACGTCCGGCTTGCTTATGAAGCCGGTCGGCTGCATGATGCATCGTCGCGACGACGTCGCGCGAGATTATTGACGTCGGTGGGAAATCGATAGCTACGTTTTCTGCTCCAGGTGATAGATGAGCATGCTCAGCATCGGATTACGGTGCGAACTAGTCGAAATAACTTGCCGATAATATCGCATTTGCCTTATTCGGAATTTAATAGGAAGATGCTCTGAGCATAATATTACATATATATTTTTACATTTCTATCATATTTAGCGAATAGAGAACACGAAATTTTTTTTGCTCCAAAAATGCTCCCAAAACATGCATAAAATATAGTTACAAGATATATTAAAGATGCATCGTAAGTGTTTAAACAGACACGCGATTATATAAGCTCTACGTGTGACGTGAGTTTAGTCGCGTGCATAATCGTATGACGTATGACACCCCGGCAACGCCACCAGAGATCGCTGTTTAAGCACAAAATATTAGATTGATGGATGCCCTTATATCAATACGAGACTAATTACTGCAGCCTTACGATAGAATTTATTAACGAAATATAATATCGATATGACGAGAATTTATCGCTTATTCGCCGGTCATTTTCGACGACGTAGTAATTATCGCGGCCTGCGGATGGTCCGGTTAAATCCGTCGACCATTACTAAAGCCGGTTGAAGTGACAATTGCGTTAATCTTCCGTGCAATGTTGGTGCCACCTATCACGAAGGACGTCGTGCTATTTTACCGCGACACGCGCCCAAAAACCATTCATCTCTTTTTCCATTATTCTGCTGTTCCTGTCGTGGATATTACATCGCGCGCTTCGTCTTTTCGCTGCGCTCGATGGGCTGCGACTGTGCTATAACATCACTTTTCGTTATGCAAAGGGAAAGCTCCCTTCGAGCTTTTACCTTCATCTTCGAGATTCGACGACGTCACCTTCGTTGCGCAAAATTAAAAGTTCCTTGAAATATTTTTCATTTTTTTACAGTCGAGAGTTAAACAAATACGTATATTCGAATCCACCAACTAAAATATGATTAGTCTACGGATGATATGTGGGTTTGAGAAACCCTGACATAGATGACAGTTGCAGTATTATCTCGCGTCACGCAAGATCAACAAATATGGGAACGGGAAAACGGCGCGGCAGCGCGCATGGTCATGGAACGGGCGTGATGCAGCAGCATGGGCGGCGCTAAACCCAGAGTTTTATTTAAAAGCGAGCGAGGATGGCCGAATGAGCTTCAATCTCGGGGCGCCGTGTAAACACGGCCATAGATTCCTTTTATCTCTCGGCAAAGGGGCTCCTATTTTTCTTTCTTCCCGTATCGAACGACTTTCCACGGTGCGCGCCCTCAGACTTCGTTTACCCTCCGGCCGGATACAGTTCTTTGGGAGAAAGAGAGAAAGCGTGCACGAGCGTATCCGCCGGGTATCCGAAACATTTTCCCAGTCATCCGCGTGATGATCGTAAACATTCGGCGTGATGCAGCCAATACGTCTTCATAAAATAGTGCTCTTGGGCTGTGCGCGAGGGACAAAGAAGTCGCACGATGACAAATAAACCGTCATTTCCGCGCGGCGTGCCAAGAATCAAGAGAGAGAGAGAGAGAGAGAGAGAGAGAATCTAGTCGTGCAAAAATTAGAATGTCGTCCATAACAAATTCATAGACATTGGAACATATTGTTGAACAGTTTGAGAAATATGTTCGCATTTCATATCATGTATTCAATTCTAGATATGACTGACAATGAGCTTTATTTGGGCAATATGAAATATCAGATTCCGAGCTGGATGTAGCGCTAAACAAGTGATCAGATTTGTTATATATAACGTCTAATTTTATCTCCTTATAACGTCGAAATATAGATTAATCCAAGTTTAGCCTGTGAAAAATATGTGTTTACCGAAGGCAAATGCAGAAATGAATTATCTAATTACTCGTTTTTTGAAGCAAAGTTAACGCCCCTTACCCACGATAACTTGGCCGGGAAAGGAAGGAAATTTTAATCGCGAGTCGCTGGCTTAATGCAGATACTTTGCGCTCGGACGTCTCCAAGTACTGCTGCAGGCAGTTTTAAGGGGCGGGATCTCCCCCAGGAAAGTAAATTAACTAATGGAAATGCAATCCCAGCGATCTCCGGCTGCCGCGCATCCTTTTCCGCGCTCCTGCTAGGTGATGTATCTAGTTATCAAGTCTCACCCGCGACTCTCTACCTCATCCTGTTTGATACTCTCAATGTAGTCTCTAATTTTTTGAGAGGATGCGCGCGTGAGAGAGAGTGAAGAGAGGAAAAAGCGTGAATTCTCGCAGGATACGCTATTTATGCACGTTGAGAAGAAAGGTCTTCCCTCTGAAAACTCATCTCGGTTTTCGCACTATGATCTTCTTTCACTCTTTTCTCTTACGTTGTGCGAAGCGAAAATAATACGACGCATTATCTTGCGATATCAAAGAGCTCGTGTGATTTTTATCAGGAGCGAACGATAGTATCGATCGGCGTAAAACTAGGTTGAATGCGCGAACGAGCGGATAAATACAAGCGAGAGACAAGCACACGAGTTATCGCCTGTTTCTCTATTGGAAATCAGCCCGTGGTAATCCGTTAAAATGATGCGGGCTAAAATACCGTACATCGACCCGCAAACGTATTTAGAGACTATGACGGCGATATTATCCTCGAATTATTTATAATCTAAATGAAGTATTTGGCTTCATAGGATTATTCAGATTATTGGTATGAGATGTATGGATATTTTTGCGAGATTTATCATGCATCGATCGCGTGATATAAATACGTTGTTCGAACGAACTCTCCAAAATATGCACGGGGAATTTTGCTGTCGCGGTAAAACTGTCGCTGCTGCTACTACATATTCAATATGAAAACGTTCAAATTTTCCTACCACAATCAATTATTCGATATTACACAAATCTGTTCTGTTAGCAAAATAAAAAAATCTTATTGCATAAAGTTGATAGAAATAATATGAATTTCTTGCTGAAGCAAAACGTGCGGTTATTTCTATCAAATGCATTTTGGTGTTGTAATGAAATCGTTTTGATTTCCGAAACAAAAATTAATGCGTTATTGCGCATTAGCGAAATAATCTTTAGATTTTGCAAAGCTATTTTAAAATTAATATTTATAAGTTTTCTCTTGACGATATAATAAAATATGATGAAATTTGCGACGATAGCGTAAAATATGTTGTATCAATAAACTTTCTATTTTTCTTTCTTTATTTGAGAAAGAGCTCAACAATTAAAAAATCGAGAAATTAACATTACGCAATCCGAATGTAGGTGACGCGATCCAAACAAGAGCAGTAAAGAGAGATATATGTATGTATAATATCATCATTTATATACAATAACATAAGAAAAACAGAAATATTGTTTCAATCCCTAGAGATATCGAGCTTAAATTAGTTTATCACGCTATCCCGGATAAAATAGCCAAGGGCTAGTAAACAAACGGCATTGAACAAAATTTAACAATATAGGAGAAAATATGTGCACAGCAAATGTAGTAGATAAATATGCATATAATAAAAATAAAAAGTATAGGGAATTAACAGAATATAATAACGCGATGTCGGAAGCAAATACTATCTATATATAATATTAATCGATATTAACATATTGGATATATGGAAGAGGATACGTCCGTAGTGTAATATAGGTACTCTCTTGGTAAATAAAGTGGCTGCAATTAATCGACACGCACTTTGCGCGAAATGAATTCGCACCTGATAATTTATCACTCGTCACAGTAATATCGAGCGCAATTTTGTAGTTGAAACCGAGGCAATCGATTCGATATGATTGGATCGCCTCGGCACAATGGTTAATACCCGACTGATTATTACCGTGAACTTCCTGTGTAATCGTTAACAAAACCAGAAAGTGTGTTGAACGCTTGGCAGATACGACACTTGCCAAAAATTAACGAGTAAATTCGTTGCACGGCGGTATCCAATTTAAGCGATTTAAATAGATCGTGCGCGTGTGGGAGCGTGTGTAGGTGCATACCTGTGCGCACATCAAGCCGCAACAGGACTCGATTATACTTTAATGACTGACGGAACAGACGGTTGGATGAATACGGTTCGCCGCAGAATAACATGTAATAATATTTGATGACGGTAAAACGAAATGTCACTGCATAAATACGAGCCTAGGTCATATGTCGGCAATACTTTAACGTTTACACATTTATGGCTTTAAAAATATCCCGATAACGATTCGCTCGATTTCGTATATCTACGTCGCACGTTGTTTCTGACGCAACGACTTATTATCGCTAAATAGACTAGTAAAAATACAAATTACCGTTGTTCTAATATATATATAATATAAACCGATTGACTTGTATTTTGCAACAAGTTTTAAGAAAAATTTTATCGGAAAGTTTTGTAATTAAAAACAGATAATTAGACAATTAAAAAAACTTTCACATTGGAGAACGTACGAAGCGCGTTGCGTAATAGAGTCTAGCAAAATAAGAACATAATTTTCAGCGATTTGTTTGACTCCCAGCGTGAACTTCCAAGATTAATTCTTCCAACATTCAACTTTCCAACATTAAATATCTCGATAAGTAATTCCCAAACTAGGTCCCTATCAAAGTAAACTCCCTTTGAAATTAACTGGAAATAAAGTTTCGTTACTCTTGTAGTTTGATTCACCAAAAGTCTTTAACTGTATACTACATAATTATGCTGCCGTTTAAATTTCTACTGAAGAAAAACTATCCTCACAAATTCTTCATCGAGAAATACATTTTTATTGCTCATCTTTCCTAGTCTTTCCTTGTGTATTTTCCTCTACAAGTGATATAACAATCGCAGTTATATCACCGCCAGCGTCAGCTCTCGTTATCTAATCGCGCGCAAATTGGACCGCGGTGCGAAAGGACCAAAGCAAGGGCCATTTTGCGATTGCGGGTAATCCGGAATTAACCGATTTCGTTGAGCGCGCCCGACTCGATGATAGAGCATACCGGTGAATGAGCGCGGCCGAAAACGAGGCAACGGGTTAGGCGAGCTCCGCCGACCGCAAATAATGTGACGGCAATTAATTGAGATAGCGCGAAGCCCGATTACGAGGACGGAGTGTATACAGGGTGTTCTAGAATCCTGACCCTAATTTTAATGACAGCTTCTTGCGATCGATTAGACTTTAAGCTCAAATAGAATTTAGTCTTCCAGAATTTTAATTTGAGTTATTAATTGGAATTTAATATTAAGCATTAAGTTATAATAAATAATGGCCTATTTTCGAATTTTGTTAGATAAAATTGGCTGCAAACTCATAAAAAAAAATCTATCGTTAGGGCCTGGCATTACCGAACATCGCCACCGCGTGTGACATGTATCGGGCGTCGACGCCAGCGAGCTATTACGATCATTCGAACGGCCATTGCAACGCCGCGCCGCGGCTGATGCGACGCGTGTACGCGATGCTCGTTCCGCACTATTTATGCAAATTCGCGGCCGCCCCTAATTGAGTCCCACCTGCTGACGAGCAATAAAGAGCCGCGTTTTGCGCGGTTTCGTTCATCCGCGTTAAACACGGCGCGTACTCGGCCGCGCTGGAGCTTATCGCGCGAAATACATTAAATACGTATCTTCCTCGCGAATAACAGAATTCCCGTTGTTGTAGGCATTATTGGACGCTGTCGATTTCACGGTAATGCCCTAATTTAGAATTATTTTTAAGTTACATTTCCGTTCGCATCGATAAACGTATATGGCCACATCGAATGGATGTGGAAGGGATTTATGTATTGTACAGATGCGGTCGACCACAAATTTTAAACGCGACTGCGGTGACGATTTATTGTCCGTCCACTCGTGTGTTCACAAACGCCGGACTAGTCGCTAGAAATTAATGTTGTCTCCCGGTAATAGCGTATTGCGCCAAGTGTCGATACTTGATAATGTAATACGTATGTTTATGCAGTCGCACGCGCGTATATGATAAACACCCCGCTTCATTCTCGGATGCTTTGGTATAATTTGTTTATCGCATTTACAACTTTAAACATATTGTTCTATATTGAGATTTTTGTCGTGTAATTTTTGTCTTGTTGGATTACCTGGCATTAGCGACATGAAATTTTGCTGTTATTTTAAATTTTCACATATACATTCTAAAAAAGCTGTAAATTGAATAGCGCATCGCGCGATTCAGATGTACATCACCAGCCATGCGAAATCGGGGGATTTCACACGTTACATAATCGCGTTGCATAATCGCGGGAACGTCGACGGAGGAAATGCATCAATTTCCGTCGCTTGTCGTCACATCAGTCGTCTCGGGAGAAACTAGTGTCAAGTAACGCCATGGAACCCTTATAGCTGCATTTCTATGGTGTAACCCCTGTAATTTTCACTATTCTTTTTTTTTCTTTACATAACTGCAACCTGCGTCGTATACTATCGGACACTTGTACACTTTTTATATATAGGCTATATCGATGATACCAATGAGAAATTTTGTAACTGTAAAACTATAACTATATTTAGAAGATTTATGGTCATTTTTATTTGCCTGAAAATAGAGAATTGTGAAACGGAATACATACATATAATTAATATATGCATATAAAACTTTACTATTTTTTTAAATGGCACGTTTTTTTTACATGATTCTAAAACGCAGGTGCAGTATATTTTTTACTATGCTAGAATATCCTCGACGTATAAATAATAAATAATACATAATTGCAGAAATATCCAATACAGACTCAAACAACTTTATTGCAATTGTTTCTTTATGTTTTTATGAACAGAGGAATCTAAAAATTTTTGTATCGTACATCAATTTGATATCTATATATATAATTTCTTCTGAAGTCATACTCTTTTGAATGGAAATAGAAATAAATCAAAATTGTTAAAGCGTGCAACGGTGACGTACATATATCAAAAATATCTCTGGTTTTAATGTAGTTAGTACATGAATTGGAGGGGGGGGGGGGAGACGAGCTGTCAGCCGGAAGAATCGTTTGAGCTATTCCTAAAGAAAACACAAGCGTGACGGCGAATCGGTCTGTAGGCGGCAACGAGAAAACTTTTAAGTGAGCACTTTAAACTGTCCTAACAGTGAGATCAAAGGCAGCAAAAATATCGAACCCACAAATAGCTTGACCAAGCATTGTTATACCGGGGTCTGTATTAGATCTACATCATCATTCCACGGATGCGTTTACATTTTTCATATTTTAAAATTACATCAAAACCACTAAGAGAATATAATTAAGTGTAAACTCTTTTATCTCCCGTTGGCTTATTATCCCTGAAAGTGCAATTATATATCTTTTATTTTTCATTTCTTTATATATCCCATGGCCGCAGACTATATTATATAGGACAAAAATATCTACACACATAAGAATAAATATCTTTTTTATTCCTTTTTTCTTTGCCGTACGCCGCAATGCGGTTCTTCGCGCACTTTCTCGACTGCAACGTGTCCATGTTCGGAGCACATATAGAGCCGTAAAGAAATAGAAATTTACGGACTGCTCTCTCCGTGTATGGAGCGTGAAGTACGTAATACGCGCGTGTCGCGGTGCATATACACGTATATTTTGAGCGACGACGAAATGGAATAAAGGAGGCGAGATATAAAGTTTTTCGTAATACTCTCTCACAATCAGCTTTTATGATATTACATCTGCTGTTTATGCTATATAATTATAACATGACATCAAAGAATCGGTGACACTTACGATGAGTTTTTTTTTTTTGAGAATTTTAAAAGTTTCTTAAAACGATCTTGAAACAAAGAAAAAAATTTTGATGGAAAATTTATTTAAGTAACAATATTATTTTATTATTACTTGTCAAGTCATTCAATTTAACTTTCCATTAAATAAATAATTTCTCTTGGTTATTCTGCTATGGAAAATGTACTCTACGTTGTTAAAGAATTTTTTCCTAAAAGATTTTTAGGGGAATTATGATATCTTATGGATATATGTATATATTCAGTCATTAGAAATCTGTTTCAACTGACATTTAGCTGCCATTTAAAACGGCCACGTCCAATAGCAGGGAAACCGCATCTCCCGCGTGTCCAATCAGAAAAGACTGGACCATGATAGACGTAATTAATCCGATCTGAATGCAATCTCGTGAAACCTTCACTTGTTTCGGACGAGCGCCGGTCTAGCGCATCTTCCCTCCCCCTCCCCCTCCCCCTCCCCCTCCCGATCACTTCCCAATTTACTATACCTTGAATTGCAAATCGAGCGACGCGCGTCCGCTCAAGGCAACGGATACTCGGGATACTCGATTCTCTTTTTCTTCGGTGAATTACGTTCTGTCGCAATTCTACGTTGCTTCGTGCTTGCATTTAGGATAACTCCGTTACTTTGTACAGTCCGTCGTGGCCATCGAATTTTCGCTAAGAAAGAAATTAACGAGTAAACTATTCCTCGGGGATTTTCCCACGATAAATGGATCTATATATCTTGAGCGATCCTTTAACTTCGTTAATCCGTCTGGACGGGACATTGTTTAAACAAACGGACCACAATCAAAAGCAATTGCAGTTGTACGTATAAGCCTTAAATTCACGAGACATTCAACCGAAAAACCGGGATGTAATAAAAATGGCGTGATATCCAGTAATTGTCTGATTTCAAACGAGGAGCGGCGTCAGTTAATTGTTCGACCGTGTCGGTCACTAGCCAATCGTCCTGCTAAATAGGACTAACTTTCTTCAGATTATTATGCAGTCTCTTCTAATTCTATCCTGACGCCACTTTTTTGTCACCAGTCCTAAACTTACAATTAGAAAGAAATTATAATTATTAGCAGCCAAAAATTAATATCTTGTTTTATTATTTAGATTCCTATCGCGTAAGTTATAATTTGGAAAAAATTATTATACTAAATCTAAGATAATTTCTTTCACAAGTTTTTGGTTTTCTCCACCAGAGATTAAAAAATCATATATTGAATATAGCTTATTTTGTTACGTTTAACATTTGTACGTTAAACGTAGAGCATTAAAAATTAAAAAATTACCCTGTTTAAAAGAAAATAAGTAAAATTTATTATTTATACACTCTTCTGTATAATGTTACGAAAAGATTCGTAATTAAATTGCAAGAAAATACAGACTGAATATTGTTATTAGAAGATGTCGAAACTAAAGTTATTCCTACTCTAGCAGTGGGGGGGGGGGTGGAGGATCACTATTGTGACTGCACGAAGCAACGCAGTGCAATATGTTTCTTATGCACAAGTTGCCACTCGGAAAGTTTCTCGAAAATTGAACGAAATTACTTCAAAGTGTTAGACTCGGGTTATGACTTTTGCCTTATCCTCCCTCTACGTGAACATGCTGCGAAATGATCCAAATGATATCAAAACATCTTTTGTAATTTATGAATAGTTCTAGCAATTAGATTATTATACGTATCCCTATAAATAATGGAAACACATGATTCACCCACTAATATCAGGCGCACGCTGTCTAAAGCCTAAATCGATATGCTCGACTGTTTTCCATTCAGGAACAGAAAATGGTCTTACGCTTAAATGTATCTGGCCGTGGGCAACGTACCGTAGGATCACTATAGTAACGACATCGGTGTACAATTATGACGAGCAATCCATGAGTTTATCGAGTTTCAAAGTGCACGAGCGAATTAACCGCATGGATTGGTCTGGTTGGCAAGGATCCCCGAACTTGGTTGCTTCATAGAAACTCCAATAACTTACGATCGGAACATTGCCAGTAACACGCAATTGTATTTGCTGATCCGTAACGCACGCCGAGAAAGCGATATCAATTTTACGCGCGAGCCAATTATTCAATTTTCATTTCATTGTGCATGGCAATTTTTGAGATGTGCATGAGATATCTTTAAATTTTGATAAAATTGCAATTAGAAACGTCAGGCAAATGGTAATGGCTACTTAGAGGAAAATAAGACATTTTGATGGCAGGAAATTTGACATATTATTTTTTAATTGTCAGCTATACAGAATTTCTTGTTACGTGGTCAAAAGTAAAAATAAAATTTTTACATCTAAAAGAAAAATTAATCCAAAATATTATCAAATTATCTTTACTTTATATTATATTTCCTCAAACTTTGAGAAATTAAAAATATGAATACTTTTTTGAAATTGAATACCTACATTATAGAAATCTCATTATGCAAGTATATTTCACAGAATGCAGATCAGATATCATAGTAAATTGCTAGAAATTAAGGTGTGATGATTTATTAAATTAAAATTCTTTGTAGAGTTCAATGATACATATTTATACCATGGTTGACTAGTACAACTCAATAATATATAATATAAATATCATAATTTATCTTGTATATAAAATGTTTTCTTGCTCTAAATAATAAATTCAATTTCTCATTTCTAAAGTTGCACCGCAATACAGTTTATATACATATCGCTTTGTATGCTTCCGAGAAATTTTTCTGCGCTCTACGATGAATCGAAGACGGATATCCCGATATGCATGTATTGATTTGCCTATTGCGAGTACGGACCAATAACCGGTTTTCCATGTATCCGAGTAAATAGGAAGGTTATATGCGCCCATGGAGAAAGCCCGGGCATATTGCAAGATATTGTCCGCTCGTCTGTTTATTGGACTGACTGATACGTCGCCTGTCAACCCGTGTTATGTCGTCCATTTGAGACGCGTGTGTTGCACTGTTCAACAATGCATGTAAACGTCGCTTCTATAGTCCACTACGTGGATTTAATCAAGCAAATTAAACTAACTGCCCTTTGCACTACTGCACTTTGAAACTAGAGAGAAACATTTACTTAAAAATTTTTATACTGCGTGTTGCTCACACCTGACCCTGATATACAAATGTAGCTCTCTCTCTCTCTCTCTCTCTGTCTCTTTCTATACATACGTATATATGAATTATATTTTTCATAATTATATATTAGATCTATCACATTATTTTTTAGAAATTTTTACTTTTTTAAATTTGTAAATCCCTTAAATCGAATAAGTTGCAGAGAGATGTCCATTTTATGGAACAAACGTTTATCGCGCAAGGCACTTCTATTTCCCGAAGCGAGGTGTAATCTTGGCGTTCATCTTACTTTTGTAGTAAAGCGTATCGCGGCTTCATATACCGGCAGGCAGGCAGGCAGGCAGGCAGGCAGGCAGGTAGAAATTATCAGTTTTCTGTCGAACGAAGTGATTCGGCTCGAACGCGTTTGTCCCACTCGCAATCGCGATAGTTGATCGGGAATATGAACTTCATCTCGTGTGCGTGACACAAAGACGGTACACGCGGCCTGCCATTGTATCATCGCCGGCACCTATTTCGCTGCCACTTCGTTCGGCCGATGTGAAAGGCAGTGTCAACGACAGCCACCGACAGGCGAGTTCCCAATCGAGCGGAAATAACGGCTGAAGAATCGGCGACCTCTCCGGGCTCTCTTTCATCGCGTTCTTCTTTCATTTACCCTTCTCTCGTAGCTTTCTCTCGTGTTTTTTTCTTCGACAGGTTGCGATAGGGGAGACTCTACTGTACTACTGATTTAAATCACGGAGATTAAATAACGACAATGATAGATCACGCAAGACACTCAGGATTTTAATAGTCAAATTGGGTAAATAGCGTTCTATGAAGCAGACGAATATAAGGGTGAGATCCCTCGTGCTAGTGACAGCTTTCTCAATGGGCCGGTCTAATATTTAATATCGAGGAAAGGAAAAGTACTCTAAAGAAATATTTATCTATATAAGAGCTTATAAAAAATCTCTCAAGATAATTGAGTCGATAACGCTACTGTTATCATTGTTTTCTACGAGCTTATTTTACGATTGCACAATTTAGGCAACGTGATGTAAAAGATACACAAGTCTTTATTATATTGCACGCTAGGCTTGCCTTACTTCATAGTCGCGCACATGTAGGCGCATATAACGTACAAGCTGCTTGCTCCTGTGTTAATGGAATGCCTTTGTCTTTCTGCCTGCGCCTGGCACGGGATTTACTTCGCAAGGATTAAATCGCACGTACCGCCGGATGTCCGTCTGTGAAGAGCGAAACCTGAAAGGGGAGGGCAACAACGTAGTTCCTAGGGGCCCTACAGGGAGAAAAAAGCGCGTAGTCCGGACAAAAAGCGGCGAAAGGGTTGGGAGGATTAAATTTTCAAACTGTGCACAGCGCCTGTGGAAGCACCGCGCATTGTGAGTGCCCCCGCGCGCGATCGTTGAATTAAAAACAATGGAAATGTTGAATTCTCGGTAGCGCGGCTCTTGTTACGGCGTTTGTTTTCCATAGCAGAAAATAATAAAAAATGCATTAATCGAACGCTCGCAGCCGCCGGCGATGACACACCGACAGGCAGCGACACAGCAACCAAAAGCGAGGGCAGCTCGAATTATCGAACATCGTTCCCCCTTGATTTCGTGTTTTACGCAAGCGAGTTTATATTAAAAAAGGAATTGACTATATTTTGCCAGAATATATATTAGATATATACACGTGTGCGATGTCTAATATTGTATAGCCAGTTATATAAAACTTTAGAAACATATGATTTCCTACTCGTCCTATATTATTTTGAAAAATGAAAAATACAACTGCTACTAAGCACATAATTTACAAAAAGTGAATTGTGAAAGCGGATTCGAGCTCGATAACGATTACGCGACGGTAATTACATGCCGTGGGGAAAAGAATTTCGTCATAACTACGGTAAACATCTCTCCGGCGATAGAGAAGATTCGAGGGGATAAATCAACTGGAGGAAAGTTGGTTAATCTTCATCGAGAGCGGTAAAGACTTTACGGATTGTTTTCATACGAAACTTTCGAAGCGGTTCCGTAGACGTCTGCCAGACTTTACCGGAGGTAGATCTATCGTTATTACGAAATATTCCCACGTTCTTACGAACGTCCGGGGGTAACTTGATTACGGCGCGGAGTCTTACGAAGAATTCATACAATTTCTAGAATGCTGAGACTTGATCAATCATCTTCCTTCCGTGAAGAGAATGCAATGATAATATTAATCTTCTTAGGGTGAATAACGAATTACATAATCATCTGCATAGCATATTTTTACAAACTGAAAGTTATAATATATTCGTTATAATAAGTTATAATATATTATACTAGACAAATAAAATTTAGTTAAAAATTTCAGTGAATTGTCTCTAGAACCGTCGACAATACACTGAAATTTTTAACTGAATTTTATTTGTCTAGTTGAGATTTCTAGCAAGTGGACTATAGTCATCCCAATGCATGTATTCCTTTCGAACGCGCTCTTAGATTGCCGTGCGTTTCGTGCTACATTTCTGTCGTGTGTTCGTAACGCAATTAGGAAGTGTTCTGGCACAAACGGCAGAGAGCATAGCTGGACAGGACTCAAAGGAGCCTTTAACGTTTCATAAGTATGCGACTCTGGCTCGGGACTCTCTCTCTCTCTCTCTTTCTCGCATGTTCGAGTAATCCTCTCTCCCTAGGTTACTCCCTTGAAGTGCGAGGCTACATTAGATCATAATTAGTATACACGAGCCGTCGTACAAAAGCAGCTTACATAACGAATACAGTGTCGCGGAGTCGTCGTTTCCGCAAACTCATTTTGCACGATGTAGTTTCCATAATGAACGTTTGGTCGGCAAGTTACGGTAAAATCTGCGAATGCCGTTTATTAAAGTTCGCGAGCGGAAATGATTCTGCGAACAAAGGTCCGGAAAAATATGTATCCCAGAATACTGTAATAAAACGGCTCTGTTCGCTTTGTGCGATGTTGGCACCAAACTTGTTCGCGAGTCAATAGAAGCGTCCTGCTACGAACGATATTGTCTTTTTCGACTACCACTGGCAAAGAT
Organism: Temnothorax nylanderi; assembly: GCF_030848795.1. Taxonomy (NCBI): domain Eukaryota; kingdom Metazoa; phylum Arthropoda; class Insecta; order Hymenoptera; family Formicidae; genus Temnothorax; species Temnothorax nylanderi. The sequence goes on from NW_027249136.1 coordinate 495,539, forward strand.
CGCGTTTGCGCGCCCCAATCGAAAGTCTAACGGAGTCGCAATTCGATATATGTATATCCATAGTTTCAAGTTTGGGCTTCAGGCTTCAGTACCATCAAAATAAATATATGCTTGAAAAATTATAACATTTTCACAAAAAGTTTGGTGAGCACAATTGAATTTTGTTTCGTTTTGTTAATACGAAATCGTCTTGCGTTTTCTAAAACCAATTTACTTTGTTCTCAAATTTAACTAATTTAATTAATAATTATTTAATTAATAAATTTAAATAATAAAAGTTAATAAATTTAACTAATCTGAAAAAATTGATATCAAGTATAGATATGTGATTTGGATATCGGGGCAAAAATTGATAACGGAAGAGACAAGAGAGGGAAAGACAGTCCACGATTCGTTTCTTCGACATTGCGAGATCTGGTTTCGATATGTTTGTATTGTATTGAGTAATGTGTATTCAAATGGAAAGTTGTGTATAATGTATAATGTTGTGTATAGTGTAATAGATATAATCAAATAGATACAAAACAAATCGAATGAATAACCGTTGGTGAGAGAAGTACGTCAGCTCTCAGATGCTGCTTTTCATATTTACAACTCGTGATCATAGATCGAATGACTGATCGTAAGCGAGAAGTGAATCGTTTTCTGTAGAAAATAAAACGCGTATTACACGATCTTCTTCTCCGTCACAAATGAAGTTTTTCGAAGAGATGCAAGAAGTACAAAGGAAGGAAAGAAGGTGGAAAGAGAAGAAAGGCGTTCGATTTGAATGCGTCTAATCAAAGTTAAGGCAGAAATAGTGGGGAAACTATTCGACCCGAGTCTCACTTAAGATAGAGCAAAGTGCACTTTACCGCGAGAATCTGACACTTTCCTCCACGAATACTTCTCCAAGATCTCAAATTATACCCGATAAGAGGCACTCGCGACTAATGAAAAAATTGCTTCCAGATTGCGATCGTTGAATCATGACGATTACCGCTTCCGCGATAATCTTCACTGTTCGCGGAATTGCACCTTGAAATTTCACCGCAGGGAAATCAAATTTGGAAATGAGACTTTCCTGATAAGTAAAATTAATATTATCATATTATTCGTGGTGTTATAAATTCCGTATTAATCCTATTTAGATAAACACAAAATAGTTCTCATGTTATATAATCCTTTTTTATCGCAGAATTTTATAATTACATGTATCAGCTTTGTTATTGTGCCTATACGTATCATAGCCTTGATCGTTCTACTTATTAGATGATCTCGATAGCGATAGCTGTTCGTTATTAATTGCGAATAGTCGCGTGCCCCATGAGGAAATATTCCAGTCTGTGCGAAAATGGTTCATGGCTGGTTCACGATATCTTTATGAGCTTTTACGCGCTCGTAAAGGCAGAAATGAAGTGACGGAGGAGAAAGCGGCGGAGTAGGGATAGTGGGGGTAACAAGAAAGCATGGATATTGCAAATTTGCGAGCCGCATTACCGGAGAGAAAGCATTTATAGCCGCGGAGAGCAAGCACGAAGCACGAGTTGAGATATGAGGCGATACTATCCACCGGTGCGACGCGACGTCTATCTGGAGGACATAAAGCTTAACGCGTTAATAAAGGTCGGTAGTGCCGAGTCGTTAGCATATCTTCATGATTGGAAGATATGCGTAGCATCAGATACATCGTAGTTACCTAGAATGAAAACAATAACATATTTCCAGAGAAAAGTACCATTATTAGAAAATTGGATATTGCAGGTTCCATTTTCACCGATGCTTTACAAAACAGTATAAGTATTAGAAAGAATATGAAACAAGTCAAGAAAATAGTACATAACTTGAAGTGTGAAAAAAATGTGTCACAAAAATAAGAAAAATTAAAAAGGCATGGTCGTTGAATGTTGATTAGAAATGTTATCAGCAGTGTTCTTTAAGTATCGATATTGCGATCGCGAAACTTTAATTCAATAGGTATAAACAAAAAGCAATTTGAAGACGGGCAACATATATAAGTAGACGTGATGATAAAGACGTTTTACGATCGTAACGCGAGCTTGGGAAACAATTTATCAACGGAAGACTGACGAAAAAAAGAAAGAAGAAGGAGAGGGAGAAAGAGAGAGGAGAGAGCGAGAGAGAGAGAAAAGCTGACACCCCACCGCGCGGTGCTTTAACGAGAAAAATACCTGCAGTCGTCGAGCAATTTTATTTACAATGGTTAAACGAAATCTTGAAGAATGTAAGCGGCGAACTCGTAAATCGCACCGCGGAATCTATTGTGCTTTGACTTAGAAAAATAAACCCCGTTACATCACCGTCGTATATTTCAACACACAGACACGCGACTGTATAACTTGGATGGAAGGCAAGGTAACGCTGTTTTGCATTCTCCATCACGCTTCGCGTATTCAGGGCACAATGAAAAAGCATATTTTTCAAATACAATGCGTTAAAAACTACCAATTAGTCAGTCCTTCGCGGCGCGGGCGTTCTTTGAGAAATGTTAATAGCGAATATCAGCAGGAAGTTGCGCTTGGAAAACAAGCGAACAAATACAATCACCGCAAAAGACATCGCGTGAAAGCCTCGGGTGAGACGGTAAGTGAATGTAAATACCAGCACAGCTTAAGCCGAGGATGTCCCAGGAAATGGAAATATTTGCGGATGGTTTGGTGCCACGAAAGTTCGGTATTCATTTAAATGGCGATACCCACAAGTTCTCGATTCTGCTAATCAGCTTACTGATTTTCCTACGCGCTAGTTTCACTGATATTAGTTCCAGATATTTATCGTGAAATTGTCTTGTTAATAATAGCCTTAGAATTAATATCAGCTAATATAAGCTATTAGGTAAGGTAAGGTACATGATTAAGAAACGATAATCCATGCCTAACTTTAGATAAGAATTTTTGCACTAGTTTTATATAAAAGACGTATCCTTTGTATGAAATAATAATACTAGCTTGATAATGCGTTAACGATAAGTATGGGGTATAAAAACTTTCATCTCCTTACAAAGAAAATACATTTTTCTCATAATCATATAGCAATATTAATTCATTTATAGAGATAACGATGAAGAGTCTAACGAAGATATATACTTAATAATGTTTTATTATAATTTAACTTTGAAAAGACAAAGTTTTCATTGTTTTATCGCAAAAATTTATAACGCCCTTATATTTTTTTCTGACTGCGAAAAAACACAATAGTACTTTATAACTTTGTAAACATATAAGTGGTTTAAATTGCTTTTCGATTGTCGTATAAGCTCATTGATCCGATTATATGAGGTAAGTCGTAAAATTTATTGGTTATCGCTTCATGAAACCGATAGTTATCGATTTGATGTAAGAGAGTATTCTGCGATCGTTTCTACATTTCTGTGTTAATTCTATATAGAAAGATCGTACAGAATAACAGAATCGGATGATGGTGGTTAACTATAACAAGAGAAACTCGGACACAAGAACGTAAGCCAGACTCGCGATGTTATTTATCGACGACGGCAATATTCGGTTAATAGAACGGTGCGCGATTACACGGAGGAAGATTTTATCAACGTAAGTTCGGATTTGTTTTATCTGTTGTACTTAAATGCGTGTTTCCGAACTTACCTATCTCTCTCTCCTCGAATGATGAGTAATTACCTTACCATGAAAGGAAAGTACAATGCTCTCTGGATCCTTCTCGAGCAAGCAGGTGTGTATAGTCGTTACTCTTTAGGATCATTTGTTCAACCGTTACGTTAAGGGTCAGGGCTAGAAATGATAAACGACCCGTTCTCTTTACCCACCTTCTCGCCATCGGGCTTCGTCCCGTGTGTTTCTCCTCCGAGATCACCTCCGAGGGGAATATAACGGGCGCGTTGGAGGAAGAAAAAGGAAAGAAGGGAGAGAAATACGACCGCCCCGGTCCCTTCGTTCACCTTCGTCTTAATGTAGGCGAAATTTAAAGAGGCAGCTTCTCGCTAGCGAGGGTTAAAGGGAAAATTCGTGACCTCGATCGTGATGACGGTCAAGATGACGATCAAGACGACGTTGATGACGGCGCGGGCGCATCGTGACGGGAAAAACGCGCAAGGAGGCACGCGAAGACGCGCCGCCCTCGGGACGATTTAAATCAATTCGCCGCGCACCGTGGTAGATAAATTCCCGGCCTGACGTTTAAGCGATCGCGAAAGTTTTTCGTAGCGAGCCGTACGTGCGATATGGCCTGGTATAAAAGTTTGCTCTTCAAACGATCCGGTCGGCAAACTTCTTTTCGCGCTCGTACTTCGGGTAGGTATACCGGTGCATGATTAAATCGGGTATACCACATCGCGAATGATGTATGCGAATTGCTTGCGTTCTGCGCTGACGTACGTGCGTTCGATTATCGGCAAGTAATTACTTATGCAAACTCGAGGAGCGAACTTCTCGACACGTCGGCGCGTATCTCTCCGAATTTATCTCTCCGCGGCGCGCGGCGTGGCGCGACGAAACGAACGGCAGCGCGGCGATAAAGGAAAGCGAAAAAGTTGAGGGGTGTCGTTATAGAATTTAAGTCCGCGCGGATAATTTTGCGGTAATGGAAAGCCCTATCTCTGGAAGAAGAAGGCAGAGCTTAGCTCAACATCGGTATCAACCAGTATCAACCAATCCCAGGTGTTCAATTGGCGCTCCGCCAGAATTTAAGCTCGGCTTAAATTTCGCGCAGTTGCTACGTAACTAGGGCAGATTCAGATTAGAATTAACTAATTGTTGCGTACACCGTCGTAATTAGGCAGGATTCCCGCATGCTCCCCGCGCATACTAATATTTGATAGAAACCTAACCGCGAGATATCGCGCAGGGAGGAAGTTAAATCTACTCCATCGCACGCAATCGTGACGTTTCACAATCGGTAATCTGCTTTTCAACTCTTTATACACACATTTAATTGAGCGTAATCCAACGTAAAACTATATCGAAATAACTTACCGATTACATTTAAATGGACTAGATGACTCATGTGGGGTGTTGTGGAGACCTGGCATTCGTAAATACCGCTGTCCCGATGCTGCGGATACTTTATTTGGAGCGTCCAGTCGTCCGAATGAGCGTTGTGGATCGCTCGAAATCGCTGGTCGTTCGTGTACGTATAACGGCCAATTGTGAGCAAATGGACGTCCCTGTGCCGTACCCACGATACTTGTAGCGTCATCTGCAAAGGAGAAAATGAGATGAGTTAGGACGCGGACGGACGAAAAAAAAAGACGGGAAAGACCGACCCACGAGAATCACGAATGATTTCACGCTGGTTGAGCTTAGTCCGGACCTGGAATCTTTTGTGTGCTTGGTTAAGGGTTGCCCATTGTACCGAGACATGTAATTAGTGGTTCGTTTGTGTCTGGCGTGCTGGTAATTAGCAAAATATCGGTCAGAACTTTCAATCACGCTCCCGACCAAGAGCTTTCAACGCTGTGCTTGGTGCGACTTGTCAAGCAAGCAAGTTTTCTTGTTTGATAAGCGTGCATGAATCGAAATACGAATAAATAAAATTTAAAGAAACAAAGCTTTTATGTAAGGAATTAAGAAAAATACTTAAGTCGAAACAAACACGAACTAAATAATTCAGTTTTTATTTTTGCGCGTTGGAGAGTTAGAAAAGTGTGATCGTTCATTTCGAAAGCATAATTCATCGCTGCGCAAACCAACTGTCGTCTTTGACAGATGTAACGCGCGTGCACGAGACAGCGACTCGTAAGCTGATACCGCTGTCGCGGTTTCCAATGGCACATGTAATAGAATAAATTACAAAGCGTACGCGAGATCTAAATTCAGACTCGTGAGCGGGATATACGACGCTACATCAGATACAACTTTCGAGCGTGCGCTCCGAGCGAGCGTTCCTTCCTTCTCGTACGGAGGAATTAATAGAGTCGCTTTGCATATCGTTGCGAAGTTAGCGTGCGAGATAAAACGCCTCGAGCTGCGATAATTGGACACCCGGACCCAGCGACGTGTAAATATTTGCATCCTTCGAGTAAGGTCGATACGCATTACTCGAAAGGCATTACATGAACCTGTGCATGCAGTAATGGTTCAGATGCGTTTCAACATGCTACTGTATAGATGTCCTAAATGTGGCTCTGTCCTATGCGGAAATGTTCGTTCCCGCATTGCCCTCCGATATTGCCGGACAAATTGAATGTCGCGGTATCGAAAGTTAAGTTTATATCGAAGGTCGAAATTAATTAAATTTTAATTAAGGGTTAATGACGCGAACAAGTAAACATGCGATACGTAACGTAACACATGGAAAATTGAATTAATCGAGTTAAAATTAACTGAATTTGCCATACTAGTTGTTCCAACAATAGCTTCAAACAGGCTTTAAAGTTTGCAACGTTAAATATTACAAACATGAGATCGCCATAGCGTAATGCGTAATGCGTAGTAATACTCATCCTCTGCACTGTTTCGCGCACTGTTCTTAAATTTTAATGCTCGCTTCAATTTCTGTCCGAAGTCTTTCATTTAAGTGCGCCATTGCCTGGATTCCGGGGGACCGATATACCTACCTACTAAACTATATTCTCTCTCTCTCTCTCTCTCTCTCTCTCTCTCTCTCTCTGTATATATATATATATATATCTTCGTTCTCTCCAAGATTCGCTTCCCTGGATCCTTATCCAACTCACTTCGTAGTTTCCGAGAGGACCTCGCTCGGTGGGTCCTACCGGACGAGTACGAGTTGCCGCGGAAGTTTCGGCGACCTAAAGATGTCCCTTGTTCGAGAACTTGCAGTGATATCCGAGCAGATAAGGAAGAGGGAGTCCATTGATAAGGGTGTCTTCTTAGTGGGAAGAAAGGGGGGAGAGAGAAAGGGAGAAGAGAGAGAGAGAGGGGATGGGTAGGAGAGTAAGAGATTTCATCCTTAACGACGAAAGATGAAATGGCGCTGAAGCAAAGCCTCGTAAGTAGATGCATTCGAGTTTGGTCAAACAAGACTCGCTATCTCGTTTTTGCCGCGCATATTATAGTTTTATTGCGCTTGTCGCGAGTGTGCGTATCGCCCGCACCCGTTATGTCTCCTGTTAATTTATGATATGCGCGGCCGACATGAAATGGCATAGTTGCTCGAAGGCTTCCGGCCGTGCCGGATTCAGGACGGTAGGTCAAACACTGTTGACTCTGCATCCTGCGTTCCTGGTTCTCGCATCGGCTCCTGACGCCGAACCGCATAGTTGGCCTTTGCATACCGATTCTGTTGTCAACACGCAAATACGATTTATGCGAATTCCCTTTCTCGTAGCCCGCCGAATGCAGATAGATAGATGGATAGATTTATTCTGTCCTTTGATAAATTTGCCGAAAATGATGGAAGATATTAAGTGAAATAATAGATGATCTGATATAGCTATAAATGTAAGAATTTGAGGATAGAAATTATAACGGTTAATAATAATATTACGGTATTCAAGAAATGCACCACTGAGATTTTAATACTGCAGTAACGAAGATAGACAGTAAATATTAACGTTCATTCCTCTCACAGTCAGATAAAATAGTAGAATGTTAAGTAACTTGTTTGTGAAAGGCTGGATACCGTAAATAAATAAAACAGTATTATCTACCGGAATAGTGAACACGTAGCCTCGTTTGATGAGGAATCGATCAATTTACCGTTTCGTTGTGATGTTATGCTGCTTGACATGCGAGTTATTGCAATCGATTTCGGGTGAGATTACCGCTGGAAGTTTCCGCCAGCGAATCAAATATAGCGTGCACACATTTCCAACGATGGAGAATTTTCGATGAGTTTTACGCCCCATGGCGGAATTGATAAAATTACCGATCAATTATCTCGCGCAAACAAATCCCGCATAAGAAAGAAGATTCTGACTTTATTTTATACCGGATAACATGAGAACGTGACATGAAAAGTAAATTACCCTCTCATCCTCTCTCTCCATCTCTATCTCTTTCTCGTCATGAAACACGTTGTAGTACATCCGAGAAATCAGCCCGACTCATGATGGCATATTCTATTGAGAGATACAAATCGTTACACAAAACACATATAAGGCTCCGCCGTAACGTGACTTTGGTCAGTCCGATAATTAATACCGGATTGATTTCGTCATGGTTATATAATTGTTCCCATTCTAATTGTGCCTGTCAAACTGTGATTTACGCGATATATTTTTTGTGGTGTTAAAATTGAATTTAAATCGCGAATAAAAATAATCTCTCAAATAAATATATCGATGAAATCCGCCAACCCAAAGCAAACAGAAAAGTTCATTATTCGCATATTATTCGCATATTATAAAATCAAAATTGACAGTTTTATAAACCAGAGGGAAAGCTGTTCTTCTGAATATGATCGTATTTTTGAATTATCATAATACGCTCGCTCATAAAATTTACGCTGCACTGAGAGATTGTGAAATTTAAGCGAGACTATAAAGTGTATTCGAGTCTATAAAAGTATATGCTGGTTTGTTATAAGGCAATTAACTGAAAAATAGTGTGCTAATACGATACATTTGAAATTATTATTTTACCGAATGAAGTCAGATTATCGACTGCCACTTTCATAAACAATCGTTTTATTGCCTGGCGAATATAGCTGCTATGCCACAGGCACTCGATTCGTTTGATTTCAAGATGAAAACGTAATTTAATCATTAAAAACTGGCAATTTTTAATTGGCAACGTGAAAAACGTATTTTGTACGTAACATTATTAGTTCGATTATTATCCCGATCGATAGTATTACGAACATTAAGCCGATTAAAAAAAGCGGAGAGATTAGGTACGAATCGATATAACGAGGTAGTCTGAACTTCACAATTATGTTGGTTGTTTATCTCTCTCGTCTTTTCATTTATTATATATCAGTTTTGATATATTATGGTTCTTACTTCTTTTAACAATTGAAACAGTTTGAAACTTAACGAATGTTCTCTGCTTCTCTCTCAAATTGTTTCTGATTAAAATAACCCAAATTAATTAACAATTACTTAACATGCTGATCAAGAAAGTTACATTTATTAAAAATGCGGTTGTAATTTTTAAAATTACCGTACTATTCGCGTACGTCGTTACATTAGATAATGTAATTCACGCGCCAATGACCATTCGTATCTGTCACGATTCGTATCTTGAGCAGGTTTATCTTGAGACAATCGTTCTAGGGGTCAATAGGAACGAATAGTCTATTTACCCCATGGGATTGTGCCTATATCCGCGCAATTTTATCTCAACAATCTCCATTCACGACGATCAAATTGTCCATGAAGCTGTTTCTACCTCTCGACGACGACTTCACGCCCTTCTGTTCTTTCACAAGATATTTTTGCCGTACCTTAGCCAGAAGTGTCTGGAATATCTTATTGCTCTATCACGTTACGTGCGATATGTTTGCAAAAACTCGTTTATTATTCGTCTTTTATCATGTGATTTATTCGTCAATTTCAGCTTTGTTCCTGTCGTCTTATCTTATTAATTGAAAACATTGCGCTTTTCGATTTATATTCTCTAACTTAAAGAAAACTACATCTAACATTAATAGGCCCGTTCGTTTTTGCTGCACTTTTGCACTAGTGCAATATGTTAAAATGAAAGAAAATATATTTGTTTCATTCTAACTTATTGCACTAGTTCAGAAGTGCAGCGAAAACGAACAGGCCTAATGTCAACAATCGTGAAATTGCACGAATCAAAATATCGAATGCATATAGTTGCAAAAATATAAATATATAACTTATACAAGACCATAAGGCTTCATGTTTATTCGAAAGGAATCCGATTAGTTTCGGTGAAAATATTTGCTGGCGACAAACAGGATGATCACAGGAGAAAAACATGCTTTTAGCGCAGTATTGCGGTGGTCCGGAGTGCGCGCGAGTGCGCGCGTATATTAGCATTTCTCGTATATATTTTTCGTCGGTTTATGCGCATATTGCCGGCCGGAGGCGCTAATTGCCGTTGTCGCACTCGGCTGGTACAGGAAGAGCGTTGTTTTATTCCGCGCGTACCGGATGTGCATCGTGCATCGTGCATCCTACATGTACAGACGAATGCGACAATACACACGAACGCGTTGTCCCGTCCGATAAGCTTCTCACGAGGATTACAATGTCGCGCGCAGTTCACGTTGTCCCTATCCGCCCTATCCCCATACGCCTGCATTTTTTATCGCCTGTGCGATTTTCGAGACAACTCACATACGATTAACGGTACTCTACGCGTGTTCTATGCTCTGATCTTTTAAGAAGAAGATTGCGTCAAGCAAAAAATTAATAAATAAAATGACGAAAATATAGCATTTTTATTTTTTTTAAAAGAATAAGACATATAAGTTATAAATTGATTGTAAAAACGCGTTAATGTATGTATTTTGTGAGAAAGATTCGAGGAAGAAAATATTGATTAAAATCTCTATCGAAACAAACAATTTATCTCTGAAAAACTTATTTCTACTTTTCGCAAAGAAGATATTTTAAGTATAATCAAATTAAATGAAAACTTGTGATGCGCTGACGCGACTAAAAGCTGGAATTATTCAAGTAGTCCCACATCACAATCTTGACTTTCTATCTTAGCCGTTACATGCCTGAAAAAGATCCCTTTCCTGAGAGTTTCTGAAATAAGACATTTCCCTTGTTTTGTGCTCAAGTCACAAAATATTCAGAGACTTTCTAGATCGCAAAAGAGAACTCGTTCGACAGTTAAGGTGACTAACTACTGCCAATTAATGATCTTTAAGGGCATAACGGATTTCCGATATCCTATAGTTCACCAGAACGTGTCGAACCACTTTCAAGCGCCATCAGCCTTCTCCGTTAAGACGCTTCTCTCCCTCGTTTGCCTCTTGACGACAAGGAAGATAAGGTTTCACCTTACTCCCTTTCGTCTACTAATCGATAGATTTTCTTGCCGAAACCCTCATCCGCCATGGTGATATTCCGATGCGCTTAGCATAACTCTTAATTAAATTTTTAGGACTAAATGGTCGATGCAAAATGTCAGCTGTTCAGAATTGGTTATCTCCGCATTGTTAGTTGCAATTAACTGAGTCCGCTGAGTCCTATTTTTAGGGTCATTAAGGGAAAAACATGCGACAGAAGGATAGCCGTGCTGAATTTCTATATTTGGGATAGATTTTCAAGTAAAGGGTTCTTTTGCAGAGCTATTCTTACATCACGTTCTGAGGGCGTTCGTAAATTTAATCACATATCGAATATCAATATCGCAAGGTACTGCGCGAGACCATGTCTCGACGAAAATAGACGTAGACATGTGACGCACTTTCGGATATTTATATACAATCGAGTACATATTTCATGAAAATTTTTAAAATGTTAAAATTCCTAAAATTTATTGTTTTGCATTTATTTAAAAATTTGTGATCCTCTCACGCATATAAAATTAATAATAAGTTAAAATCGATTTTAGACGAGTTGGTCCGTTCAATACTTTTACATATTTAACACTTGCGCATATTTTGGGTTGTGTTTTACACGCTTCGGAGAAGAGTTACACGGAGGCTATTTTTCGACATTTTGAAATATATACGCGCTGCGAATATATGCGTGTCGACCGCATGTAAATCGACTCAGCTGGCCGAACGAGGTTGCGTTAATTTCGTAGCTATCACAGTTGAATAAACGCTAGAAACGCTTACGGGGGCGTTGTCAGCGAAATTCCCCGGCGCGTGCACACAATAAAATTGGAAATCGGACAAGCTTTTCAGCCGGGTCGCAACAAAAGTGGTGGTGGCCGCGCGTCGGATTACGAGTCGCTAAATACGTAGATATAATTCATTGCTCGTTAGCGGCACTTTGATAATTAGCTCGACCGCCAAATTATATTTCGGGTGCGCAGATTATATGCGGCGTTTAATCGCATGGAGCGAAATTGCTTCGCATCGCCGCATACCGCCGAAGTACCATCGATTTTTTTATTCTTGATTCTTGCCTTCTTTTTACGGGTAGCTTTGTGACGAATATAACGTAACGATTGCCGCATATGCAGCATGAGAATTAAAACGCAGAAAACTGGAATTATCTGCGGTAGTCTCTCCTTTTCTCTCTCCCTCCTTCCCCCTCCCGTCCCTCTCTCTCTCTCTACACACACATATATAATGTGTATAAATAAGCCATGTATGTATAATTCCTGCGTGACCCAGGAGTGCGGATGCAATTAATGTCCGCAATATTTAATTCCTCGTTATACCACTCCGTATCTATAATTATTACTGCGTTCAGCGAGATTCTATTCGGCAGATTTTATTCGCGGGAATTGCGATTCTCGCGAAAATAGAATCTACACGTAATATAATAAAATAAACGAAAATTCGTGAAAAATTCAAGCGAAGTACAATGTGAGTTGTACGGTATATTTCCGAAATATTCCACCTTTTATATAGAAACGGTTAAATATGCCGTCGCGAGGAAAATTAAACGTTTATACATCGACGACGGTAGAGATGACGATCGTCGAAGTGGCAGCATGCTGCAGCTACACTGTAAAAAATTTTTGTAAAATTACAACTATTATAGTGGGTAATTCTGAGACTCACTATAATAGGTGTAAATTTCCACACATTTTTAATTTGTGTAATTGTAATACAAAATTACTTTTTCCTTCCGTACTGTAATTTTGTAAAATTACAACTATTATAGTGGGTCTCAAAATTACCCACTATAATAGTTGTAATTTTACAAAATTTTTTTACAGTGTATTTATTCCTCCCCTATTCTGGGAACTGCAATCATTCGATGTTTCTCGTCATTCGAAGCACGTTAATTTCACCATACGACATCAAATATTCCACTAATCAACTAATGCAATAAACTCAGTATCGATCGTCATTAAAATCCGCGAGCAAGAAGACAATATTCGCGAAACAAAATTGAGAAATTAGCGAATAATTGAAATGATCGTCAGGTACAGCTTGTTGATTATTAAGATCGTATTTTTATAAGAAAGTACGGGCAAGAGAGAAAAACAGATAGGGACGCATGCAAAATCGCGGTACTGCATGGTTATGAATAATAATGCGAAAACGTTTAAGTTCGACGACACTTTCAATCGGTATTTGCGAATTTTCGGGCAAAATACCCAACATAGTGACGAAGATAGATACGTGAAGAATAAAGTTTTGTACATGCGAAGAGAGAGATATGACTCTATTTTTCTCTATCTTTCTTCTGCATGCTCAATATTGCTGAATCGACACGTTCCATTCGATGAATTCTAAAGCGTCCGACTGGAAACCGCTCGTAGCTTATCAATCGCCGGAGCTATTGATAATGTTAGTGTGTCCCCGCGCCCGCTTCCGGTATATTGTATCGATTCGACGATGTACGCTATCGAACACGGTCGACGTTTCGGTGTTGCCCCACGAGCATCACCGCCGTTGATACTTAATTAAGCCATGCTGTTAAATATCGCGCGAATATCAGTATTTTTACCATTTTTCTCACCAACGTATATTTAAGTATGGCAACGAGAGAAACTCATTTTTCCTCGATTTTCAGATCCGCAAGTAGATTCCGCGAACTTTATGAGTTTCGAATTAATTATACAGGCTGTCCCAGATCGAGGAATATTTCAGCAACGCCCTTGATGAATGTAAGGTCGACGTTTCCTTGATCGAGAGAGAGAGAGAGAGAGAGAGAGAGATTTCGAAAAATAACGTGAAATCGAAATAATTCAAGCAAATTGAAAAAGAAACGTTTCTCGTAATAAACCGTAATCTCGACGGGACTTTGCGGGAATCGTTATCTGAGAGCTTGTAAATCAGAAATTCGGAATGATATAATTATTCGCGAGAGCGTTCTCACTCCGGAACTTGAATACTTGATTACGCGACAAGTTCAATTAGCAATTATCGTTCTGAGGTGGAGCGCATTGAGTAGCGTATAAATGTTTGATAGCAGACAGTTCCCAAGTCATCGCGCTTTTACATCCCGTAGGATGGACGAGGTTAATTTGATCCCATTTGCGAATGCGGTATGCATTGCGGATGCGAAAGGTCAAAGGATATGTCCTCTGTACCTGCGTTCAATCGATTAATTCAAAGTTCACAATTAAGCTTACCCCATCCGTGCGTAATAATTAAATGTGTCATTAGCGTACGTCGTGTAAAAATTTCAAAAGCAATACAAGAATAAATTAACTCTTTAACCTATTTATAAAAACTTTCAAAAAGCGACATAAGTAGTAATATTACATATGAAGTAATAGTCATTTTGTTAAATAGTCATTTCGTCAAGTAGACATAATATTTCTCATTAATTAAAAGAAGGATATTAATTTTAATAAAGAAAGTGTTAGTTGCAATCCCTTTTTTTTTCAGAAACTTCATTAATTACCTGCGTCGCGAACAAGTATTTGGTAGAACTGGTGCTTTCATGTGCCACCATCGCTTACGCGAGTTTCTTTTTATAACAAAAAGAAAAGAAAAAAAACCCTTAACTCGTGGAAAGTTGTATTATTACGACAAGTTTCGCTGTCCAAAGTGTCGCCAAAGCAAAAGCGTCCGTAACCGCGCCTTCACCTCTACAACGACTTTCCGGAGACTATTTTCATTCCAACGTAAACGACTTTCGACGCACAGCAATGCGCCTGCACGAAACGAGCTTGCGAATAAACGTGCACGCACGTATGCGCTTTACATTTGTATTTTATAGTGAAAATGGTAGAAATGTTCACAGCTAATATAATGAAATATCAAAGTAGGATATTTTGTCGGCAAAAGAATAGCTTTAGATGTTTTAGACTAATTGAAAGAGCAAAGAAAGAACAAACATCAAGAAAATAATAAATTCATCAATCGATTCCTTTCTCTTGATGAAAGATGAAGATATCCAGGCCGAAGCTGACCAGGTATTAATCTTGCCTCGACTCTTGAGTCAGGGAGTTAAAGTCGCGGTTGCACGCCGCCGCGGCGCGGCCGTCGGGGAAATCGCACGACGTACTCTCGCCGGTGAGGAAACGAGGGAGGACTGGTGGAGACGAGAGGGAAGAAACGATGGCGACTCGAGGGAGGGTTGCGTATCGCGAACTAGTTTGTCTACCACGTTCTATCGGTTAACCATTCGTCTTCGTGCTGCATTGCTCGCTACAGTCTTTTACGGTGTCCCACCAGCCGTGGAAGAAGCTCCTCCGCTTTCCGTACCCTCAGGGAGAACTCAAATTTCTCCCCGGTTTTCGTCCCTCTGCTCTCTCAGCCTCAATGTGCAGAGTAAACGTTTCGCGTGACGCATATGGGTAATTCGATTCTTAAGAGTCGGTCGTCATCGTCAATTTATCCACGCTTACCCTTGCGAAGCATCGAATTTCAGTTAGGTGTGTTCGGTGTGGTATTGTGCTCTTTTAGCGAGAGCTTTCAGATTTGTACCCAACATATGTTTGCAGGGCGCAGATTTGCAGTGCGCTTTCCATTGTCCAGAAATGCATCGTTGTGCCTGTGCTTGTGTGATCGGATATTTTAGAAGCTCTCTAAAAAGATTTAATAGAAGCCTGATATTGGAAATATTAAATCTAACAAATTAAGCTTTAAGATAACAGATGATCAAATGTTACGAGAAAAATCGCTGACCTAATTAACGGAGCTGCATTAACCGAGTATATCCATCTTATCATTAGTTATCAGATCGGACGGCGGAAAATGAAAAGTGCACCCTTAACGCGTTTATCCGCACCACTATTCCTCCTTCTACCTCTAGGCATTGATATTTAATGAATTTTCTTCAGATAAATACGGGCGAGGAACTGAAAAATTACTGAACCGACAAGAAAACAGGGAAGCAGACATTAAACGAGGAAATTAGAAAGAAACGATGAAAATTTATCGAACGACTGTTCGCTTCAAGCCAGAAATAGTATACGTTCGGCTTCACGTTACTTTCTTATTCGACTTTAATTTTTTCACGCCTTTATCTTGTTACAATCTCCGTTCACTACTTATACTACTTCACTACTTGTAAAAGCTATGAGGTTACATTGAATTCTGTTACATTGGATTCTAAAGCTTTTGTTCGAAGATGATCAGAATATTATCGTAACATAATATAACGCTGCTTTTCCTCTATATGTATTTTTAATAATGTAATAAAACAACGTTTTATCACAATAATAAAGCTAATAATAATCGTAATCATAATAACAATAACAATAATATATTAAGCTATGACTTTATTGTTAGAATTACTCTTTTTCACTTGCGTTATCATAATTTTAAAAAGCGAAGGACCTAGTTTGACCTTTGAAGATTGGCTTTCACGTTACATTATCATTTTCAACTGGGGATAGCTTTGGATTGTCCACAAGAGATTGCAGAGGAACGTTATCCTGAATGGAAGGTATCTTTGAGATTTTATAGCTGTAGCAGTTATACGAAAGCGTAGAAAAGTTTGCTGCGCTATTTGGTCCAGATTCACCGACATCGAGAAGCGTTCCACGAGCGCAAAATTCCACCGCGAACGTTCGCGTGCCTTCAACCTTTGCGGATATATTTCCGCGACGTTCCGTACCAAACCGTTCATACACGGTGGCACACATACGCGCACGCGGAACAACAAGCGACCGAAAGTAAAGACGTTGCCGCAGCAATTTGAGTGGACGAGAAAAGAAAGAGAAAGGCGGAGAAAGAGCGAATAACAGACAAACGCAATATCGCGGAAAAGTTTTGGCGTGACGTTAAGGCAAAAATTAGACTTTTTAATGAGACAAACCACGGTGACCGTTTACCATACTTGCGTGTTACCACGTTCACGAGCGCAGACATACAAAATAATTAAAATTATGCTTAATTTTACTAAGTCCTACAAAAATTCAGTTCTCGATGCATCTCGGTTCCACTCGCTCACGAGTTAATTATCATGTTTTGCACTTCACGATAATATTCGCGGTAATATCGCGTCCCATACAATTTTATGCGAGATAGGTTGATAGGTAGCGCGTTAATCAAGGAAGTCCGAAAAACCGTGTCCGCCTCCACTCTTCGTTCCTTACTGACGTGACTTTTTTATTCTGTATTTTATCCTATTCCATCCGTTATTGCATTATGCATATCACATGGCCTGCTGGATAGCGATGCAATTGTGCCGTTGCCGTCCAGCCGAACACGTACAGAAGAAATTCCAGAAAAGTGTACAGCCTCCGTCAAGAGATGCAAGATGGATCAAGAAAGAAAAAGCGAGAGAAAGGAATTGAGAGAAAAGGAGGACACAGGAGAATAGGGATAATCGGACGGAGCACGAGGGACGGTCGATGTACTTCAAGCCGCAAATTGTAACCAAAAACTGCTTGGTATTCAAGTCGCAACGTCTTTTCGCCCCTCGTATTCCGTTTTTCGCTTTGGTCGTGTTGAAGCAGAATGGAAATGCGGATTGATCGATAGTCCCTCGCGGACCGTCGCCGCCGCCGTCGCCGCCGTCGCCGCAAAAGGATTCGGCGGTCACTCGGCGAATAAAGTGGCGGAAGCCTTGCACCGTAGTGACTCAACGTAATCGAACTTTTGAGAAGCCAAGTGCACGTAGCGCGAATAATACCGCTTCTTGGCTGCTGAAACTCTCTGGTTCGTCCTTCGTTTGTTACCACTCCGCCCAAGTACGACCGACACGTGCTTCTTTGTTTCCCTCCTTAAGTAGTTCTCCGTCTCTCAGTTTTCCGATATTCGTCCCCACGTTAAGAAATCGGCGAACTTTGTCAAATAAAATTTATTTTCAATTATTTCTCTATAGGTATACGAAAAAACTAAGAAGAAATATATATATATATATTTTTTTTAGGAAAATCTATTTTATGAAATTGTTAAATAATTTATCTTTATCAAATATCTGTTTTATCATATTTCTCTTCATTTTGTATTATATATAGTTATTATTTTAATAAAAAAATTGTTGAATAAATTGCACAGAAAAGAACAGATTTATGTATATACGGTACATTTTGTATATTTGTACGAGAGCATTGAGTCGCGAAAGTTTTGCCACTCAACCAACCTGTTTCTTCTCGTGTACAGTGTGAGATACATAAAATAGGTCGATGTAATATAAAGCGTCGTCGTGTCATCGGTCTTTAGTTCGGGGAGCCTTCCGCCAGCAAATATTTATCGTTTACGTACGAGGTATTCGGAAACGTGAGTCGCATTGCATTCCGTTCTTTCGCGATGTTTACGCTCACGTGGGACATAGGAGCTCGTTGAACGAGTGTAAAACTGGAGAGGCAATGTGTATTTATGTATATGCATAAATCGAATGGGGCTGCGCTAAATTATGAAAAATCGAGCTGTAAATTAAAACGTGAATTAAAATGTGCACGTTGTGCACTCGATGTTTCCAACGCCCGATATCTGTATATATTGTTTGTTAAAAATACGTTATATTCTTAAAACAACTAACGCGAGTAGAGCCAGAGGTTGTTGCATGATGTAACAACAAACTTGTATATGTACAATTTTACGATTATACTGCACTACTGCACATACAAACGTGATGATTCACTATCGAAGAATAAATGTAGAAACATCTCGCCTCGGTTTTCTCGTTTAAATGTTCATTACCATCACCTATTTAATTCCGTATTTTACTATGCTTTTATTATACAGTAACAGAGAGCGAAGTTTCAGCTATCTCCTTCAGATCTTCACAGAAGCGTAAATCTAACGAGCATATATCGTATTGTATACGTTCATTGTGAAATGTTTACTATCTAAACAATTATTTTATTTTTTTACATAAGATAGAATTTAGTATTTCTGACGCTGCATACAAAAAGATTTGTAAAAAATATGTTTATTATCTTTACATGTATTATTATTATCCTCATGAATATATAAAAAAACAAATTTTTTAAATCGATTAAAAAGCAAAAAGAAAAAGAGTTTTAGTTTGTGTATCAGAACGTAAATTAAAAAAAAATAATAATAATTAGATTTGTAATCTGTGAAAGACGTGAAAGACGAGTCTGAAATAGTTATCCGATAAACCGAGTTGGTTAAAAAAAAAGGAAACAAATTGGTTAATGCGGAAAATTGCAGAAGTGCACTCGGGTTCAGTCTGCGCTCGCAGATCTCTTCGTAATTCGTCGTTTGTGCGCATATTAGGCACTCCCGTACCGCAAGAGCGTGGCCTCCAGATATATAAACGTCGAATTGGACTGCCTCGTGTACGTAAACCAGATTTCTGATGTCAGCTTCAAATGCATCCCGGCAGTCACCGCGTCGTTTCGCAAAGCACTTTGATGCCAGGTCGTAATGCGTCGTCTTAATAGTTAGAGAGTCAGGGTGCGATAGTGTTGCCCATGTTGTAATCCAGATCGAGAGTAGATGGAGGGTATAATTTCGACTAAACATGTACACATTAGCTCATCATTCTATTTAATATAAATTATGTTTCGATTGGCGCTGATAAATACTAGGAAATAATTCGGCGTTTCGTTAGTGCTACAATATGCGATATTACTGATTGAATTATTTACAAATTATTACACGATCGAGCGGGCCTGGGAAAGACTACATAAATGAGATATCGACAAATACTGTAACAAGATTAACAAATAAGCATTTGGGAATATACTTTTTGCCATTCGCACAATTGTTGGATAAACAGCACAAACACACAGTCTTGCTTTGAATAAACTCGCTCGCAAAAATGGATATTTTTAACGTCGGTCATAAACCCAAGAATAGGGTAGCGCCGGCTT
The DNA here is from genome assembly GCF_030848795.1 of Temnothorax nylanderi. Classification (NCBI taxonomy): domain Eukaryota; kingdom Metazoa; phylum Arthropoda; class Insecta; order Hymenoptera; family Formicidae; genus Temnothorax; species Temnothorax nylanderi. The sequence continues at coordinate 515,215 of NW_027249136.1, forward strand.
GTTTTATTTTTAAATGTAAGCATAGAGCGGAGATGGTCGATCAATAATCTCCAGTATTATTATTATGCTGGGCTATTCGTTGCACAGGGTTCCTTCCACGATATAAAAATAAGCATCAAGAGCATCATCGTGCGCATGAAAATTATCCGTTTATTTTCGCAGAACCGTTACATTGTACGCCGTTGCATCCATGTTGATGATTATCGGCGCGCATCTAAATTAATAAACATGTAGTGTTTCGCTCGCTTTCTCTCTCTCTCTCTCTCTCTCTCTCTCTCTCTCTCTCTCTCTCTCGCTCTCTCTTTCGCTATCCCTGCAATAGTGTTCGTTTCTGAATGACACTGATGTTGTATCGAATTGGATTTATACAGATTTACCGCTCGACACACAATATATCGTGATTAACACGTTTACAAATAGATCGAATTTAACAACAATATAGGGTAATGAAGTGATTGCATTATTCAAAGAATCCCGCTGTTCGTTGCGCGAGATATTATCGTGAATTTTAATTTAATTTTACAGATTCTGATATCGAAAATTACTGTGGTGCTTCGCATAACGTATCGCGTCGCATAATCCTTACGCGATGATTCTTAAAATATTTAAGGAAATCGGATACGCGTTCATGTCCACCGTAGAATACCAATAATCTTCTTTAAAAAGTTTCAGTTATCAGAAACATAATGCGATCTTGATCGGTTTGGTGTTATTTCTCTCACGATGTTGGCATTCATCTTATTTTCGTCACAACTTGCCGCGCGTGTGGACCACTCGGCGAAATACTACCGAACATATAAAGCTGCTACGCGTGCGATCTTTGACCTCCTACGTATTTTAATCGCGAAACGAAGAGAGAAAGAGCAGGTGCGCGGTACAACAGAGGGTATACAAAGAGAAAGTGGGCGAGGGATGAGTATTCTCATAAGGAGACCAGGCAGCCAGGCGCGCGGAAATGCACGCGGCGCGAATAGGAAATTATGGTCTCGGAGGTAAAGCAGAATCTCTCGGTGAGAAAGGCGAGGTTTCGCATTTGTGCTTGAAGGCGAGATGGCGGCATTTAAGCACCAGCGCGAATTTTCAGACCGCAAATTTTATAGATAGACAGCAGAGTGGATAAAAGTATCCACACACGTTAAATTTGAAACGGAAGACGGCCGTAAACCCCGACGATGGTTCTTACGTTGTCGATATTATCGGAATCACGCGAGAGAATGCGGTTTATCGTTTTTCTTTGCCGACTCGTAGTCTCAGTTAGTACTTACCGAGAGAAGAGGAATGGGGAGGATCGTGAACGTGAAGGACGAGCGTCTGTCTTGTCAATCGCATCCTTGTGAGACTTTCGAGACCTATCTCGAGTTCACGTGGAGTGTCCTCGATTAGACCAACGAAAAAGAAAGAGAGAGGGTAAGGGAGTACGTCGTACCCTGGGACGTCTCATATAAGAATTCCGGCTAGGCGCGGCGATAAATCACCGCCCACGCCACCGAAATTCGCGAGAATATTGGCTTTTGCATTATTGGTTTTTGCTTCGCGAGCATTCGAGAGAACGTCTGCATCCGCTCCCTCATTCTCGTTCGTCTTTCTCAATCCCGCGTAGCAATGCGAATGCTCCTATGGAGCAGCTGTTTCCTCCGCCAGGCGACAGATTCGTCGAAAAAGAGCCACGTCTCTCTTTTGTTTCTGCTTTCCGCTTTCTTTATCCATTCATCCGACTATTTATGTGTCTTTACATTTAATCCATTCTTCAACCAACGACGTCTCGACATTTCGAGTGAATTGGAGTTTCTAGCAAGATAGGAAATTCTACGTTAAAGAAAAGCTCCGCCCCACATGAAAATTTAAGCAAAAAGAACTGTTTTGCATCGTATAAATATGAAATAAAATATTTGTTGTTGATTTTGTTGATAAATTATTCGATTAAATTGTAATATATTTCCTTAATTTTTTAATTTTTTTAAAATGTCTCTTTGCACATCAAGCGCAAATAATTTGGATTTTTTTTTTCGAAATATGCATTTCTACATTGACTTCTCTCATTAATTTCTCTCGGAGAAAGATTAGAAAGATGCGTCTTTTTTGGAATTCTGCATGACTCCGCAGTAATGTCAAGCCTTCTGTTGCACGTCATGCGACTTGGAGATTCAAATAGCGAAAGAAGATTCGGTGCAGGATTCAAGATGGAAAATAAAGGAGAAATTCGTGGGCAAATGCTTTCCAATTTTCTCACGAGCAGCTGTTCCGCGACGCCAACCAGACGTGTCGGTAGGAGCAAAGAATCGTTTGACAGTTTTCACGTTCACGTCAGATCCGAGATTCCAAGGAAGCACGAAGATCGCAAGCGGCGTCGCCATGCGAGCGGCGTTGTTCGACAGTCGTCCGAGAACTCGCGAATTTAAACTGATCATCTATTTCCGAAAAAACCCGACGTCTCCGATCTTTATTAAAATGAAAACATTTTCTAATCAGGTGAAACTGATTCAATGGTTTAGTATTTGTGAGCTGAGAATGTTCTCGGTCAAAAATCAGGGACAAACTTCTGGAAATTGATTTACTTCAAATCCGAAAGCTTCCTAAAAACCTTTTTTCGAAAAGTTACCAACTGAAAAGATCGCGCCAATCGCTCTAAGAGAACATGTCATTTCGAATCAAGAAAATAATCGAGAATTCGGTGTGTCATCATCACGGAATCAAAACTTATCGGTCAATTTACACGCTTTTCTCACCTCCTGAAAAATGCCAATCTCCAGAGGCGGTGGCTTTTGGAAATAGACGACCTAGATTCGAAATTGCCCTCGGAATTTTGCTCACAATTTACTGTCTAAAAGAAGCGGTGGCTTTTCGTTGCGAGAGAGCACGTACGTCTTTCCGAATTAAAAAAATGTTGAAAAAAAGGAATAATGGCTGAGAGAGAGAGAGAGAGAGAGAGAGAGAGAGAGAGAGAGAGAGAGTCTCTTTGTTAGGATAGATGAACTAGTAAGTGGGAAAAGATTGATAAAACTTATAAAATCTCTAATAAATAATTACACACGTTTTAATTTGGAATTATATATAATAATAAATAATCATCATGTTTTAATTTTTAAGATTAATTTTTAAGAACATGATAATATTATTTTATATAATTACGGAAACAGACATTTCTCCTAGTCATTCATTAGTGTAATTATCCTACAATCAACTTATCAGTGGCATAAAATTCTCTAGCTGCGGTGTTCTATCCGTCTTAAAAGCAATGTAAAACTACGGACGTATGCGGTATCTCGGTCGGTTACGGGGTGAAAACAGTTGTCGTAAATTATTCGTTAAGGCGGAATCAGTTGGCTGCCTCGCCATAGAACGCACTCGGCTTGATTTATAGCCGAAAATCGTGCCGCGGTAATTTAACCCCGACATTTTCCCGGATTACAACATCTGTGCGTTGCTTTGCGACGATCAAACACAAGCACAAATAAATCTAGACAAGACGTATTAATGAATTTCTTGGTTCAAATGTGTCTGAGTGTCATTTCATTAGAATCAAATACGACTGTAAAATGATTTTTTTCTAATCTTCTTAAATATTTACTGAGGTCTATTTGTCATATACTGGCATGTCGCAATAAAAATATTTGTAAGTAATATTTAACTTTCAAATCTACTAATATCCATATGCGTATTATTTTACTGCTATTACAGGGTTTGAAACGTGAACACGTGTGTTTAACGATGTTTGAAGCGACAAGTATAAATTCAAATCTATCGCCATATGTTCTAGTTTCAAAGGGTGCGATCCCACATCTAGTGAACGGATACGTGCAAATCTCTCTGCGAGACGTAATTAAGTGTGGGGATCATTAATATTCCACTTGCGTCTCTAATTGATTCGTTCATAGGAGTCGCGCATCTCTACACGACCAACGGTGACATCTGAGTCCTCGGGGAAACACTGTCACCTCGCTCACTACCGGATGGATATGATCAAAAAGTCATCACCTTGCCATTTCTCACACATCTCTCCAATTTTAAAATCTTTATCTATCTATTTATATATATGTATATAAAAACAAATGTCCTGACTGACTGACTGACTGACTCATCAACGCTTAGCCCAAAGAAGAGAAACATGAAATTTGGGAAATATATTCCTTCCATGACTAAGAAGGGATTTTTAGAAACTTGACCTTCTAACGGAGTGAAAAGGGGTAAAATGTATTTTCGCGGATTCCTCAATGTCTCTTAGGCCCGATGAGATATCGACTTGGTTTTTTATTTAAAGCAGTATCGTAGCGAAGCACGAGTATCAAGCTAGTTAATTAATAAAATTAAACTTAACTTTTTAATTCAAATGAATCTAAGACCAAAAAATTTATTTGAATTTAATCAAAAGATAAATATTTCGCAAGGATGTGCGCTTCTCAAAATTAGATCGTCCTTTAATTTTTAACTTGTAGTAACTAGCATATTGTTTAACGCAGATTTTACGAAACAAGCCACAGCTCGGGCCGATTGAACGTGACGAGAGTAACGAGAAAAAAGCTAGAGTACGGATTTCGCGGGGATCATTAAGTCGAGAGTCACTAATAATTCCGACGAGACGGTCGTCGACTCGTTAGAAGGATTGGCCGGAAAAAGTCACCAGCGTTTTTTGCGCGGTTACAGGTCGTGTAACACGAGAATCGGCCGTCCGGGTCGATCAGCGAGATTCGAGGCGATAGCCTTTCTGTTCGCGCGTGCGAAAGGTCTTTTTCTAATTAACATGATTGCAATAAATTGAACTTATTAGTTAGTAAATTTTCCTGCCGACCAGAAAGACTAATTAAGCGTCTCGTTTTTTAGTTCCGTAGCAATTACGTTTATATCTGTGACGCATTGTATCTATAGAGTTGTGTCTCGTCGTTCTTTATCTTGGCGCGCGATTTGTCGCATCTTTCTGTTATTGTGATTTAAAATTGACTGAAAATTATATAGTGAGACAAATAATGGAGTACAGCTAGCGTATTAAATTGCTAAATAAAAACATTTAAATGCACTGATAATATAATCGTTGGGACAACCATACGAATTACAGACATTAAGAATGTCGATTAGACGAGGAATTGCGAATTACGCATCGATAGTAGTGTACTTGCGAGTTACGCGCGAAATGCTTTGATGTCCATTCGTATAAACGCTCCAGTTCCGGTCCTCATTCTATTACAGACGCCCGTCGTGGTCGGGGATGTTCGACGAAAGTACGGCGATCGATCCGAAGCGGTTATAAAGACGCCTCCTCGAATGGCGACGTTCCGGCTTTAACGATCGTCCGCAAAAAGAAAAAAGGTCGGAATTATCGGCGAAAAAACTCGTTACGGACGCGAAAATCCAATTAGTTTTAACGTCCTCGCCTTCCGCAGTCACGGCGTTCCTTCGCAAGAAGATTTCGAACTTAATGCTGCCCTCTCCGCCACTTTCTCTCTCTCTCTCTCTCTCTCTCTCTCTCTCTCTCTCTCTCTCTCTCTCTCTCTCTCTCTCTCTCATTCTCTCCATTCCTCCGCGCACTCCGCACGGACGAGTAGAGTCGCGTTTGCATACCGCCACTCCTCTGACCTCGTTTTAACGCAGCACCCCGGGTGCGCCACCTCCAATGCAGCGATTCCCTTGCGCAGCCATTAAGAAGTACACGTGGTTATGCCGCGCTTGGCGTTTTTTTAAGCTCTTTAAGCGGCGGCTTTGGCCGCGCGCGCCAAACCGGCCTGAAACCGTCCCGGTACGCTTTGATGCATTTCCTGAGCTTTTAACGAGATATCTCATAAAAGGACACCAGACTTACAAGATGGCCGTAACCGGCGACGCCGCGTGTTCTCCTCGTTTTATGCGTCCGTATTGCTGATCCAACAATTGTTCCTCGAAGATGCCGTCGCCACATACGTAGGGATTCCATCAATATTTTATGCATAAATTAATGTAATTTGCGCGGTAACATTAAATAAAACTGAAAATAATAGTGGAGGGATTTACTTTGTGTCTTAGAATGCAAGTTATAATATCTCGAAGAGCATAAATTATATAACTATTACAATTTTCCCATATTATTGATAGTAAAGATAATAATTGCATCATTAATCTAATAAAAATATATAGGTTGCATAATTATCTATATATTAATATTTTCTTGAATTCAAATGCGGATTTTATCGTGAAGATTCATGTCGTGCAAGAGGAACAACGCGAACTAGAAAGAACGAGTCCTAGATACTCGAAAATGGCTCATAAGAGGTCGGAAAGGTGTCTAATTGCTGCTCAGAAAAACATCGGAAGCTTCAGCGTTCACTTTTCTTTCTGCCTCTCATTCTTCGTTCTTTCTTTCTTTCGCTCTATCCGTCTTTGTGACGTTCGCCCATTTCTTTCACCCGAAAACCCGCCACTGGACAAAGAGAATCTACCCGCCGTGCTTTCTGACTACAGGGTTGCTTTTTCAGAGGCCACCATCTAGAGTTAACTGCTAAAAATTAATTTGTCATTTGCCTCGGCTAAGTCCGGGTAGTATCGCGACGTTCGTGTTTTGCGTTAATTAATTCGTCGTCGTGGTGACTCGATAATTTAGCAACTCATTAACTTTTTTACATTGAGTGAAGTTTTACAAATTCACACCGTTCCTTTACTGTTAAATGTAAAGATAAATTTTTCAACCAATACGAAATAACGCCGCTTTATTCATATATAGGGAAGTAGTATTCGAGTAAAATTCCGCAGACAGACTGCAGACGCATTTTCATTAAGACGAAATATAGTAGACAAAATTCATCTCTCACGATAAAAAAAAGCGCGATATATAAATTTTAATAAAATCCATGATTGTTCAGAAACGCAAGATCAATTATTTCTTATAAGAAAGCTTCTATAAGCCCAATTAATGGAGTTAATGTTCAATCGGATAGTCGGCGTTCGTAAAGTTCCATAAAACTTATAAGAAAGCTTCTTACAAATGTGGCTGCAGTGCCACGTCTCCCCAAGAAAATTACGTTAGCGAGAAGCGTCTTCGCGATAGTGAACGGAAAAGATAAAAAGCGCCAGCCGCACGACGAACGGGAGAATCTAAAAAGGTGTGAGATCAAGCAGTTGCCTAATTGCTGGCCGGGAAAACCTTTCAAGGTATCCCATTTCTCCCTCCTTTTCCTTCCCTCTTTCGCTCCTTCTCCGGCATCCCCATTTGTCTCCCGAAATGCGTCCGTCCGTTTCTCCTCCGTTCTCGCGAAGAGTCGCAACCTCACCGGATCATCTGTCCCGAGAGATTCTCGCGCTTCCTTCTCAGTTCACTCTCAGTCTTTTCTTCAGTTGGCCGCGACATCACCTACTCGTCCACGGACGCCTTTACACGCACCATCCTTTCTTCGTTCTCCACCCTTCTCTTACCCTCTTTGCTCTGCGCGAAATACGTTCCTGAAAGGATCTGATTTGACCCGATACGACGGAGACGTCTGCCGGAAGCCAACTGCGGGATTATCCGGCGGATCCCTTTCGGTTAGATGCCGTTCTGCAGATCCCATTTCCAACTGGGTGCGCAGCGTATCTAAGTATAGGACCGACTACGTTCCGCTCTGACGATCAGAAGCGCTCGAGCAATCCTACTCGGCCGGCAAATATGACGCGTGCTGTGATTTTTCGCCGAGAGGTAGTTATTTTTCGAGCTAGCGACACGATGAAGCTCAACTCTTTTTAGTGTAATTTTTTGACTGTGCTGTTCACAGCGTAGAAATCGTAATAATAAATTATTACAAAAGAACTAAAGAACTAAATTATATAATAAATTATATAATGAAAATCCTACGAATTTAAAAATACATTTTAATTGGAAATAGAATTTACAAATCTCAGCTAATGCGCAACGAGGTGGTTCAGGGTTAAATAAGTTGATTAACAAACGAGTATATGCAAATATGACATATGATACATGAAGTATATTAGGCAATTCTGCAACGCGTAGGTATATCCGCGCGCCGTTGACAGTTATACCGAAAGTAATTTTACATATATGTACGTTCTTTAGAGTCAAAGAGAATTGGATCGCGGGTAAAACCGTGCGCTTAGCGTAACCAGATTTTCTTACCCGTAACCCGTTCAACGAACGGACGACGCGTCCGGAATCGTAATGAAACTTCATTGCTTCCGGCGGACTTGAGTTCTTCGAGCAGTTGAAGATATGCACGACACGCGATAGCGACCTTCTCACCCTTCTCACTGTATGACCTACTTTATACACCCATCTAACCCGTTACGCGCTGTTACCGGTCGCACTTAGCCCTTTAGCCCGCTCCGCTCTTAATCGTCTTCCTCATCCGCGCTTCTACCAATTTTATTCGGTGCCTATCCACCTCGGCTTATTAAATCTTCACCGTATCCATTGCCTGACTCGCGATTAATATCGATCAACAGTCTCGATCAATTCGGTGATGCGTCCTGTCTCATCAATTTCCGAGAGGCGAGGCGATTCGATGAGATTTCGCAGACGGATCGAGATATTACATCCGTTACTTTCGATCGACAAAAGTATCTCACTCGCGTTTGCAAAGCTTCGAAATAACGACGTTTATTTTTTATTCTTTTCCTAAGCAACGTTATTCAACTTCGACATCTTAGACGTCTTAGAGAGTCTCCAGAGAATCATAGTGGACTTTCGTTATTAAGGTGAAGATCGACAAGCTTTACTGTAATATTTTTCTCAAAAATAGTTGCAAGAAAATATATAAACATACGCAATTGTATTTATAAATTTTATTTACAGATTAATTTAGAAATATCAGATATGATATATCTATTATTACTAATTTATTGAATACAGTAATGATAAAAAAAAAAGAATTCTGCATTAACGATATTTTTCATGATTTGAGAATTATGATGGAATAATTGAAGGAATCTTATAAGAATGACGTTTTATTAACTTATCTTCTTAACTGAATCTCAAGATATGGAGATCGTGGAAAAGAAACAAGAATTAGAATTCGTTCCCTTTAGTTTCTTTAAGGAAAGGTAGACTAACTAGATTGCTCGTCGCGTCCAAAAATCGTCGATAGAATCGTCTGGCTGCCAATCGACGGCACGTTCGTCGTAGGCAGACGTTTTCGCAGACAAGGCGGATTTATCGAGCGTCGAGATGCCACGGAATGTTCAATTTCCTGGCAATTACATGACCTGCCGCCTTCCAGCCGCTTTTTCACGTTCCTCCTTTGTACGGTCTGGCATCGAAACGGCGGCGATGCAGCATCGCATTCCCCGTCAATGAGAGCCGTGAGATCGATCAAGGGGGATCCGAAGAATTCGACGCTCATGAAAGAAATCAATGTGAAATTCTCGTCATCGCGGTATGATAGCAAATTCAACTGCCGGAAGAATAGTTTTCTGAGAATTTAGATGATATACTACGAGTGTAATAACTGGGATGCCGCTTTATCTTTCGAAGTCTCGCGCAAGCGGCATTAATCACAATAACGGATCCTTCGAAATGTAATTACCGTTTGTTCGTACCGAAATTAAAGCTATTTTGTATAAAGCTCTGTTGCCACTTAAAAAGCAAAATATCTTAAAAAATATGTCACTGTTAAATCACGACAGTCAACGATATCGAGTCGTTAATACTCGCTTCGTTAGCCATAAAGTCAACCATAAGATACTTTATAATAAATCATTATTATCCTCTTACAACTTTCAAAGTACCTTCTCTGATAAATTATAAAGCCGTTATGAAGTTTATGCGGAAGTTTCATAAATTACCCCAACATAAGTCGAAAGTTTCGGCGTAGCAACGACGAATCGTGGCAATTCCGATCATTTTCGGTGCGCGCAAACGAACGTAACGCGAATCGAATCGAGTTGCCGGATATCGTCCTTTGATTGTGAACGTCCAACATGATTTCCCCCAACTTCGGACATTTGCGCGTTCAGTTCACATCCGCGCGCTCGCTGATTGCTCGTAGATAGAAACTCACATAATATCAACGCCTGGATGGTTTCGGCCAGAACATATGAAGACAAGTGAATAAGATTATTGGAGCGCGATCGGGGCATCGCACGAATTGCAGAGTTCATTCGCCTCACATTGCGCCGTGTACGACGCGACGCAGACCTACTATATATACATACACTATATGTACATATATCTCTGTTACCCTTCCCATTCGATCTCTCAATTAATGCGATGGATTTTGCCTAAATGCAAATTTTCCACGCGCAGCTTAACGGTGGATTAAAATGCAACGGGGCTCAATGGGACAAAAACAATTTCTAGATTTGTTTTCACTGTATCCATCGGCATCGTGGCGAATATTCGCTATAACAGTCATTATTCGATTGGTGTCAACGGAAATGACTTTGCGGTGCTAGTCATGGAAAATCATGAAAGGTACCTCTACCGCGAACGTATGTTCCCTAATGGAACCCATCGTCGATTAAATATCGGTAACGAATGTTCGGCGTGCGTTTGCTGTCGTTCGGATGAATGCACCATTGTCCGCGGTGGTCCATATAATCGGAGTTGGAATGTCTCGTTGCGTTTTGACCGCCGCGCACTGTATAACAGCGTGTCCGGTCTCTCTGTCAGATCTGTCGCTCGTGTCATATTGTATCATTGTTGCTTCGGCAATATTTCCCATAAGCAAATATCTCTTACGCCAACTTGTTTTCCATGGTCGATATTTTTTTGCTATTGTAACGTTGTAGGAAAATCAATTTTCAAATTAGTCAATGAATACGCTATACGCTTGAATTTAGCAATCTATTGTAAATCCATACCCTATGTGCAGATAAATTATACCTATAATGTACAGAGCAGTTACGAATTTGAGCGTATATTTCACCGATTTGCATTAACAATATGCGCCGGTATCGCTTTCTGCTGCTGTAGCGAACGCGGAAACTCGAAACGAAAATCGAGCAGTCTCTGATTAATTCGAGATGTGGACGCTAACGAATTTCAGGCACAAAATATTTCTGCGATATTGATTTACGAATTTTCTCAATATCGAAAAATTATCCTTAATTAATCGCGAGACAATCTTATTCTTTTTATCCTAGAACGAGTCTACTTATAGAAAACGAAAATAAATTGAAATTTTAAACTTGTAAAATTTTGCGATAGTAGACATCTAACAATAAGTTCAATGCAACTAAAAATATTAAAAAATGTTATAGACTCTGTGATGCCTCGTTTTATAGTCACAAAAGTAATATAATTTTTCATTATGAAATTACAACGTCATCTTCATTATTGTAATTTTTACACATGACATGTATTTTCTGCAATTTTTAACAGCGTAGCAGAGAGGCTTTCTCGCAAATAATTTTCCCTTGAATTTGCCAAACGTGTTACGGAAAGCGCAGCTCGTTATAAATATCTTTTTTTGTAGTTTAGATATTTATTTTCCGACTATAGCTGACGTGGAATTGGGCGCTCTCGGCGCTTTTCGTTGTTATTTCGCTCGCCATTCGTGATGTAGTGCTGTCGAACACGTCAGAATACAAACAAAAGAGATCACCCATTTAACAATTTTACTCGCAATCATACATTACGTCCATTATAACCAAACTGAATCGCGATTCAGTTTGAAATTGGGTTATGGGTAAACAATTTGTTTCGAGACTTACAAAAATAAAGCGAACTCACTATTCTAATATCGCGAAAAAACCAATAAATTGTTCAAGATACTTGACTGAACGCAGGAAAAAAGATGTCTTAGGCTATACCTAATTTATTTGAAGAAATTTAGATTAATAAAAAAAGAATTTTGTAATTTTATACTGTTTTGCAATTAATTTCCACAGCGCTTATTGTAATATCGTTGTTAAAACATGATATCTTACGCATAATAAATGACGAAAATTAGTAGCGATGCATCGTCCTTTGTCATCGAGCAGCGCGCTAACGCGAGGATTTAAGATCAAAGATTAAGGCGATAGATTATTCGCGGCAAGCGAATATCGGGGAGCGGCGCCGCGCCGCGGCCGACACCGGCGCGTGCTTGGATTTTAAGAAGTGCGCTACGTCGCGCGCGTTCCGGGTTTTCTCTCGGCCGCGGTTTCTTCCCTTGGTATACATTATGGGATTATTTCAGCGCAGCGGCGGACTAATCTTCTCGGGCAAAATTGTTCGCTATCCTCGGCGCTCGTTCCTCGTCGCGAGACTGTGTAATAAACTTTTCTGTGCTTTACGGCTACCGTGGTAGTAATTTCTTTAAGGCGCCCGCTATTAAGCTAAATTCTACGAAAAGAAGGCCGCTACGCGCCGCTATACTCGTCTAGTTCGTTCGCCAGCTCGTTCGCTAACTCATGATCAGCTAGAGGATCGCTATTTCGCCGATGTAAGTCCAAATTCTGCAGCGTAAGCTACAACTAGTTAGAAAATAGTTATATCTTGTGAAACACCGCTATAAGACGAAGTCAAGATGTATCAATAAAGCTAACTATCACACAAGTTATTATCACTTAAGATTCTAATATCATAACGCGCAAACTAAAAATTTTAAACGTTCTAGTCTTTTAATAAAATCCGATCAAAGATGTATCGTCTTAACTCGAGTAAAATAAGTTACGATTTTAAATAAAAGAGAAACTATCATACATGATGTATCGTTTTATATGTATTTTATGTGAGAGAATTTCGTGTAGTCGAAGCTTTATCGACATTCGTTTTGAATCTTTCTTTGGAATACTCCGATGATGCTCGACCTATATCGCGAAGCGGGTAACGGTCGCTAGCTTGATTCGTGCACTCTTATGCGAACCTGAGCTCGAATAGAACTGAAAGATGTCCTTTACAAAGTAGATACCGACGTCGTATTGACCACACTCTTATAAATTTTAATAAGACACATTTTAATAATATAAATGACATTTTTCCTTGCGCCAGGACATTGAGTGGCATGAAACTTCTCTCCCATCTTTCTCTCTTTCTTCTTCTCTCGGTATAGTACACGCGAAGATATCTATTTCTGAAATCCGCATAATGAGAGAGAGAGAGAGAGAGATCGCGCGACAATCAGGAAAATCGGAGTTGAGTGTTCTGCACTCGCATACATTTGATTACAACTAAGAATTGTCGAGGCATGAACAAAGTGAGACAGATCGCGTGCGCCTATCGCAGTCATCAAGCTGCGAAGTTAAGCAAGAAGACGATATTGCCTTCTCTAGTAGGATAAGGAAGATCAAAGTATAGCGGGAACGACTCGTAATCAGTAAAGCTTAAATTCAACGGCGGAACGCGTATTGTCGATCCTCACATAAGTAAATGACGTTTCACGCTCCAGTACTTTCTCAAAAAGATCTAGTATGTGTCTCGTGTCTCCTACTCCCCGCGGAGATTGCTCCTCTTCAGTACACCTCGGAAATATCGTCGGAATATATATCCGAGACAAAGTAACTCGCGCTAATGTATACGTGACACGTGCAGCGAGAGTCGCGCCGGAGCTGCGAAGTGTGGCAAGATAAAGTACGTCTGTCATTTTAACAAAATAACAAGAAACGTGTATGTTTGCACTGACTCCCGATTTAGAAGCGGCGCGATAACAAATCGATTCGTATTGCGCGATTTAATTCAATATTCGGCATTTATGAATTCATGACCAAACAGACGCGTAATTAATATAACTAATTTTCGGAAGCGCGCGGCGGGGAGAGGAGGGTTAATCTATTTGCAAAGCTATATTTGCAATATTGTCACAGCAATTATGTAGATTCTTGTATCGTTTTACATGACGTGTGTTTTTTGTGTTTGGCGCTCGTATCAAATGAAATAAATTCCGCACGGTCAAAAGGAATATTCAATTACTGCTGATTCTCATTATCCCACGTATACAAATTGGATTGCGTCCATTATACCAATATAACGGGACCGAATTATTTAATCAATTCTATTCCAAGTGATCAACAGTGAAATAAATGAAATCAAGTATCATTGAGAGACAAGGTGTATGAAATTGCGATAATTCAAATAAGGCCCGGCACAATTTCAAAGTCGCGATAAATCATACTTAGCTTTGTTATGCGGACAGGTTTGATTTACCGAGGTATTTACAGTGCGGTAACTCGAAAATTGTGATTTACACGTGGTTTCCCTAGCGCTGGCAGACGCATAAAACACTATAACGCACGTGGCCTCTTCCTCAATTCCTCGGCTAATACTGATTAATTATAGCATCGAGAAATCGGTGCCGAAATAAAATGCAAAATTATTAACACTAATCCTTTCCAAACTAGATCAAAGCGTTTAACCCCAAAATTAAACGCATACTGAAAAAGTTAATATATTTAAATAATAATGTAATTATTATATATGCCATACGTTTAGAAGTAATAATAGCGGCAGAATACTCGGTTGATGAGACCGAAATCGATATGTTGCGGCGATTCTTCGCGATCGCGAAGATTATAAGGCCGATAGAAAACTATTGTCGAGGGACGCGTCTTTTCAGTTTGAGGGCACTCTTTGCAATCGATGTACGTTCGCGGAAAAGGAACGAAGGAACGAGGCCGATTGTTTGTTGCGAGTGACCGGCGCCAACCTCCACAACAGTCAAAGATGTTGGAAACGCAATAGAATCGGAGCTCTCTTTTTCGTTATCGTCTCACTCGATCGAGTGTTCGCACGCGTATTCGTCTTTCGCATCACGTTGATAGCAAGCTCACGTGTGCTGCCTGAGAATGCCGGAGTTATTGCAGGTCGAGCGAGTTGAAGAAATTGGTGGGTTGATCGTATACGCAGACAGTGACATTGGTGTGATGCCATCGGTGATCAAAATTGACCACAATGGAAAACGTATCTCTGGTGAACAGGATAATAAATAGCTAAATGAAAAATCAAGCGAGTCTGACAATTGCAAAAATGAATTGCAAAAATTATTGAATCACAATTAATTCAATTAAAGAAAATTTAAAAAATATTATAAGGTACAAAATAAGATGTAAAATGTATACTAAAAATAAAAAATAAAAAATAGTTTTTCAAGGAAAAGCCGAAACATTGAAGGATGAAAGATATATGTAAAATCGTATAACATAATGAAGCGATCGATTGGCGAATGTCTTCATTACACTAGCAATAACAGAGTCGTTTCCTTAAGAGAATTAGCATCGTTCACTCAATATGACACACTGGACATCTTCGTTATTACATCGGCAATTAAAAAGAGATATCCGTGTTCTCGTCGATATGCATGATAAGCGAAAGGGGTCAGCTGGCAAACCCGGCTCTTGACAATAATTGGAGCGCAAAGAGTTAAGTTGTATTTCCAGAAGGATAACGGTCATCAAACAAGAATCTCTGTCCCACGAGCGCATGACGTATCGTAATCGATGAAATCTCGATAGGCGACCTCGGTCTCCGTCGTCTTTTATCCGCTCATTATGAGCTCTCGTAGTTTTACAAAGGTAGATTTCGTCTCCTTACGTAACAATGTCCTGCTCTCGTTTCTTGGATTTTAAAGAGATCTCCGGCCGAGAGCACTTTGCTCCAGCTCGTTGAAGGCTTTGATCTTGAATTAATGTAAGTCAACCGGTGGGCACAGCGATAATCGTCCCATCTATATCGAATCGATTCCATCGTTCCAGCCGATGTTCACTGCGACGCGGATGGAAAGAAATTCTTTTCAGGCATTTGTTCTTCCCGCTTCCAGGGACTGCCGTAAGAATCTATCACCGAAGAATTCTTCTCCCTTTTATCTCTTTTCCCGTTTTTTTATGCACGGATCATATTAAGCTTCCCTAAAGTATGTCTTTCTCGATAATAGGGCGAGTTATTTATTTTATTTAATTTAACTCCAAAGACGAACGAACAAGAAGACTTTCTCATTTATCCGCTTGCGATTGTAATTGTATTCTATCCAGTAGACATTTAAGCATTGAATTTAATTAAGCTCTAGCCAAGTACAGCTTCCTGTGCGGTTTCGATTCGACTCCAGATTTCCAATACCCTGTCAGGTTAAATCGTAACCATCGATGAGCTTCTGGCGAACGCTGACAGTAAACACGATTTAGAAATCAAATATCCATCCGCGACTCTGATAGCAGGTTAAGTTAATCGGTAAAATAAACACAAGTGATATCGATATTGCCGACGAGATACGCTTGGCATGCAGGTTTCTCGAGGACGAGTACACGTGTGTGATTTCGCAATAAACGAGTGTAAAAAGTAAAAACAGAAATGAAAGAAAAACGATTCCGAGAAACACGATAGGTATTTCATTTACATATCGTGAAAACCTAACTAACAAAAGTTAGTCTAAAATTTAATTGAAAGAAAAACATTTGGTCCAAAGTACAGAGAATATTACGAGAAGAATGTGTACGTTGCAGGCTGTTTATACATCGGCTTCAGATTAATAATGTCAATTCTCGATGCTGAGCGGAAATTTTTGGAAAGCACTCGCGAGAGAGAACGTGTTCACGAGAGATCGTTAGCGTACTCACGAGGGCCGACCGATGCGATGTCTAGAAACGCCGCGTCCAAGTTTCGAGGGAAACGCCGCACACCTCTCGAGTAGAATTGATTTCGAACTGGGTTACGCGGCATACATATGAATGAATCCGCGCCTCTTTTTGAACGTCGAACTCTGCGGTGCTTGGCGATTCATAGATTAAGTAAAGCATGGGCTGCGCGTGGAACACGCCCGTACTAGAACCCCGCATCTCGACGCATTGCTCTCCTTCGTCAAGGCGGACGTTCACTTCATCCAATAAATCTGGCCCCGGCGCTGTATGATCCTCGGCGAGTTTCACACAAGAACGATAAATCCGGACGTCGCATTCGAAAGTCGGTCGATTCCGATACCGAGTACCGAGTACGTTCCCTCGCCCTCCCTTTCTTGCTACCGACTAAGCAGCTGCATCGCTGTATAAACTGACGTGCATTACCAATTCAATTGTTACAAAGTATTATGTCTCAGCGTTTCTTAAGCGTCTTTCGCTTTTTGTAAGATACCGAAAATGCGATTGATCGCATTTAAAGCATTCCTCAAATTAGTTAATGGATCCCAAACATTATCATTAAACTTTAATCAAAGTTGTTAAATAATTTCTCTACTTTCAATCTTTACTAAAATAACATTAAATTCTGTCTAATTTATTATTGAATCGTAAAGATTTTAGAAATTAAATAAGGTATTTTTTTAATATACCTTATGTGTAGATATAAATTTGTAATATGATTAATTTTTTTTAGGATGGATAATTAATCTTTAATACTTAAACGATAAAATGACGAATTAACATACATGCGCGTGCGAGAAAATTATATTGAATCAATGTTAACTCTTTCATGTGTCTCGGTAACTATGAATTGGTGGGAAATCATCGGGAATAATCCAAGCGATCTAATCGCTCCCACGAGGCGCGAGCAAAACGAGACGACTACGTGAGTTATAACCAGGCCAATCTTTCCCTCGCTTACTCCTAAGTCTAATCCTTAGACGATCAATTCGTCTATCATCATATCGCTCCTAACATGTACATGTGACGTCCGCTTAATGCATATATCGAGCGGCATAAAATATTTCCCATTAATGCTTAACCCTCCGTGTGCATACGTGGGTCTACGGCGTCCGAGCCAAAGTGATATTTGCTCGTAACTGTAAAACTTGCAAGCCTGCTAGAAAGTATTAAATAAACGATGTTTATTAAAATGACTATAAAATCATCAACTACAATGTAGACAGATGTTTTGTGAATTTTTTTAGATTTTTTTAAAATACTCTTTAAGGTAGGGAAAAATAGCGTCAAACGTAATAGACCCAGCACGTATGCACTGGGAAGGTACCGAAAAAACGTATGCACGCGTATCGTTAACGAAACTCATGACGAATGTATTTAAAGAGAAAGTTCTTTAGCACAGCAACGCGACCAAAACGCGTTGACATGATAAAACAAACGGGATTCACCATTAGTTTTCGAGTACATGAGAATTACGTGGTTTTGCTTTTACGAGTTTCTGCCCGTTCGTGAAAAAAGCCAGCTGAGACGCGAGATCAATCCGAATTTTATCGACGCCACTCATAATGCCACGCTCTATAAACCTATTTGCCTTGTGCAAAGCGTCTGCAGCTGCCCTAATTGCACAGTCACCACAACGGTCAAATATTATACATATATATACATATATATAATATATATGTATATATATACCAAAGGCACCTGCACACTTCGTTCAATGGCATTGTCGAGAGACCATGGTGTCGCGCTGGTGCCCGAGTGCACTTCCGGCGGTAACCCCCGCAGTTTGCCCGGGACAGGTGACGCTCCATTGTGTCGATAAAATATTGACACTCGATATTTCGCCTCTCTCACTCAGGCTGGACCGAAGAAAACGTAGAAATGCTATGTTTACATAAGTGTCGTCCCTAATCTACTCCCGCGAATGTGTTACTTTAGCGTAGTCTCCCATTAGAGAGATCTTATCGCGAGAGAAAGAAAAGAGAGATTTCTACGTTCGTCATTCCGCGTCGCTGGAACTATACATCCCTATAACTTGTCAGATTTAATCCTCCGATTCGTAATGTCGAATTGGCTTCGTTCGCTACTTTCGAGTTGTTAGGCGACAAAAGCATGAGCCGGATTCATCTCCGTAGCTGCTTAATATTGGTACTTCTGTTATCTTTTCCCAGAGTTTCTCAATATTTCTTTTCAGTATAAAAATTTAACTTTTCTTTCCTCGGAAAAGAAATTAGCTATCACGCAGTAACGTCGCGATTTAAAAATTATAATAAAATATTAAAAAAGTTTTATGTTTCATACTGAAAGTAAGACTGCTTTTTTGATCTAGTATCTACTTCATCACTGTTTCCTAATATTTCTCTCTGAATCAACGAATCATCTTAATATTGCGATTATTATATTATTATTATTACAAGATTAATTTATAGATCTGAAGAAATTGCATCATAACACTGTTGATATATATAAATAAGTAAAAAAATACCGGCAAATAATATGGATTCTCTTCTTTGCGAATATGCGAATTTTTCTCACTCACCGTTTTGTTCCCCAAATTTTTGACACGGCAGTTGAGGTACGTGGTCTTTCCCAGCAGGGCGGTCACGTTCTTCGAGGCCGATTTGTCGAAATACGGCCCCGATCGTGTGGTCTCTTCCAGAGCGTTTTGGTTGTATGTGTCGCTGTTCTTGCCGCTGCCGCCGTATGGCATGTTGTGGCAGTGCACTTCTGAAACACCAGAAACCGAAAGAAACGTTGTGTAAATGCGGCAATTTCGATGCTGAACGGGAGAGGGCATTCGTTCGCGGCGACGTACATATCTTAAAGCACCACATGTACGTATTCTTTGTTCCTGCGATTGTTCTTGCATGCTAGATATCGAGAAGCGAAACGTAAGACGCGTCTCCTTGTATACGACACCGACTGCAGTCGGTGCGCCATTTACGAAATAGTGCTGCAAGTTTCCTGATAAACGGAGGAAAAGTTGAAAGTTTAGAAAAAATTACTCTCCTGGCGAATGAAAATCAGAATGCATAGTCGAATACATTTTTGTCATGAAATGTTAGGCTTTGTGTTATGTACTTTATTATCTAAAGTGAAATATGACCTTCTCAGCGAGTTGAAAGAAAATTTTTTGTGAAAAAGTTATAATAACAAGGGGAAAAAAAAAATTAAAATAAAATAATGAATATAGCGGATGCTATAATGAAAGCGGATATGTATAACGTTTATTCGTTTGTAACATGCAACAAAAACATTTTATATAGATACATCATAGAATATAATTATGATATTAATAATTATAACAACAATAATAATAACAGCAATATTACCATTGCTTGCATGAGTAGTTACCATATTATGCTAAACTATTAATTACGCTCGTTAGAAAGTGGAGCTTGCAATGCGTAATGGTTTCTCATTAAAGAGCAAGAGTGCGGGAATACGCAAGTACGCAAGTATAGTTAATGAAAAAAGCCAGAGGATTCGAGATTTTAATTAAATGCGCGCAACCGTTGATAAATAAAATTTGACTGACATAAAGGGAACAATCCACTTATGGTCTCGGATGCGCAAATTATACGACAAATTGCAGAAAGAAAGCTGAAATCGTAATTAGCGGAATGTAATGAGTGCTCGCTTGTCGCTACAAGTAGCGAGGCCATTAACCGCATTGCTCCTTTCTGCTTGACATTTAGAGGTAACCTACTAAACTTACCCTCGCGTCAACGATTCCGCTTTCCTGTTTTCCCTGTTTGCGCCTCTCTCTTTCTCATAGACACAGAAAATAAGAAAATCTCTGTCATCCATTTGTACCGCAAAGATGTTTTTATTGTCTCGTCAACGCCGCGACGATAGTACGAAACGGACAAAGGAAAATGGCGCGTGCATCGCCAAGTGCATAATGCACTTCTTCTGACAGAAGCTGCTGCTTCGCTTTATTCAATTAAACTTCGCTGAATGCATCACAATACTGACAATAAATGAGTTGTTGGACAGAACAGCAATATAAGTAATTTTCTTCGGAAAACACTGAAGTAAAGTTTGGAAAACTATCCAACATAAAATACGATTATCTTATCATAGTTCACAAACAGGAGAATATGTAAAATTTTACATCATGTATGCAAAATAATTCACACAAAGTTTACGTTAAGCTTTTATTTTTATTATCCTATATATCGTTTATCTAATCGATGTTTTATCATGTTATCAAATATATTAATTCGAGAAAGGAGGAAGAAAAAGAGAGTGCAGAGAATATTGATCGATTAATGGCGTAAATATTTATACTTATCTCGGATAAACCGAGTTTAAGTGTTTTGAACTGCGAGTAAGCTGGCAATAAACTTCTCGAAGCAAAGTATCATCGTCGCGGACACCCCGGGGAGTTACGAGAATTGTTTATCGGTTCAGCAACTTCCGCGTTGAATCGACGACAAAGAAATAATTTTCTCAAGACGATATCATCTAATTTTCGCAAGTTTAAGAGAGGTTTGCTTGTTTCAACCATACTATGTTTCAACCAAGTTTACAAGGTTTCCACACGGAAATAAATTAATCGCGATGATTCGCGCAACGTGAATATCCTACGTTCGAGATAGACGAAGTAGAATTTGTCGGAATTAAAAACGTAATTTGCAATTATCTTGCTCACCCATGCGTGCGCAGGATGAACCCGGTCGCTTCCCATCGTCGCTCCAAATTTCGTCAAACGGGTTTTAAACGAACCGGGGCGTTCGAAAAGTAGCCAACGCTACGAATTATTACGCTTTTGTGCAAGCGCAGTTTATTCATCTCAGCCGACGTGATCGAGGGCGTGGATATAATTGGCTGTCGTTGCTACCATCTCGACAGGCCAACTGCTACCCAGCAGTGCTACCGACGACCGGCCCGGCTCGTTTCCGCCGGGCCTCGCTATCATACGCTAGTTACGCTCTATTGCCAGGAACTCGGCGAGTATATAATCGAATTTCGTCGCTCTTGATTAGGCCGTGATTACGCGAGGAGACGCGCGCTGGCGGCTGATGCGGCAAATATTGAATCTCGAGGCGCGGCGCAGCCGACGCGCATAATCCGGCCCGTTTTCTCTTAGCAACGACACTTTAGGCGCTTCCGAACGTCGCCAGTTATCCCCGCGGGTGGCTGGAGAACTTTATCCACGACTTTCGTATCGCGAATTCTCCACGGCGATTCTACTCAACGTTAATCCGTTTTCCTCTGGTCCCCGATCCTTTCGCGCTTCTCCGCGCAATCAGCCCCGTCGGCGGCGGCGTCGTTAGATAATATTCACGTGAGAATCCTGTCGCTCTGACATTGAACGAAGACACAAAACGAATGGGGAACAAAACTCTCAACCAGGAGCGATAATCAATTATACACTGAAGCCGGGCTAATGGCAGAAATATCAAATACGAGCGAAAAGTACCCGGGAGTTTAAACGTAACGTTTCCTTTACTAGTGTTCAGTCGAAACTGTCATAATAATGATAAAATAGCAACGAGCTTTCAAAGTTTACGTTATATTTCTCAGAATAATGGGATATAATTTTTAATTAACAGTGAAATTTCATCACTTGAAATTGTTACAAATTTATTTTAATACTATGCGATTTAATACTAAAAGCGCAGATCTAAAAATTTTACGATAATAATGAACTTCCTGTTGCTCTATTTTGTATTATATATAATAATGTTACCTTTTATGCACGTATATGAAACAAATACGCTCCATCGTGATTGCGACTCATATAACGGACAAAACTTTGTTCGCAGAGAGTCTCGACAAGTTTCTTTATTAAATTTAGCGAAAGGCTACGAGCAATTTCGACGGGTCTGTTTTATTTGGCGACAAGAAATTCGAGCTCTCACGAAAGGCCGCTAGAATTGGCCAAGTTTGGAACGAACGGGTTACAAGAGCTGGCGATGCTCGTACAATGGGCTCAAGCTAATTTAATTATGAGTCAACGGCATTGACCACCTTTCCAAGACCTCGCAATCTGCCCCATTTCCTCAATTTCCTTTCCTTCGTCCGTTCATACGCCCGTGACCAACATTTTGCTTTTAACTTAATTTAGAAGAGATGTAAACTCAATTTAAAAAGATGTGATATACCCTATCATTTAATAAGGGTACCACACCTAATTTTCTTATATAATCTGAAGCGTGTTTCCAACTACAATTGAATTGAATAACTTAATGTATTTTTATCCACGAAAATAAATCTTTCGGTATATGGAATTAACAGGATAATACACAAAGTGGAGCCAAATGATAAAAAAGACCGGGAAGAGAACTAGGAGCGAGGAAATATAATAATCCGACGCGGCATGTTTGGAATCACTTGGAATCGCGCTATAGTTCACTCCTGTTTCTCGCCTTTGTTCCTAGTCTACGCCGCGGTTTCCATATGTATCGCATCATCGACAAAAATGAGAATTTATCGCATCGACTCGCGAGAATAAGCGTGAATCCGCGCGCTTTCTCTTCGCGCTCAGCGACGGCACGGTAACGTGCCGTCAGATAGCAATTGCAGGTTTAATCACGATATTTGCAGCGCGTTTATCTCACTCGATGGTCCATTAAATCCCGTGGCTCCGGATAATATCGAGTTATGGCTGATGAGCCGCGGAATGCGCGCATCAGCGATTCCCCGGCGCATTTCGAGTTACATGCCGGAATCGGGGTCGAGACGCGCTTCGTTTCAATTCGATGCTACCAGGATGATCACGCTCCTTCGTGACCTCGAATCAACAAGAGGGGCGCGGCAACGGTACCTATTCCTATGCTTTTGCCTTTCGTGATATTTCGCGAAGGACGTATGTAGACACGCGAGGCCCGGTGCAGTGGGTCGCGTCCTTGCAGCTAGATCCTCTCCTAAATTTCGAGATTTTACGGCCCGCGAAGTCGAAGCCACCTCGTAAAATATCTGCGGCGATGGAAAATCGGACAGGATAAGGAGACACAACCCTGGATAGAGCAAGAGACGCGACATCGGGGACAAGATGTACCGCCAGTAAAGGCTAGGCAAGAAGAGGAGAGATAGAAAGCCGTAGAGTTATCTTTCAATCTACTACCAAACCTACCCTTGCCCGGGCGAGGTCGCGAGTAGACAACGCCGAACGCCGTCTCTCTCCTATTTTAAAATTCAGATTCACAACTTTTGCTTAAACGCTTGGTATAGATAGACCGGCGGCTACATCCCCATCCTTTCGGTTTTTGCTTCAAGCACGTAGTGTACCTTGCGAGTCTCGCCGCAGAATTCGCGCCAAGACATTCCAACGATTCGCAAGTGCACGAATTTAATTATTACATTATTACTGCTGTTACAAATTTCTATTATAAATCGCGCAATATTCCACCAGTTTCGTACTGTGACTGATTCTTCGCTTTGAAAGCTTATTGGTCTATATAAACAGTATTGTCAAATTACGCTAATTCCCAAATGAGCGAAATATGGAAATAACTTCGAACGCGGCTTGCGAGTAAGAAACTTTGCTCGATATAGAGATATTGGTATAGAGACGGCAGAGGAAGGCTTGCACGAAGGCTCGCATCTATCCTAAATTTTCCTCCTCCCTCCAAGTAAATTGGCCCCGGTATTAGCGGTCCCTACCGCGATGCAATTCCAATGGCTGCGACTCGTCCGAGTTACGTAGGCGCGCACCGACAAAGTTTACCCATTATTGGCAGAGTCCGAGATTACGGACCGTGTTAAAGTTCCGCTTTGCCAATTGATCGCAAGAAATCGCACGTAGCACGTCCGACACGTGCATGTGGTCTCTGCCAAGGATTCGCCGCAGGAGCGGAATAATTGCCGGGGGAGTAAGATTTGCCGCGATAGAGCGGGATATAAGCTCGATAGCTAATGTATTACATGCCGGCTCCCGTACCGCTAACAAACGATTTTATATTGTTCGCACTGTTCGCAGGTAGATACATCTTAATGGAAAATAAATGTCGCCGGGAATGGTCGTTACTTTAAACCAAACGTTGCGGGAATTACGGAGAGAAATAGAATGATGTAATAAATAACACACAACGAGATATTGCACTAACGTCTGATACACATGTATTAATGCAACCGCTTTTATTATGTTAAAATCAATTATGTTAATAATTCATAATAATTTCGTTGGTCGAAATAACTAATGTAACGCGCTGTAAAAGAACAGATTTACAATGCTTGTGAAATAACAATAAGTTTATATAACGTATTGTTGCAATTGTTTAAGTATTAATTTCGTTAGCAAGAATACTTTTTATTTTATCTCGTATTACGAAAAAATTTCTAAAAAATCTAAATAATTATGTGTAAAAAAAGGTTTCCTTCGATTCGAGTACCTATATTCAAATACTGTTCGATAGACTCAGTAATTATAATTGTAGATATATTAAAAAGACTTGAGAGCATCTCTACAAAACATATACTACAACTACATCATTCTCCCTCTTTTCCGGATAAAATAGGGTGATCGATGGGGAATACATAGAGTTCAGCCAAAACCGTTCAAAGTGTGTCACAAGAGAATCAACTCGGAAGGTTTATGATTGCCCCATGCGTCGGAGTGCGAACTCTCGTGCGCAGCAGGCAAGGATTTTCGATGGATGCAGCGGGTGTGTAAAATGTCCTAGCTGGAGTTCTCGGTTGGAGCCGTGCCGTTCAGGACGGGTCTCGCCGATAAATAAGCTTGACCGTGGGGTGTCATATTTCTTTGTCGCGCCGTTGCGCCAACGCGCTATCTCGCGGTGCACGGCGCGGATATTATTTACGATCCGCCCGAGGGAGATTTATTATAGAATTGATTTCCCGCACGGCCGATCGGATTAATTTTCACTTTCGGGATGCGCGCGAACGCCGATTGGCTGCCATTTGTTTCGCACGGAACAGGAACGCGCGAAATTCACCAGTTCTGTTCGATGTCCCTTCTATACGAGTCAGCGAGATGAATTTCCGATGAGCGTAACGAAAAATACCTATGACCTGGGAGAATTGCAACATGTTGTAAAATCCGCTGTTATCTTGGGAACGTTAATTGTCGCTAAGACTGTGACGAAGCATCTCTATATAAGCAGTTTGCGTGATACGTAATGTGTCGGGAAAAAAATGTCAATGTAAGAAATAATAATAGCCACGTTCCGTCGTATTAAGTGAGCGACGGGCGAAAATAAAAATTTATCTACATTTATTGTATTTTATTATCTATTCTCTTATCTTCTGCACGATGCGACAGACTTTAAAATAATTTTTACTGTTATTGAAGACGAGAACGATGATGACGGTGGCGACAGACCGCGTCCAATGAAACAAAGACCACCTGTGAACGCATCATTAAGTCTTCATTCAATAGCTCGACTCCTTGGGATAGCGCAAGAAAGCGCGTATTTTTAAGGGCTCATTAGTCTAACGAGCACTTAGTCGCGTATTAGGTGCAAGAAGCTTTCGTTATCGTTTGTCGCCGCCACGAGTCAACTCAGCAAGAACACCCAAGAAGCTCGACACAGCATTAGATACCTACGACGCGCGATGTTTATGGAGCTTTAGAAAAGCTGCATTCGAAGCTACAATCGTACTTAACCTCGCATCTACCGTAGCGTATCTCGTTTATGGTTGTTAATGTCTCGGTTATGGATTGCAGCTTCGGGACAGTTATCTACTTTGTGGTGGGATCGTGACAGCCACGTGCAGGGTGATAATCTTCGACAAAGAAAACAGATAACGACACTTAGATGTACACCAGCGACTCGACCCTTATCCCGTAAACGCTTCATCGTTCCTCGCGTAAATACCAGTCGCCTCGTTCATCTTGTGGGGGGGAGGGGGACAACGCTATGTTGAGTCGTTGTCATACCGTCGACAGTGAGAGAGCACCGAAGAAAGAACGAGATAGACAAAGAGAGAGAGAATAGGAAAGAGCGAGTAAGGAACGAAGCAGTCCGTTGAATGAAATTTGCAATGGAAATTTAATCTGACTCGATTCGTCCCGCGTAGCCGGCAGTCCTCTCCTTAACGCCAGTCATTGTTATGTTTTGCGGAATTTTCGACAGGGAATTGTGCGCCTAGGGAAAAGAACGCGGCAATATCGCGTCGAGCAGCGTTCTCTCTCCTTCTTTCTCGTTTCTCAACCAACTCCCCGTAATTATGTATTCCGCCGAGAGAAGAGACGATGGGCTCTTCTGAATATCACGCAGCCAAGAAATATCGTAGAATGAATCATCGTTTAAAATAACTATTGCTCCATCGATATACAATCGCGCACAGATAAGATAATTTTATAATAATCAGGTCTTCGACTTATGACAAATCTTTTGATTGTGCAATTAAAATGGTCTAATTAAAGTGCTTTAAGTGATTTTTCACATGTACAAAGTCAATATAACGATGATAATTTAATAGCTGATTTACAGCCAGTATAAATCTGCAAATCTGATACAATATTTATAAATTATAATACCCGAAATATACGGACGGAAATCCTTGACGAAAATAGATAATGCACGCTGATATTAAAATTTAGCAACACGTCGCGTAACGCTGAAAGTTTTCACTAGCACTCGAAGTTCTTTCTCGTTAAAACTATCGCGCAATACACTATTTAGATAGCGCCATGGCTCGAGTTGCCTCTTCTCGCCGTTTACCGAGCAAGCCACTTAAATACACACACACAACATCACTAGTGATTATGCAAAATCCCTTTACCTGGAAAAATCGCGGGAGACGTTTTTCCGTCATCCGACCGAAAACCTGCCTAACTCACTCGGGGAAGAGCAGAGGGGACGAGAAGAGGCAGGATGAGCCTGGTTACTAGTTCAGAGAGAGTGGACCTTGTATTTTCACAACGAGGAACGTTTTCAGGATATGAGACTTTAATGTGCTTTTATCGCGCTATGAAATAAATTTCCAACTAAAAATGTATTATTGAGAAAAAATTTTGATACGCTTCACAAAATTGTATGTAGATTCAAAAGTCCTACGTCGTCATTGTACGATCGTCCCTGCATTTTTGCCTTGTTTTTTGAAATACCAATATATTTAGTATATATTTAAACAGTTGAAAATAAAAGGTATTTGAATTTAACTTATCACTGATCTCGTTATAGTTGACGTTTATGGGGAGGGGAACGATAATATAAGCTTCAGATATTTATAATTTTCATTCAAGCAGTTACTTAAAAACCGCGTCAACCGCGATTACTTTTTAAATTTTTCTCTTGAAAGAAACATCAGGAATATGCCTTCTAAGTGGAGAATGCAAATGCTATTTCTATTCGACAACAGCACACTACCATCCACGCCCTTGGGACGCACTTTACCGGACCGGAAAAACGTCAACTTTCCCAGGCGTAGAACTCAATTCGTTCCGTTAGTGCGCAGGTTAAAAATCTTTTCCGTTTTTTGACGATCCGAGTTAAATGCTTGTAAACAGCAATTAAAACACGTTACGTTATGTTACGCACTGTTGTTTCCCCACTGATTTATCTAATAAAGTCCATTTTGACTTTGTTAAATTGCCAAGGAATTATGTAAACTATTTTCCTAGTTCGTTATCTCTCTTTTCTACGAAGACTTCGTAAAAAATTTTTCGTGCAACATTTTTGGTGATTTAGCTATGAAATTTTATAATATTTAGCGTATAATAATATTTAGCGAAATGTATAATTATGCTGTGTAAAGTAAAAACTTACAATCTACGGTTATTCACGCATATAATGTATAGATTACACTGTTATATAGACATGCCTTTGTGTATAGGCTACATCCGCTACATCGTTCAAGATAAACGGAC
This sequence comes from Temnothorax nylanderi, assembly GCF_030848795.1. Classification (NCBI taxonomy): domain Eukaryota; kingdom Metazoa; phylum Arthropoda; class Insecta; order Hymenoptera; family Formicidae; genus Temnothorax; species Temnothorax nylanderi. The sequence continues at coordinate 543,434 of NW_027249136.1, forward strand.
TTTGCTGACGTAATTCTTTGATTACGCAATTCTCAAGTGAATCTCCCGTCGAGATGATTCAGTACCGTACGATGAAAAGTAGGTCCACTATATGTTATCCATTACCCAACACAGTATGATATAAAAATTTTCGGACACGATAATCTGTTAAAAAGAAAATTGACGTAAAAAAATAATCTTTTACGCATTCAAAATTTGTTTTACTTACCATTTAAAATTGAAAACACATTTTTAATTTTAAATAATAAGTAGATATACAATAATTAAATTTTCTTTTATCAATATTTGAAAATAATATTTCCTATTTCTTGACATATTTTGTTTGACTTAAAGATTATCTAATAATTGATTTCATTAATTGCGTTATAATAATCGTTGATATGATTAACTTTTATCACATTTCATTAATTGTATCATTGATTTTTTTCAATACTCATTATATTTCGCTGAAATTCTATCAAGCACAATTATAAGTCAACAAAAAAAACCAAGTAGTTCCTAATATATAACTGCATAAAATGGTACCCAAAAATACCAGCAATAAAATAAAATAAATAAATTGTCTGTGTCACATACATTATTATTTTTTTAAAATTTATTCTAATTATTTTATTATATATATATGGATTATGTAAACACACGCATGCAATATATAAATTTAATTTTACCTACGTTATAGCTTAATAATGTATTTATATCTACTACTTGAATTCATCTTGCGTAACAAGATGAGATAGCGCTTTTCAGTTCAATGAAGGCCTTATAAAATCAGTGTTACTTGAGCTGCGGTCGAGTCAGGAAGCGTCACTCGCACTAAACGGACATGCTCAACGGACAATCATACCTAACGAATTGTACATCGCACGAATAAAAATGTCTCACGATGAAGATTTCCAGAAATGGATCGAAAAGGTAATGTCAAAGATCATCGAGAGTTTCGGATCAAACATCGATCAAGCTCGATATGAGATAACCGAACCCACTGACGTTATTATGTCCACTATGTACTACGCGTGCGTGAAGTTTAAAAATAGACTGACGGGTCAGAATGAAGAACATTCTATAATACTAAAGAGACCGATACAAGCAGAAGTCTGGAGACAGATGAACAACAGCGATTTTCAATTTCACAACGAAATTTTATTTTACCGGATGTATGGCCAACCGGATGAGAACTTTCCGAGATGTTTCTACGTTGACGAGAAGCCACCTGCCGACTCGGTAATCGCTCTGGAGAACGTCAATAAACGAGGATACTGTCCTTGTCCACATAAATACAACGTTCCTTTGGAGTACACATTGGCGGCAATGCGCGAGATCGGACGATTCCACGGCAAAGGATACGTCATGAAGGAACTACAAAAGGAAAACTTCTTCGATATCGTGGGGCAGCTTCAAGATTGTAGATTTGACAAGACAATGAGTTCAACGAATGAGTTTAAGCTTCTTATCAACTCTCAGGCAACGCGAGCAGTGGAATATCTTCGCAGCCACGACCACGACACAATTTTCTGCGACAAGATGGAAGCTTTACTCTCGAACGCGTTTGACGAAGTGATGATAAAGACAGTTGAACCGTTAGAACCCTTGTCCACACTGTGTCACGGCGATTTTACATCGAATAACATTCTCTTCAAGACGGAAGATGATGGACAACAACATGCAATGCTGATCGACTTCGCGCTTCTTGGATATTCGACTCCGGTCGTTGATCTTTCCACGTATCTTTGTTTGTGCTGCTCGACTGAAGTGAAAAAGAACAAGTTCTCCGAAATAATGCGAGCCTATCACGATGCATTGAAAGAATACTTATTGGAAGCTGACGTTTGGGACGTGGAGAAATATTCTTACGAAGCTTTGACGGACGATTACAAAAGAGGTGGTCTCTTCGGTTTCATTATCGCATCCTTTTTCTTACCAAATTTAATGGGGTACAGCAGAGATATACAACAACTGATGGACTTGGGTGCAATGGAAGCTTTCAAGTTGCTCAAGCAGGATGGCGGAGACGAAATATCCAAGATACTAGCTGACATGTTGTTACATCTGAGAGACCTTGGTTGTTTAAAACAGTTTTTATAATCACGAGATATTTATGTGTACACGCACCGACATAAATGGTGTCCCACGGCGCGCGGCGGTTAGGTGTATGTACGTGTGTTGTCACACGCATACACGCATCGGCAAGAATGGTGTCTCTTGGCGGCTGAGTCCACGCGCCAAGTCACACGTATGATACGCGGTTTGTGCGTGTATGCGTGTGTCTACACACATATATCGAGCAGCCAAAAGACACATTTCTGCCAATGCGTGTATACCTAATACCGTATGTTACTGTATTAATGTTACTATAATACTGTATTAATGCATATACCAATATTAATGAATTATAGTAATTATATAGGGTGAATAATTATACAAGTTAAAAAAAATTCCAAATACACAATTATGCTTCAGGCATACGCAATGTAAATAAATAGAAAGAAGTTTCTCTGTGTCGTAAATATAACTAAATACTTTTTCTGATACACACACACACACACACACACACACACGAAAGAAAAGTAAGTTATACCTCCCACTCTTTATATTGTTCAGACCCTCCTTACGTACACAAGATATAAGTAGTTATATAAGTGATGTACGTGTCAAAGCTACACAGTATCATTCGAGCGATTCTCGAAATAACCGGTTCGAACATTGCTCTCGCGTACAAAATTTCTCGCGAAACAGTTCTCGCGTCACAAAGTGAATAAAATGTCGCATGTTAAAGATTTTCAAGAATGGATAAAAGAAGTAATGTCAACAATTATTGAAAATCTCGGATCAAACGTCGATGAAGCTCGATACGAATTATGCGAAAGCACCGATTATGTTATGTCTATGCAATATCATATAAACATGAAATTCAAGAATAAGAATGGTGATAGTGAGGAACTTTCTATAATACTGAAAAGACCTACGCAGTTGGAAAGCGTCAGATTAATGAGTCGCATCGATTATCAATTCCACAACGAGATCCTGTTTTACCAGATGTACGCCCAGCCTGGTGAGAATTTTGCGAAATGCTTCTACGCCAATGAACGACCGCCCATTGATTCGGTGATCGCTCTGGAGAACGTCAATAGACGAGGATATTATTCTTGTCCGTATAAGTACGATGCTCCTCTGGAATATACATTAGCGGCGTTTCGTGAGATGGGAAGATTCCATGGTAAAGGATATGTTATGAAGGAGCTACAGCGCGAGAAGTTCTTCGATATTGTGAAACAATGTCAAGAAACTAGGTGGCACCCGACATATGATGAATACAAGAATTTTATCGATACAATTGCAACGCGAGCGGTAGAATATCTTCGCAATCATGGTCACGATGTAACTTTCTGCGATAAAACGGAAGCCTTACTCTCGAAAGCGTTTGACAATGTGATGATGAAGGCGGTGGAGCCGCGAGAGCCACTGTCCACGCTGTGTCACGGCGACTTTACATTGAGCAATACTCTCTTCAAGACGGAGAACGATGGACAATACCGAGCGATGCTGATCGACTTCGCGCTTCTTAGATATTCGACTCCGGTCGTTGATCTTTCCACGTATTTTTGTCTGTGCTGCTCGAATGAAGTTAGAAAAGACAAATTCTTCGAGATAATGCGAGTCTATCACGACGCGTTGAAAGAGTATCTGCTGGAAGCTGGCATTTCGGACATCGAGAAATACTCGTACGACGCTTTGCTAGACGATTACAAGAGAGGTGGTCTCTTCGGTTTCATTATCGCATCTTTCTTTTTAGCGGTGTTAAAGGGATACTGCGATAGAGATCCTCAACAAGTAGTATGCATGGAGTTTGTGGAGAGAGCGAAATTGCTAAAGCAGTTCGGCGGAGACGAAATATCCAAGATACTAGCTAACATGTTATTGCATCTGAAGGATCTTGGTTGTTTAAAATATTTTTGAAAGCAATATAATATTATTCCGAGTTGCGTATATATATGCATAGATTATAATCAATCAATAATTATGAACTATGAGGTAAACAAAGTACGAGTGCTCAGTTAGGTATCAGGAACGTTCAACGTAAAAGACAAAGACATTCTGCGTATAAATCTTAAATAAATGAAAATAAACTGTTATTGATAAACAAGTTCATATAGATTTAATTCATATATAAGTTATATAGATACGAAATACTAACATAGGTAATTCATTTATAATCATTGTAACAATCTTTTTGTGAAATAATTCATCCAACCTTAAAAAGATAAGAGCGATAGAACTTACTTAAAAAAATGTAAAAACATTTATTTTGCTATAACTGTGTAATTTTATTATTAAAATTTAATTAATCATAGGTAGTACATATTAATCAGTTTCAGCGCTTACATATTATCATCACAATTATTATATACCACCGGAAATGTAATCTGATAATCTGTCAAATGTTAATACACATTATTTCGCATTTATGTTCATAAGTAATGTAATTTTTGTAAAATCTCTTCGAGAAACAAAATATAGATATATGTAGATATATATGTAAAGAATTCAGCCACATAAATATGATAAAACAAGAGAATCGAATTTTCAAAAATTTTGGATAACAATAGCTCTTTACATATTATTAACATTACAAATATTTTATGAGGCGTCAAAGATTCGCTAAATTTGTCACGATTCCATTACGTTCTTCGTTAACCTCGTGTTACGAACCAACAAAAGATCTCGTTCTTTTACATTGAGTCATTCAGTTTCCACAGTTATTCGTTACTCTTCGCACGATTCCGTATTTCATCTACTTTCTTTCAGCTTTCTTCGAGTGGCCGCGTATTGTTCGCGAAAGTATCTTTCGTGACCCCGTTTTTTTTTGCACCTATTCGAACACCAAAAGAAGAGAGACAGAGATGAACCGTTTAATCCTCCAGAGTGAAGCGCGTAAAAAGACATTTGTCTATTAATTTTAAAGCATTATATCATTTCCTAGACTTACTTAAAAACAGAATAGAGATAAGCTGTTAGATAATATACACCAACTATATCTACTGTTGTAATATTAATATCAGATATCAGATACGTTGTAATATCAGAAATAAAGTTTTGAAGTTAAGATAATAATCTGATTGTGCATTTTATTACAGGTGTTATCTTATATTTTTAACGTATTATCTCATATTTTTAACGCGGTTTACTGTAAAATGTATTCCAGAAATTAATCGCTGAGTATATAACGATAATACTACGATAAGGTAATCAGCAATTTTGCTGAATTTTACTGAATTTAGCGAAAATATTGCAAAATCAAAGTACCAAAAGTTTATATTTCGCATCGTTTAATTTCGTATTTTTAGCATTATTTCTAATATTATTTTTTAACATTGTTTTTAAAGTTAGGTATTTCGTAACATATCACATTTTTAAATATTATATATCATTCTCTATATATTATACAGTAATTTTAATCGACCAATTGTGGTTATTTATCCTCTAAATTATGAATCACTATTTCATATGCACTATTTCATCACGTTGATACGTGCTACCACAGTATCGTTAAGTTAATATGTACCTCCCACTTTTGACGTCATACTTACATTCTGTACAAGGCTAAGCCCCACTCATGATCTCTCTGACGAGTATTATATCTCAGAGTGACAGCAATGTGCGAGTCGCGGTACAATCAAGATAACGAATCCAAGCAGAACTAGTCAGTGTCAGAAGCTTGCATTGGCACATTCTTAGACTCGAGTGTAACGATTTACACGTTGCACTGCTAACAAAATGTCTCACACTGAAGACTTTGAGAAATGGAACAAAGAAGTAATATCGAAGATTATTGAGGATCTTGGACAGAACGTCGGCGAAGTTCGGTATGAGTTATCCGAACAAGCCGACAATATTATGTCTACTGTTCATTATATATGCGTGAAATTTAAGAATAGGACAAAGGGTCAGAGTGAAGAACTTTCTCTAGTAATAAAGAGACCCTCACGGATAGAATACTTTAGACGGTTGACCCGCAGCGACTTTCAATTCCACAACGAGATCCTGTTTTACCAGATGTACGCCCAGCCTGGTGAGAATTTTGCGAAATGCTTCTACACCGATGAACGACCGCCCATCGATTCGGTGATCGCTCTGGAGAACGTCAATGGACGAGGATATTATTCTTGTCCATATAAGTACGATGCTCCTCTGGAATACACATTGGCGGCGTTTCGTGAGATGGGAAGATTCCATGGTAAAGGGTATGTTATGAAGGAGCTACAGCGCGAGAAGTTCTTTGATATTGTGAAACAATGTCAAGAAACTAGATTCGACTCGACATGTGATGAGTACAAGAATTACGTCGATATAATTGCAACGCGAGCGGTAGAATATCTTCGCAATCATGGTCACGATGTAACCTTCTGCGATAAAACGGACGCCTTACTCTCGAAAGCGTTTGAAAATGTGATGATGAAGGCGGTGGAGCCGCGGGAGCCACTGTCCACGCTGTGTCACGGCGACTTTACATTGAGCAATACTCTCTTCAAGACGGAGAACGATGGGCAATACCGAGCGATGCTGATCGACTTCGCGCTTCTTAGATATTCGACTCCGGTCGTTGATCTTTCCACGTATTTTTGTCTGTGCTGCTCGAATGACATGAGAAAGGACAAGTTCTTCGAGATAATGCGAGTCTATCACGACGCATTAAAAGAGTATCTGCTGGAAGCTAGTATTTCGGACGTCGAGAAATATTCGTACGACGCTTTGCTGGACGATTACAAAAGAGGTGGACTCTTCGGTTTCATTATCGCATCTCATTTTTTACCAGTATTAATGGGATACTACGATATAAACGACGACGATACAATCGGAAACAACGATGAATTCTTTGAAGGAGCACTACGTAACAAACAACTTGGTGGAGATGAAATGTCCAAGATATTAGCTGATATGCTGCTACATTTGAGAGATCTTGGTTGTTTAAAATATGTTTCATAGTGGGACAATTTTTTTCCACATAATATATGTATAATGCCAGATTATTATCAATTCATAATTATAAGGTATAGATTATAAATAAATTTAAATCGGTAACTAGAGATGTCATAAAAATACATAATATAAAATAATAAATACAAAAACGTTTCTGTATAGATTGTAAATAAATATGATAAATACATACAAATTGCAAATCGATGTAATAAGTATATCTTTGAATTATAAATGTGTTTTGGTAATAAATTGTTTGCTATCTCAAAAATATTTTAAAACTATTCTTTGTTTGATTTTTTTATTCAATAGTTATGTTTTTATGATTAAGATATTTTTTTTAGAAGACTGTCGCAAGAATTGCAATAAAATAAAAATTTAATACAAAAAATTTATCTTAAAATAATTATAAAAATTTTTATTTCATACAAAATAATATTTTATGAATCTAAAAGAATTTAATTTATTGTATAGTGATAGTATTTCTAATTGTGCATATTTATCGTCTCGCTCTTTGCAATATGCGATAATGCAATATATGATAATGTTGATAATATGCAATTAATAATAAAAATGCGATAAGATACATCATTTTTTCACACTCATGTTCAATTGCGTAACGTGTATGACTAAACTACAAGTAAACATTAATACCTCAGTTAAACGACAGATATTAATGTAATTAATTTCATCCAATAAAAAAATAAAAATATTGTAATTTTATTCAATCGATTGGTATAATAATTTTGTCAATCATGTTATAACTACTAACAAGGCAAGGCTTCTCCATGACTTCTTTTCACCGTATACAGTATTTTGAATAATATTTATTATATTATTTTAATTTTCCTCTGAGACACGATCATGAAGTAATAATATTTTATTTTTGCATTATTTTTTTGCGTATTTGCGCATCATGTTGACGCACATGGTTCGACCAGTTCTGCGATATCACGATGCATTAATATCAGTCTCCCACTTTTCACGTTAACTTCACAGTTTGTCTTCTTACTCTTATACTCTTGCAAGACGAAGTTAGTTTGTCATATTCAGTGGTCAGAATTAGTTGCACTTTCGAGACGATTTTTTAGAGCTGCGCCTACTTCTTTCCCCTTACCTCTCCGCTCGGCCGGCGAGTCCTACACGTGACGAGCGTGCCACTCAAGCACAGATCATATTCAGTCTGATAGAAATCACTGTACAGTGTGCATCAGTATAGTATTTGTATTCGAACACAACGGGTCGCGCTTGTAAGGCGAATAAAATGTCACACGACGAAGATTTTCAAAAATGGATCAAAGATGTGATGTCGAAGATTATTGAAAATCTTGGACTGGATGTCGATAAAGTTCGGTACAAGGTATCTGAATCGACCGACAAGTATATGTCTACCATATATTATGTACTCCTACAGTTTGAAAACAAAACAAAGGAACAGAACGTGGAATTTCCTATGATATTGAAGAAACCCTTGCTCACTGGTTCTGTGTGTGGTTATATCAATCAACAATTTCACAACGAGATTTTGTTTTATCAAATGTATGCCCGACCGGATGAGAACTTCCCGAGATGCTTCTACGTCGACGAACGGCCGCCAAACGATTCAGTGATTGCCCTGGAGAACGTCAACAAACGAGGATATCATCCTTGTTCGTATAAATGCAATGCTCCTTTAGACTACACATTGGCGGCGATGCGCGAGATCGGACGATTCCACGGCAAAGGATATGTCATGAAGAAGCTACAGCGGGATAAGTTCTTCGATATCGTGACGCGACTTCAAGAAGTTCGGTATTTTAAGACGATGGAAAACAACTACAAACTCATCTGCAATGTTAATTCGACGCGAACGGTAGAATATCTTCGCAATCACGGCCACGATGCAGTGTTCTGCGATAAAATGGAAGCCTTACTCTTGAACGCATTTGACGAAGTGATGATGAAGACAGTAGAACCGCTGGAACCCTTGTCCACGTTATGTCACGGCGATTTAACATTGGACAATATGCTTTTCAAGACGAAAGACGATGGACAATATCGCGCGATGCTAATCGACTTCGCGCTTGTTAGATACTCGACTCCCGTTGTCGATCTTTCCACGTACCTTTGCCTGTGCTGCCCGAATGAAATAATAAAGGACAAGTTCTTCGAAATAATGCGAGCCTATCACGATGCATTGAAAGAATATTTGTTGGAAGCTGGCATTTGGGACATGGAGAAATATTCATACGAAGCTTTGCTGGATGATTACAGAAGAGGTGGTCTTTTTGGTTTTGTTATCGCGAATTTTTATCTACCGATATTATTAGGATATCATAAACCAGATGAAATGAGACAAATAACTGAGCGTTTAGGCATGTGGGAAGGTATGAAGCAATTAAAGTACGATGACGAAATATGCAAGATACTAGCTGATACTTTACTGATTCTGAGAGATCTTGGCTGCTTGAAACATATTTTGTAGTCATGCGAAATAACTATAATATATAAAATTTAGATATATATCGATTAGTAACTGTGAAATATATGTCGAGTGAAATATATCTTTAAGTTATCACGAGTTAGGAACATACAATGTATGTAAGTATAAAAGAGCTATGGCGATCATGGACAGATGGATTGTTAATATTATTTCGTGAGATTATCCCAGTTCTATAGCGGCGTAATTTAGAATCACAAGTATTTCGTACGAATTTTCTTTAAACCGACAGATTACTTTTTCACACGAATAGATAAACATTTTTGCTTATAAAACTGTGCGCTAAAAATTTTCTCTATATTGTACATATCTATTCTCTATTATATACCTATATTAAATAAAAATATAAAAAATATCATATAAGAAAAGAGAATTATATTTTTTTATATTATTTTCACTAATCAATAAGCACATCGCATAAAAATTCATGCAAAGTGCTGAGTCATGATTTCAAATTATATCAATAGAAATGTCACGATGTCGCGAAATAATATTGCCACTGATCGTTATAGTTCTTTATTTACGTTATGCATATATTATCTTAGTGTACTTGCTTCCAATCGTCTGTTCAAACTTTAGTTAAACAATTTAGTTAAGCAGTAACGTAATCATAAAAGAAAAGCATTATTTAATCTTACGAACCAATCCTGTGTTTTCAGAACGGAAAAGAAAAATAATTCAACGTTAGTTTCCCTATATATATTTGCACATGCACATATCTTTTGTAATATATTCCTGTATATTCGGATGTAACTTTTTTATTAAATTTACTGTTTAAAATAAACCGTTCGGTAAAACAACCGAATACGATTAGCAGATTTAACGCATATCGCGGAAATGAAACAACGTGGGTAAGGAGCGAGTTGAAACTGAATCCCGATTATATGTATGCGCGATACTCAAAACAGGCGCGGTATTGCGGCAATGTGCCCCGCGTGCACATTGGTGAAATTATTCTTTCGTCCGTGCAAGTCCGGATCTGCCTTTCAAATAAAGAAGCGCCCGTACGCTCAGAATAACTTTGTCATTTCCATATATTTTTCCAAGCTAGCGGCAGCGTTTATCACGAAGCTAACTTATGCCCGAGGTTCACGCACAGTCAAATTTTCTTCTGTATTAGTGTAAAAAGTATTAAACTAGCGATTCAGAAAGCAGCAAAGTACTACAAGTCACATTTTATATTTTTACATAGATCCGTAATTATACCATGTATTTCGATTAAAGGAAATATTATTTTATGTTACAAGAATAAAAGGTAAAGAATCCATTTTATAGATAGTATTACATTTATCGTTGTATTTTTACGAAATGCATAACGTGTTGTAGGTATAGTTGCGTAATAGTCTTACTCTGAAAAACAGAGTTGTGGATTAGATTAGATAAAATGTGATATGATATATAAAATGTGATAAATTACGCACGTTTCACAATACTTTATGTTTAAGTCATGATTGAAAATCTTAGTATCTCAAAAATATATTTCAAAGAAGCTAATATAACACTAACAAAAATTATAAATACATGTTATTTTGGGAATGATTAAAAATGTTCATGAAAATATTTTAATATATATCATTATCTGCATCAATTTATATAATTACCCTTGTTTCATTAAAAATTTTAAGGTTTCTGAACTGGATTTAAGGTGAACTACTATTTCAATAAACGGTTTGTATGATATGTGTACGCTAATGTAAATGCTAATGTACAATAACGATTTAATTTTAATCTAGAATTTGTGTTCTCCTATCACAAAACATGTGATGCAGCAATATTCTATCTTTGTGTTTGCGTCATAAACAATTTTTCCATATAGTATAATTGTTCTATATAGTATAATTTTCCATGAGTAAAAATAGATTTAGTAGTGTAGATTTATTATCTTTATAAGTCAAAATCTCTTGTGTGTTACGTTGAGATGAATATAACTGTTGCAAATTCCTTTATTGGTAACGAAATAGAATTTGCGTAATGATAATGCACTTGTTGGAATTTTTGTTATAAAATTGGAGAATTTTGGAAAATTTACAAAAATTCTATTTTGATTTTATACATATAGTTTAAAAGATATTTGATACTATAAAATTATAAGTACCACTTTCACTGATTCAAGTTGAAAAAGTTTTATTATCTGACTGAGAGCATTCAGAGCTCGTTGCCTTTCGACCATACAACCGATTAAACATTCTAACGATAGAAAATGCTTCGTCGGTTGCTTTGAGTGAACAACGCCGTTTGAACAGTTCGAGAAGCCACCAATCGCCAACGTTAGCGCTCTCTTGTCGTCTTCCGCATAGTTGTCGAAGCGTCGCCCGGAATAAGTTTGATCGTTAAGGCCAAAGAATGCGACACCGTATACATCGAACCTAGCACAAAACTTTTCGAGGGTCGCGAAGCGAGTTTAACAATCGTCGAACTCGCCGAACAGATGCGATATTGAGAAAAACAGACGCGGGGTACCTATCCCGCGATGGAAGACATAGAAAGAGAGAGAAAGAAGATGAGCGAGGAAAAAACACAAGGAAAAATAGTGAAAGGGTTAGAGAAAATCGCAACAGGAGGTAAGGGGTAACAGGAGCAAGCTGGAAAAGAACGAAACGGGAACACTTTAATCGAACTGCAGTTCCAAGTTCGAGTAGAGCATTGTGCCCACCACCAAGTTCCTCGATAGTCTTTTATCGATTGGAGCTGGAGGATGAGAACGTTGTCACTCTGTAACGATTCCAAAGAAAGTGATTCTCGTAAACAATCGTTCGTCTATTCTTCTCTGCTATTTTCTTGAAACAAATCAGAAGTTAATATTTCCTATTCTCATCAACTAGTTAATAACAATTAGATAATTGGCGAAATATCATAAAATAATAACACAAATCGCAAATTTTTTATATCCTCCTATTCTTCAACATATTATTTAATTAAAGTTTTATTATTAAAGTTGTTTTTCATTCATCTAATGTGCAAAACATATTTCAAGCAAATTAATTTTTCATCTGGAAGAAGAAAAATAAGTTCTAATTATTTAGATCATTGTTCTAATTATTTTTAGATCATTAGAGAGAAAAAAACAAAATATTTGTTAATTTTTTGTATGTTTTATATGTGATAGATTAATTATCATACACGATCTGTCTTTTCGACCGAATATAGAATCTATATTTGTATCAAAAAGGCAAACGTCTTTATTCAGTATCAATAACATGTATGTGTGTCCTTATTCAGAGAAGAATTTTCACCCGAACGATTTTATCCCCGAAACATCGATCTCGATATCTAACCAAGTCAAAATATTTATACAGACCGATATTACCGATCCCTATTGATACAAAACAGTAAGTTTCAAGAGAGATCGCATGTTTTGACAATACTGACCTATCTTGGCAACCGGAGACAAATAAGAAATAAATAAGGAAATTTAATAAATAAATTCGTTTCGTACATCGCAAATACAGACGTGCTACGAGAAAGAAAATTCTGTTTTGATTCGCTTATAAAGATATAAATTAGAGTGTTCCAGACGTATTGTTATGATTTGTTTATTATTATTACTATTCACTTTGGAATCATTAAATATGTGATGTTTCGAATCATATCATCCCTATATTCAAATATTACTTGAATAAATGGACAAATAAATAAATAGATACGTACATTTATTTCGCTAAATTATTCGAAATACGGATATTCCCGACAAATACATCTGCTCGAGGACGACAGAAATTATTCGATTCGTTCCGATAATCAAGCGAGTAGTCGAGCAGGATGAATAAATCCATCCCGCCACCCGTGCACCCGCATTCCGAAAGGAGTATCCCGCGGGAATACTCTGTCGGTTTATCTTCGGTTCTCGTATTTGTCTCGCGAGCGAAGGACTTCCCGCTGCCTAACAATTGCTTCGATCGTTCGTCCCCAACTATTTCAATCATTCAAAACATTTCGCTATAATTTTCTCGTACAATGATCGATATCATCGTTCGAAGAAATCCTCGCGCTCATCTTTCACCCTCGTACGATCGATTTTCGTTAACGTCTATTTTTCGAATATACGATCGACACTCCCGAAAGATCAAGATTTCGCGAGGAAACGTTTTTCCGAAGCAAACCAGGCCGTTTCGCCTCGATAAATGATCTCCTTCGTGAAACGTCGTAAAAGTGACGACTGGCACTCTGGACATCGCATTTGTCCGCGGATGTTGTCGTCGTTCTCACTTCCGGTCGCGTATACGTCTGCCCGATATTCGGATTCTCGATTATATGATCGACAAGATACATGAGCCAACGGAAAGAACGGGGAGACGGAGGGAAGATAGGAAGATAGTAAGGGATCGAGGGACGATGGGAAGGAGGGAGAAGGGGAGAAGGGGAGAAGGCAGACAAGTGCGGATAGAATCTTGAGCGGAGGACCGAACGCCGCCGCGCCGCGCCAGGAGGAGATGGGAACCGTGAGGGCGAGAAGTATGCAAATGCGAGAGTACATTTATCTCGGCACCACGCCCATGTATTTCCTGGGAGCTTCCGGACGCATTGTCGGGGACGAATCGAATACCCACACTCCCCTCGCGACACCCTGCCGTCGGCGAACACACGCGCAAACACACGCTCATCCACACGCGCATACATACGTGCGGCGCAGTAGTCTATATGCGTATGTGCCACCGGTCCGATACTCCGGAGATTTACGAGCAAACTAGCCCGGTCCCCAGGGCTAATAGACCGGCAAGTTATGGGCCAATTCAATTTAATTTCGAAAATAAACAACCACCATTGGCGACGTCGGTCAATTTATTCCGAGGTCTCGCGAGCCGGCCGCGATGCGGCTGTACTCGGACATTGCAGGGATGTGGGCCTCGCATATGTAGTCGGAAAGTTTCCCGGTTATCCACTTCATCATACAGCCAACGTTAAGCTCACTGAGAACCCTCATAAGCTGGTACGTCAAGTTCCGCTCCAGATTTTCGCCGCGATAATAAGGGACTTAATTGAAGCGTTCCGTCGGCTGAAATAACATTGTAAGTATCGTTTTACGAATTTGTGTATCGCGATATGTATACAATGTTTATAAAGCGAATGATATTGATATAAGATGTAAGAATCACAAATAATATGATTTATACCGTTTGAATTAAACCAAAATGCAAATATATATATATCTATATATATATGTATATATGTACAATGCATTTGAGTTATACCGTATAAAAGTAATAAAAAAAAGTATTTCGCTGAATACATAAAAGCAACAATTAATTCAAATCAAGTTTTACGTTGACTATAATCTATAATCCTCAAACCACTTCTCGTAAATAGATAACTACGTTACTCTGCGTTTAACACTAGAACTATCAAGGGAAAAATGATCGACCCGTTTGACATTTTTTAATAATTTATTACTCATTTTTAAAACATCTTAATTTCTGAAATTTTCTCTGACTTTTATTGAAATTACAACATAGATGATTAATTTTATTAACTTGTTTTCTCTTTTTCTCTTTCCTTTTCTAAGATTTCTTTAGTAGAATTAAATATACATATAGATTAATCTCCGGTAGTTGTAGTATTAATAACTTTTAAATCTTGCGGTGATACTGTTTTATAACACATGAGCATAATACATGTATATGAGCTCGATGAAAATTGCGTTATTTATACGAAGACAGTGTCAGTGATTTTCCGAATTTAATAATTAATATGGCAATTATCAAGATGATCGCAAATCTCAGGAGAAATAAGAAACTACGGAATATACGATTGACTCCGTAATGTTTGTATCAAATAGAGACAAATGAAAGAAAGACGATAACGAATTCGGACACGCTCTTGTTACCAAGAAGCAGCCAAGTTTAATGAATTATCGTACTTATAGTTCCTTGCAACGACAAGAAATCGATGCACGTTAAATTACGGAGTGGTAATAAAGCCGAGCGGGGTAGTAAAGCCGGCACGGCTCATTAAATTCTCTCGATAGTTTTCCCGACCCGATTTATCGATGCATGCGCGGCTTCGTACTCTATATTCTCGCCTAAAGTATTGCTTAAGAATACGCATTCTACCCCGACAATATAATGAAGTTGTAGATACGCCGCACTTTATCATCATGAACTGGAACGAACGGTGCTTGAGTATCATTAAGTAATTTTAGGAATTTTTATTCTAGGTTATATAATAAAGATAATTCATGCCGTTAATAAGATCGAATATTCCTTTAATTTTTCTTTGGCTTAAATTCACTTGCCGACAAAAGTTGAGAAAAAGACAAAGTAATTATTTATAAATTGCTTAATATATATTTTTTGTATTACGAAATTCTAATTGTGTCTCATAAAAATTGTATGTATACTTCTCACTACATCAAGTAATAACTTTTTATATTTGATACAATCAATTACATAATGTACATAAGTATAATGATATAAGTAAAAATATTTAATGATTTACGAGTAATTGTACTGTTTTTAAATTTTTGCAATTTAGCAATTATTTTCTTATTGGCCCTACTTTTTCTCAAAGAATATTGCAATGCTCTGCACAGCGGGATTGACGCGACAATTTAGAGTTTAGAGACATACGCATATCCTGCATACGCGCATTAACCGCTCCAAATACGAGCTATTGCTACTTCGGTAACCAAATGATTTAGCCGGCCAAATGATGAATGTACCGCCACGGCCGCTAAATTACGATGCAAATTGTACGGACTCCGAGCGTCATTTTCACGCGAGTTGCACCGCGCCGTGCAACTTTCTCGCGAGCAAAATTGGAAAACTGCATCGTGAATTATACGTTAATTACGCGTGACTCTCGGCAAAGCACAGCTTGCGTGCTGACATCGTCCACAAAATTGCAAACTTTACGTGATAACACGTGTACGATCGAGAGCCGAATGAAATGCTACTTGAAAAATCGCGCTCAATATCGCGGGAAGAACTATAATACGGGACAGCTCGTTAATATCGTCCGCATATTTTACAAAGGAGGAAAATAAAGGACGCTCATTCAGTTTGTTTGATTAATGGCAATTTTCTCATTATCAGCCTGGAGTGTCCGTTCGATCAAGTGCTTCGAGTGGATTACACTCCGTACACAAACTCGGTTTCTTTCTTGTGTCACTTTGGGGCAAACAGCGGCGCCGGTCCATTATTGGATGCCGATATTCATCGTGCCTGACCTGTCGATAGATTCACGAGCGTCTGCTATCTTGGCTCAGCACGTACCATATTCCCTCGTAATCGCGCTGTTACAGCGGCCGTGTTGATCGTCACACGTGTAATTGGGTCTCTAAGACTATGCATCGGGATACAGTTCTGTCCGATTTCGCATCCGCCGGCATCGTAAATATGCTGTTTCCATGCAAATACACGTTGACAACATTATGCCTGGTTTTATCGCCGTAAATACGTAAAATAATAACAGATCACTGTTTTCGAAATAATCTACAGACAGAAAATGTTCGTTGTAAGAATAAATGCGATTTCTCATTAGCACGATTGAACATTTTTCGATTTAAAATGATTTTAACATATAGAAAATAAGTGATAATAATAATAATCAAGAGACACGGTAGTGTCTTGCGCCAAGTACACGCGCAGCGCGTATATAAAACACATGAAGTAATTACGAAATGTCTAATTTTCTTAAGCTACAGCTTTGCGACATATATCGTTCAAGCGGACCAATCAGATGTAAGAAAAAAATAGAGAATACCAAGCGATGACAGGGTTATTCGCCCGCCGTAAGAAGGAAAAACAGGGTGAGCGAGAATTCGCGCTCGGGCGATCGGATATCGGACCTCGGACCGCGTCTTTCGCGCATTTTCTTTGAACGACAAAAGACGGCCAGGATGCGAATTCTTCCGTGATCAGAATCGAAGAACGGAGTAGACGAATTCAAGGCATCCATGCGAGAGTACGATGGTAATTCGCGTGCCGTTGGATAGCGAGAAGTAAAACGGTAATAGAAGTAAAACGTGATCTTGCAAGAGCTATGGATACTCATCTGTTTTAGAAAGTATACACAATTTTTTGCTTTCTCTTCAGCAATAAGTTCCTCTCTAGTTAAATATTTGGTCATTTTTCAATTATGATGGGAAATCAATTCAGGTGGTTTACAAGATTTGCGTCTCTCTCGTATTCATTTGATATTTAAGACACAAGTGAAGACGCTCAGCGAAAAGTGTAAGAAGTTAGAGAAAAAGGAAGCCTGCATGCGGTCAGATTACCATATATCCGATTACATCCCTTTCGACAGACACCGAAACGCTAACAAGTGCAAACTATGGCTTCGTACTACATTTGTTTATTCCTAGTCCCAGTCACAAGTAAAGGCCAAAAATAAAATGTTCACGTACGTCAATTAACTTTCCAATTAACATATCGATCATAAATATTTACTGCTGTGTATAAAATTATTACAACCTCTGGCCATACATAAATTTCACAATTCAATAATTACATTGCATTATATAAATAATCACTTTATTATTATACACAGCGCTCACACATAATAATTTTTATTTGTTTGTTTTATTTGTTGTTGACAGATAGATATGTGTTGTCAATTTTCATTTAATTGACGTATATATTCATTACCTTGCGAATGCGATTGAAATAAAATAAAAAAGGATCGCGCAGATACAAAAACAGATAACGATTTCTTCGATCAATTATCAATATTACTATTTATACTCGAGACAAATATTGCACGTACCCAGACATTATCTAACGATTCAAGCGCGGATTTTCACCTCCACTGGGGCTATGCGGTGCATTAATGTAATCCAAATGATAAACGATGTAGGAACTAGGAACAAGGTGCTGCTTTATGCCGCGAATCCTATATTAACAAAATTATTTCCTCAATATTCAATTGCGAATTCGACAAGAGATTTACGTTGTCGTCTTGAGAGATTACTGAAATTAAATCTTAATTTGCAGCTTATCGAGCACATCGACATAATTAACATTAAACATCGACAAATCATGAGAAATAATTGCGATTAGATTAAATTCTCATGTGAAAAATGGATTTCGATGTGAGTCAAGGAGTTTATGTGGATCATGCAAGTGAAATTTTCTGGAAAACGTCACGTCGCAACGTGGCGGAAAATTTGATTTCTCTAATGGGATCTTTCATCACGGCGCGGTGTTACATCCCGCAGAAAATACTTGGTGGAGTAAAATCGCGGAGTTTCGAACAATCTCGACATTAATTCTATCCTGCGCCGGCGGCCGAGCGCTCTCTTTCTCTTTTTAGTGCACGTTTATAGAAATATTTTCTATAAAGCGTGCTCTCCGGCACAATGGTAACCATGCTGGAAGTGAAAATACTTTGTCTTGTTTTCAAAGGGATTTAATATTTATCATAGCGAATGCTTAAAAGACTGTTGCCGACAGGTCTCATAATTTAAGTGTTCTTTCCACTCACGCTATTTTGCATGCTGTCTCGTCCAAGTGTGCCGCACATAGCGTTTCATATCGAAGGCGGTGCTCTCTTGCTCACGAGCGGAATCGATAGTTTTTGCGAATGCTGGAAATGCATATTCGCGACTATCGCTCGTCCGATCGCGGCCGCGGTCTTTTATTCCCCATTCGATATAAGAAAAAGTTACCGCGGTATAATCATTTTGTTATAAAATGGAAAATTATAACGGATGACGTTCTTACTATCTATTTCATCAAAAATCTGTTCCTGTTTTCTCGGTAACTTTATCTATATTGTTGCGTTTGCAATATATTTTTTTATTTTCTAACGAGTGTTCTATATATTAAAACAAAGGTTTCCTTTAATTACTTTTTAAAATGTTTTGTTGTATAATTTCTTATAATTCTTCGACCGACAATTACTAATTTTTATATTGAATATGATATCGTTTCACGGATGAATAACGTTAATATTTGTCCTGATACTTTTTTATGATTTTCATATTATTCGCAAACATTTTTTTTAGCTGCCGCGGAGAACACTGGATCGTTGATGTGAAAAAATAACATTCCGCGCGATGCACGATATAGCTCTAATCACGCTTATTGTTAGGACAGACCGATTTATTTTCCTGTGTGCCGTGTGTATACTTTTCTATCAAGTAAAAACATCAACGAATCTAATTAATAAAACAAATGCGCCTTTCATGTCCTCCGTACGTCTATTTATCGCCCGAAGAATTAATCCCCATACGTCGCTCGTCGCGAAAATTAAAAGTACACTTTCCCTCATCGCGATCCGTCTCGCTAATAAATTACGCGTCTGATTAACGACGCCGCCGCTAAACTGATCGATCGTGGGAACTGATAACCGTGCGAAATCTATACAGATGAATTAACTTTCGCAAAAGGATCACAGTCTGAGCGTTGCGCGATATTAAAAATGGGGATGCTCCGTTATTCTTGGTACTGAGAAACTTCCTTATCCATATTATTGATTTGATTTACTTAAATCTCTTCAGGGCTGGAGATAGTGGAGTATATATTCTGTCATGTCGCACGACGGATTTTCATAGCTTGCGGCTTTCCTTTTTATTCGCGTTCGCGGACGACGAGTATGTCGGAACTCGCGTGTCTTGCGTGGTACGCTTAAACGGCTTTTTAACATTCGTCGCGTGTACACTTCTGTGCTTGTGAGCGTGGGGGCAGCGCTCCTGTAAAAAAATACACACGTACTCTCGGCTAGCTGGTCGAAAGGGACGGGGAGAAAATCAGAAGGTTTTATAGAACCGTACGACACATACGTGTGTGTGTGTGTGTTTGTACGTAGATTGCCTGCAGTCTTCCTTTACGTGCGGATTTTTTGAGCAAGTTGACTTTCTCTTAACAAGAATACCGAGGCATAGATAGCTTTTTAGATCATAAACAATTTAAAAAAAATAAGTATACAAAAAATTGCAAATAAATTACAAAATTAGTTTTTACTTACATTCCCGTGCACTTTACTTTAAATTAGAACCCTTGTAAATTACTTCAAGACAGCTCCGAGTTTCGTAGATAGAAAGAAACGAATCATTTGGTGACATATGTCAAGTTTATAACGGTGAACTCATGAACTGTAGTTAAATCATAAATCCTATGACTGTAACCCTACGAATGTAACTCTGTCACGTGTAAATACGCGACAAAATTATCGTATAGTTGTACGAAAAAAGACAAAATAAGTATAGATGGAAAGATTTTAGTGTAGTAAAAGTAAAAAGTTCGGTTGTTAATTTGATTTAACTGAATAACACAAATTCACGTTAAACATTGCGTTAAGAAGGACTTAAAGATATTTCCTCTAACAACATATTTTAACACAATATTGCAATATAAATCTTGCTATTAATGCATTTGCACGACCGTCTAATGTAACGAAATTCTGTGTCACAGCTCGTCTACATGCTAAAGAAACAATAGAAGTGTACGTATCGAATTTATAAAATTCTCATCAATAATGCTTTCGAGGAAAGCTCGTTATCATATTCATTATCGACAGAAGTTTTCACTCCCATGCAAAAATTGCATCCGCATAAGCTCTCGTTCAAGTACAGGAATATTAATGTACTTACATTGTGAATATGAGCACAAAGAGGACATCGGTGCGATAAGCGGCGGATCGATAGGGCCGGGAACAAGTCGTTCGTATGATAAAGTACTAAATTGCAGTCGCGGCAATATTTCATAACGTATCCACGCTGGTCATTATCGCGTTCTGCGAATTGTGACGTGTGTGTGAACATTTTCGAATCAATTAAGCGCACTCCGTGAAAATCACGAAAATCGCGCGAAAAACAGATCTCGTTCGCGGGAAATAATATCGCTGGCGAGCTGTTAACGAAAAAAACATTGCATGATAATATTCCCACTTGTGATTATGCGTAAGAGATTGTTTATATCTCCAACTGATGATATAAGTTTGCGTTCCTCTGCTTATATCAGAAGAGAGGAGGGAGGGGGAGGGAGAGGGGAGAGAGAGAAAGAAAGGAAAAAACGCAAACCGAACATCAAAAGCGCATAATTTCAGCTTAACACGGACGCCACTCGAAAGAGCACTTTTACCTTGCTTCGTTATTGGCAATAAACCTCAACCTGTTCTTTGCGTGTACACGATCTTGCGCGCGCACGCGCGGCCTCTCCTATGTTGCCTGTGCAATTCGTGCGGCATCGAACGGAGGTGCATTTAACTCTCCGCACGTGTGCGAGTTCACGAGCCATTGAGATAAAACGCGCAGTAAATAAACAGGGCCGCCCGCGCTATTATTTGCGACAAGAAATATCGAATCGGAGCGGTGGCGGGAAAGCTGACCGGATATATCGCACGCATGTACTCGCGTACATGTGTTTAAGTGATGCGAATATATCGCACGTAGCTGCAAAATGATCATGACACACAACACGCCTAACATCCAAGTTTCCGCTTACAGGTGTCATTATATTCGCGTTAAGCATTCGCGGTCATTGTGGCAAATTATTCATTCGCATTTGTCGCGTCCGTTTATTTGATTTGGCTTTAGTTTGTTGCGAAAAAAAAAACTACTCGCGTGCTTATTAGTCCTCTCTTTACTAATCATCTTTATTACGTAATGGTCGAGTGAGAATTTTGATTTAAGACCGAACATCTTTAAAGTCTTGCAATGGTGTGCATACGGGTATAGATAATTTAAAACAGTAGTATAATATTATTGAGTTGCATAATAAGTTTATACCACAGTGTCACAGTATGATTACATTTTCTCGTTATGAACTGGAATAATGATAATTTGTTGCCAGACTATCGGAAGTACATTTATCGAATTCGAATTGAGTTTGGTTATTAGTAAATTAAAATAATTATAATTTGTTGTTGGGCTATCCGAAGTACATTTATCGAATTAAATTGAGTAATTCGGTTGCTATTAAATTAATATCAGACGCACGATACACAAAGAGATATAATAACTTATCTACAATAGAATTTTCATAAGAATTTGGCTTTTCTGTCTTTTCAATCGTCTTCTGCGAAATCATCCTTGACGGGAAGTTCCGTGACCTAAATAACGAAAGCAGATATCTTGCGTAGCGAAGCGAACCAGGAATCGAGGATTAAAGAGTTCCATCGCGCCACAGGACGAGATATCAGATCGGACTGTGCCGCGGTGGTGGAAAATCGTCCAAGTTTTCAGGTCGACAGGGAGTATCAAGGAGGGGCGACTCAAGAGGCCGGCCAGGAAATGCAAAGAGTGCAAGGAAGAGAAGGAAAGGGCGCGGGAGCGAAGAGGAACCGGAGATCGGCATGAAGGAGTGCCAGAGTCTCTCTCTCTTTTGAGAGAGAGAGGGAGAGAGAGAGAGAGAGAGAGAGAGAGAGAGAGAGAGAGAGAGAGAGAGAGAGAGAGAGAGGGGGAGGGGGAGAACGAGAAGAGAGGAACAATTGAATCAGTGAAATCAAGCTCCCGCGATCGAGAGGGCTGGTACGCGCTCGAGCGCAATCACGACCACTCGCGAATTTAAATGCCACCACCTCGTACAAGTCGACGTGCTCGACCACCGTGCGCGGCCACTGGAGACTGTGGAAAGGGACGGAAAATTTAACGGGCGTATGCGTGACACGACGCGATGCGCTCCATCTCCGACGAGCGGGTGCATCGCCATCTCCGGAGGTGCACATCCATTTGAGTTCGCTACTGGCGTGTCCGGCGTGTCCGACGTGTCCTATACGAGCTACCAAGATCTAAATTATACGAATAAATCCGTTTTTCTTTCGCTTCCTACCATTTGTTTTTATCCCTTCTGCCGAAACTATAAGTATGTACAACTGTGAATCTGTAGAATTAGAAATCTCAAATGCCTATGTCAAAGTAATTTCGAATAATAAATTTCGTGTAACGTTAGTATATTTTCATGTAACATCGCGTAACATACCTAGATTAGATTCAACCGTGACGTGATACTCGATATCGTTCAAGTCGCTGCTATGCCTGCAAATCTTGATTCATGCCTTAATATAATTTGCATTTCATCGGTCAATTCGGACAGGCGTGACGTTACGTTATTTTCACTAAAGCATCGTAAGGTTTTCTCGTGCTTCAGATTTTATTTACGGTTCACATATAATTGACGTATCGTAAAACGCAATATCGTGCGAGGAATATTTTTTTCTTTCTTTTGAACGTACGAAATAACTATAAAGAGAGAAATATAGCGTGTCTTGCAGTTACCTAGCAATTATACTAAATAAAACGTCGTCAACGCAATCATGTACGGTTAATAAAATTTCCAAAGGCTGTTCTCAATGATGTATAACCATTGCAATTATAATCGTAATCGCAATTGTAATTGTAAGAATTTCGAAAGTCACGGCTTAACGAACACTCCACCTCTCTGGAAATATCCGGCTTTAGTTTTCCGGTGATTCTTGCGCGTCGTTGCGAAGCTTTTGTTTCCAGCCAAAATAATCCGTTTACTTCTATCGGATAGCAGTTGACGATCGTCGATCAATTCAGCTATCCGAATTAACGACGTATCAAGAGCCAAATGTAGCTCTCTAATATTTACCGGATATCCGGGGGAAGCTAATCTTTCGATGCGAAATTGTACGTCGTCGTCGCAGCGTGTAATCGGACGAGAGGGACTCGATTGTACTAGATCGAGTGGGCCATCGACCTGCGCGCGATCGACCGGACTCAAATTTAATCTTCTAATCCGAGCAGAGAAGAATCGCAAGAGAAAGAAAGAAAGAAGGAAAGAGAAAGATAGAGAATGTGCACAGCAGGCACGAGCAGTTTCCTTGCTTTTCGTCACCGTGTGCAGCTTTTTCGTGACGGCAAGTCAGTAGCGTCGACAATTTTCCATTGGACTCACTTTTAACGGAATTGGACGGCTCGCTCGGATTTTACGACGCCCAGCTCTGTCTTCCGTGTACGTTCGGTCGCTCGGATCTCGGCGTTCGGGAAAAATAGAGAAAAATACGGGGAAATATGTATATTGGCAAAGCCGTTCCGCTCACGCGCGTACGCGAGCTCGAAGCGCATATTGAGCCAACGTCTCATCCTGACAGACGTATGAGACGTTTATATGATATCCTCGGTGCATTTAGGACTGGCTCAACTTAGCTCTTGGATACATTCGATATGCCAGCGTGCATCCTATGTACATAATAAGCGAACTCAACTACATCGAGGCTTTTGCGAGCGACCTTGCACACACGGAATAAATTCACGTCTCGGTCAAATTTCTTAGACAACTCTGTTTATCCGTCACGCATCAGCGTTGAAGTTCGTAAAAATTATTGTAATTAATCATCTCGATGACGTGCGGAACTGCATAGAAAAGCGGAGGAAACAATTTGGAAAAAAAAAACAGTTAAGTCGCTTATTCCTACCGGCGTATTTTATTATCAAGACGCGAGGTCGCGCATGTGCCATGATTTTCTTTTATTCGTCAACTTATCAGAGAGCGGAGAGTATTCTCAGGATGGATATACCGAGCGAAATATAGGTCACCGACGAGGACGAGAACAATTTATCGTACCATTGAGTTTTGTTTCCCCCGTTTTCCACTATTTGAATTACGGAAGTAATTCAGTTAGAGTCCAAAAGGTACATACAACATCGAATCTGGTGTTACCGGTAGCGAGCGGTACCAGAAAACGCGATTGCGACGCGACGGCTTTCACGAAACAATTTCTACGTGCGAATGGCCGCCCGCGCACGCAGATTTCTACTTGAAAAATGGCAGACGTCTCTAGAAAATAGTGACAAAAAGGCAGCGCTTTTTTATTCGCATCAGTGTTTCCCGCGTAGGACTCCGGCATGTACATTTGTCGGACGTCACGGCACGCCGCGTGCAATTTCCGCGGGCGACCACTCGAAATTTTTCTCCCCAGCCGCGCTAGACAGAACGAGCACTTAATACGTAACGCAAATCGGGGAGGCGAGCACTGATTCACGGGGTACGCGGGGCTATGCGCTACCCTAGCCGTGGATACCAGCCACGTTATTTCGGTCAGTTACTGGTCGGTAGCGTGCAAACGGCCCGCAATTACTCCGCTTTCTAATTTGGTTCTGGCCGTTCTACCGCCGATCTAACGATCAAATCACATGATCACCAGCCGAAGGACCGAGGGTAGGTTAAAACGTGCCGTAACGTAAGCCGATCCTTCACTTCACCTCTGTGCTTTCGCGATATGATACTCGTGTTCTTTCACAGTTATGAGGAGGTTTCCCTATCGCGCGAATAATGTATTGACGTTGACGTTAAAAGATGGAAACCTTATTTTTTCATCTCAGTCTTTACTTATTCTTTCTTATAAGCAATTTATTTTATTTCTATCTTTACTTTTGAGTTTTATAAATTCTAAGAGATATATAATATAATAATAGATTAGACTAAAATAGGTAATATATGCTACGATACGATAAACTTTACTCCATTCTACTGCTCGCAAAATTGAAGAGAAAATGAGATTGTTATAAAACTATAATTTCGCCAAGGAACATGGCGTGCAATTGAGCAAGTTTCGCAGAGGTCTGTTGAACATCATCGACCGTCAATAATCCATTTAATCCGCAAGTAATTGACCACCGCGGCTCTCTAATCTCAGCGCTAAAGAATTCGCGAGTAACTTTCGAAATTTGTCGCGTTGCTTTGTACTTCGCACGGCGAAAAACTACGAGCAAAGTCCATCTTCGGGAAACATTGCTTTCGGGCGAACGGACGATCGGATGCTTTCTGCTTCCAATCGTGATTCTGCACGTGGACATTCAAGTTTTACGGAGCGTGAACGAAATACGTGGAGGGTGATGTGGGGAGGTTGGAGAAAGCCGAGGAAGGATGGGCTGAATCGAGAAGACTTTCGTTGGCGGCGATATTATAGATTCTCTTGAAGAGTGTAAGGTTGCTGCCTGGCAGCGATGAATGAAGCACCGCTACGAGAAACGAAGGAATATTTCTATCCGATGAACGTGATGGAGAGATTATCGATGCGGGTAAGAAAAAAGACATCGTAGTGGAAAGTACTAGTTTCAATCAGCAAGAAAGACATACACTGATATCGTGCAATGTATATTACAAGGTGTCTCGTAGTTTCTATCCGCATTCTGTTCTCTCGGGTATCTCTATTCATTAGATTATTCGCATCTCCACGACTATTATAGCGATTTGCGCCGCTATTAAGTTGAATTTGCATCGGACGCTGCTATATTTCATACGCTGTGGAATACTGAATGGTAACATGAAATATTTACTGAATCGTAACACGAGATATGACACATTTAATGTATAATGCATCAGCTGAACGCTCAGAATTTTTGCGACATTTTTCTATAAATCCTGCGAAAGATAGCGTCAGTGACTGAATAATTTCATCGATGCAATTTAAAAATTCATGCAATTATGGGTTAGAGAAATGCGATGTTTGCATGTTCCATTTTGAAGAAGAGTCTACAATGTTAGTGGATTTAAAAGTTCCGAAAATTCCTTCCGGCCTGCAGTTTTAATAGAATTAAGAAATCGTTTTATGCGTTCGCAAACAGCGGGTCTTTTTAACCGGAATTTCCGACAGACCGAGCGCATTTGCGTAAAAATGTGTTACGTCGGACAAGCAGCGGAATACCTTAACGTTGAATAACATTTGGAGCTCTTGTTATTCTGTTAAAAGAGATCGTATCGTAGATAATATTGTATCACCAAATTACTTCATCTTACGCTATGGTGAAAAAGAAAATAACTAGCCAGCACTATCTATCTGTTTTATGCGCTTACATACATGTGAAACACTTGGCGAAACAAATTTCATCACGTAACGCGCGAAATTATTTCACACACGCGACAGAGAATAACTAAAATTCCTGTAACCGTATCTGGTGTCGCCAGAAAATGCAGCACCCGCGCTAATATAAAACAGAAACGTACTCGACCGGTTTCCCTCGCTTTTCTCACCCTCGTCCTCCTTTCCCCACTCTCTAACGCTGGGTCATAATAGTTTCCGCCGAAAATTCATGTCCTAAAAATGCGCCATGACATCCATAAAGTCTGCCAGTCGTGAAAATTCGGGAGCGACTACAGCCGACATATACAAATATGGGCCTGGTATACCGAATTCCGAGTGAAAGCACTAAAAGAAATTTATTCATAGCTCGCATCTATCCGCGGGATAACATCTTCCGGAGCCACGCTTCAAGAAATATATACGTCCGCGGGAACGTCACGCGTTCGCGCTCGCGCTCGCATCGAGAATGCGTCGTGTCGTACCGCGACGATCGATCGTTCCTGCCGTGGGGTTCTTCTAGAATCCCTTTCAGGAATCTATGAATATTCAACGGGGAGAGGGGTATTTTCTTCCCGTTTCATGTTCGTACTTTTTGCAGGGCAGTCGGTTCATAATCTTCCTCTCTCTCTCACTCATTGGGTTAAATCAACATTGCTCGTGTGCCGCGTGTGCGGCGCGTTCGTTAACGACTGATCGACGCGCGCAAGCAAATCCGGTCGATTTAAACCGCTGCGTCGACTAAATTTCTCGCGTCCTTTTGAGACGCGTAGCATGCTAAAAACTTTCTTTAATTTTGCACGTCGTGGCTAAATGCGCGACTAAAAGGCAAATGAAAGCTTAAACGCGAACAGCAACCGTCGAACTCTTATAGCTCGTGAATACATAATGCAACTCTCTTCGGCTACAAATGTAATCTTGCATAAAAAGAACAGCAGGGGATGCACGCTAGACTTGAACTTCCGCAAATAAAAATTGTGGAAACGACGAGAAAAAGAGGACTTTTATTATTACGCAAAATGTATGATGCGTAAGACGACGCGTCGAATATTTCCTAAGAATCAGCGAACGTACCAAGGGAAGGATCGACTCTGCGTTTGCTAATTAACACACGTGTTCTTGTGTAATGAAAGCGAATTCGATAGCCGCGCCTGGACAGTCGTTACAACCGGTTGCAGGCCACGGGAAACGCTGTTTTCACACGTGTGGTTAATGAATGCGGGAACCCGTAATTAGTTATTGGTTTTAGCATAGCAGACATACGTTTATGCGCATTGTGGACCAATAGCCGTGGCAACAGACCTCCGGATGGCACCTGACGCAACACTGCCGGCCGCATACTAATCAGAACCGCTACGGTGGAAGTATATAAGGATTGATGCAAAACCCTGATCCAACGATCCTGTGTGTATCCATATAAAAAAAAATAAAGAAAAGAAACACTTTATTTTTCGGAGTCTTGTCAACGAAAGGCAAATGACACGATCGTGCGTCATTTGCAACTGCGACGTGTTGGAACAGAATTTAGAAGTCACGTCGCGAAGTCAGTCAGGTCAGGTTCGCGCTCGCTTTTGCCCGAAATAATTAGTTGGGACAATTTTATGTCGCGGATGCTAGTGCGAGACTCAACGGAAATATCGCAGGATATCAGTGCCGACGAGCCGCCTCGTCGCGTCGGTCGTAACGTGATTCCGTGACCTGAGGTTAACTGCATCTGCTGCCGCGAAACAAACTGAATACTAATAACGACGTCTCTCTCGCGCACGCCGCGCGCCGCCGTATTACAACATTGAGTGCCAAGTGTGGCCCGATGTCTGCTATATCACGCCGTGTATCTGCAGCATCCACCCTCATAGATCTGATAGGCGAACTAGGCCACATCTCTCTCACTTCTCTTGCCTTCCCGCCGTCTCGCACTGACGTACCGCTACGATGCCACCGTTTCTGCGAGGACTCCGCGAGTTAATCTGTCACATTTCGCGGAATATCGTTGACAGCGACGAGATATGCGCCACGTGCCGTACGTGATTCGTCTGCCTAATTAGCTCGCGGGTATAAGATCGTCTCGCAGTTTTGCGCGGATAATATGTAACAACTGCCTTAGATCTGCTAACTGTTATTTGTCTGACGAATTCCGCCCGCCGCGCCGCACCAATGTAAAATCGCGCACCTATGTCTGTTTGCCTTTCATAATTAGCTGCAATCTCACCCTACCGTTTTCCTTAATTAATTCTGTGTCACATATGTGGAAAAGCGTTTTCTCCTAATATCGGTATGCCCTAGACACCTACGTTCTAAGATAAATTTCATAGGAGTGACAATTCACTTACATGTTATAATATTTAGTATTTACTTACGTAATCTTCATTTTTATTCTCACGTCGGATCAATGTTTCTTCCCAAAAATAAATACCGCTTACACTATTTCCGTATTGAGGTCACTTACCTAAAACAGAGAGAAATATTTACAGTTCGTAACATCGTCTATAAAAGTTTTGAGGAGATGGTATAAAGTCAGAATATATAAGTTCATACGAATAAATATAGAAATCTATATAAAAGTCATTTAAAGAGAAATAACTGCGGTACTTGAAGCATTGAATAATTAATAATAATAATTAATACTCGATATGAATCCGAGAATAATCATATTTCTTCCAATATACGCAAGAACCCCTCGACAAAAGATAACACCTAAATCGAACAAAAAGCCAATCCATCATTCGAGCTGGATACGATCATCCTCCATCTCGTCGTTTTGCCGACCCTCGAATCGACTGCGAGTAATAGACCCCTGGCAGCGAGATTCGAAGCCAAACGTTGCCGTTCGCGCTCTCTCGTCGGTGCATAAATCCGTTCGCGGCAATTACGGTAAAAGGGCGGTTAATAATTGACCATTGGGGAATTATCAAATATTTAGGAGCTGCATGTGGCAACAGGGTGGGGTGGAGTGGGGTGGGGTGGGGGGAGGGAGGGAGAGGACGAGATCCTCTGACCTCACCCCCCAGCACTAACCACCCGAGCGTCCAGCCTGCGGGCTTCTAGCATTTAATGGCAATGCGGTTTACGTCGGCTAGGCTCGTGAGGTCAGGACAGAACTTTCCCAGGGATATTTGTAGGTTAGTTATGGCTTTTACACGCGAGGTCCTGGCCGGGTCAGGCCGCATTATGCGGTACTCGCAAGGCGCGCGTCGCGCTACTCAATTTAGCCCCGGCTACTCCATGGCAAGGTGGGTGTGGCGGTGGAAGGTGGAAGCTTTCGCCTAGTGGACGGAGTGGACCTGCAGTAACGATACGATGCAGCGTGTCGATCCGAAAATTCTTAGCGTCTCGATCGAGCATTCAAACAGCCCTAGTAAGTAAATATCAGTTCGAATCGTACGAATCGGATACTTGGACTAGATTCGAATGCGGGAGTTTTGATCCGAAATATTCGGATACTGGAATTTCTCAAATATCGAATTTTCTGTTACATTGTTAGCTGATTCGAGCATGCCTGTCGGTATCTAAATATCGGGCAGCGATATTATCCTACAATGTAATTCCGCCAAATTTTACGGAAGCTATTAATTTAATAAACATATTTATAGCGCGCATAGCGCAATGCACGAAACGGGGTTGTATAACGATACACGAAACAGGGGAGTTAATTAACGACATAAAAGATACTCGGATCTTATTTTCGCGTGTACGGCGCGAATGTGAACGATCGTATTAAAATTACAATAGAAATACAGAGCGCGACCAGGACATTGTAGTTTTGCGTAACAAATGGCAGAGGCAAAGCCTCTTATCCGCGTCGCTAGTGTTTTGATTAAAACCGCTTTTAATGAGACCGCTGTTGCGCGCTATCCGACTATCAAAACGAGCGTGCGCGCGCGCAATGTCGGCATTTAACGTCCGCTAAGTGCAGAGTCTTTCATTAATTGCGGTCAGGATAAAGGCTCTTGTTTTGCATGCAAACCGACATAGCCGGCGGTCCGACCGCCGCGCGCGGCGCCCACGCCGTCGCCACTGCGACGGTGGTCGGGGTCGCTTTGCTGTCCGGCCTACGTGACATCATCGAGAACACCTGCACACGAACGGACCATTACACCGGCCGACCGATCGCCAGCTCGATATATCACGCTTTCGTGGTCTCGAGACGCCCTCGAGACGCAAAATGCGCGCGTGCTCTTCCCACCTATCGTCGATACAATCGATACAGAGAATCGATATGCCCGAATATTTACTACGTTTTCGGTCTGGCCGCAGGATTTATCGCGTATCACGTACGGATTTCCATCGAACAATATACGTAATCCGTGGAATTCAATTTACGGTGGGAGAATGAGCGCCGATCGATCGGGGGCGATCGTGTTTGGTGGTAGCGCCAAAAATTGAAGGCCAGTTTACCGACTCGCTCTTCATCCTCGATATATCGGGCTCCAATGCCGATACGCTATATACTCGATATATGGTTGCTATATAAGCTGAAACGCTATATATTTCGAGTGTAGTTGCTACAAGCATGAGCTTCATCGAGTTTGCCGGTCTTTGTCGTAAATAATAGGTGTCAAGCAACTTGAAATTGATCGAGTTACGGAAGAGACCCGCGGAAGAGACTTCTAATTGAAGGCGGGCGCGCACGCGCGCGCCTCAGGATCACCCTTGGAAAACCCCCACCGGCTTACGAGAAGTACTCGTCCACGCGCATTTCCCAATTTGTTAATGTTCATTCGTCGTGATTACGCGAGCGCGTCCTGTAATTCCCGGAGCTTCTTCTTCTCCTCGTAATTCCAAGACTCCTTATGGATCTTGAGAAAGGCCGAGCACGTACCTAGTTTCGTCCTGTAATTTGTGACTGGGGGATTGGAGCTCGGCAATACGATAGTGGACCGGCAGAGGGGCGGGCTTGCGGGTCAGTAGCATCATTAACGTCGAATAGGATATTCGGGCAGTTTCGCGCACACAGTTTGGCCTTGGTTGAGTTTCATCTGAACGGCTCTCCTCCATGTAATTAAGCTACGAATCGGTATGAAACGACTAAAAGCTTCCGAAGTACAGCGGCGTCCGCCCGTACATACACCGTACATCGTACGTCCGTGCAAACACACACGCACCAACACACATTTACACCAACACTTAACGCCGTGTTGAGAGCATAGTTGGTGTTGATCACGCAGGAGCGTGAGATACGCGCGGCCGCAGAAATTCCGGACGTACGTAAGCCGATTTACGTGGTTTGAGGTCCGAGCAACGCGATTAATTTCCAAAATCGTTGAAGGAGAGACAGCACGAGAGTGCACCGTCAAGGGTTACTTGCAAGGGTCGAATCGTTTAGAAAGTTTTGATTGTCTATTAGCAACGATAAAGAATATCCATTTTAAAATAACATGATATGAAAAATGTATCCATAACAAGTTTATAGAGATGTCTCTCTCCAAGGAACAAATTCGATTTATTTCCAAAATATTCGACTAAGTATCAATAATTTGTATAATCAACATGTACAAAAGTATGGGTATATATAAGTAGTTTCTTATTTAAAATGATCGAAAGTTAGAATAACTCTTTTTTAGTATAGATTTTTCTTCTCAGAGTGTCCCATATTAGAAATTCGCTGTCTGTTTTGTATTGTCGAATGAAATATAGCTCTCAAATATGTCGAAGCCGAATAGAATAAACCAGCTCGTCGAATCGACATTGTATCGATTCACGATAATAATGCAGACGTAATTCTGTTTTTGTAATTTTTTTACGCGAGACACGCACTTTATTTTCTCATTTTACATAAATGGACTGTGGTCTCGGCTCGGTTTTATCGCATATAAATGGAGAACTTGACGTTTTTCAAATGGAAAAGGTAAATTGATTTTGACTCATAACGGAAATACGTGCGAATATCGCGATAAATGTAATAATAATATGGATAACAATTTCCAGATTGGTCGTATTCGCGAGAGAAAGTGCTAGAAAATAATGGAAGCCAATTTCGAATACTTCCGATATTTTCGTAATAGTCATAAGCGAGGGACGCGAACGAATCTCTTCCGAACAACGGGGGGAGACAAATATCATTATATCATAGGATGTCATTATAATGCCACCGGGGAACCTTTCAATGGCCATCGTTATCCCTTAATTAATTATCTATCATGTTCTTAAATAACGAAAGGTCAAAAAGGTCTGATCTCGTGCTCCATTTCCGAGGAAACAGCCGCGTCCGAGTTCGATGCGCAATTAAGATACCCTGGGGGATAAGAGAAATCCCGATTTGTGTACAATCGATACCGGGCAAAATTAGCGAGATAATTTAGATCGGCAATCGAGATTGCGCGCGATCCCAGGTAGGAGCGGATTACACACAGAAGGTGGTACCACCTAAATTCACAGACGGATTTTAAAGACAAGCCCAGCTGAAACTCACCCTTGACCTCGTCCTCGATTTAATCCAGAATGTATTCGCGTGTCTCTTGCCAACGGCAACTTAAAACTCGCTCGATTCTTGCCGCGATTACTAACGTTCGATAACAGTTGACGGACAGCCGGAATTTCGCTCGACGCGACGGCACGAATCGATACAACTGGCTCTCGGAGTTACTATTCTGTCCGTCTGGAACGCTAACTTTTTTGTCGGTTCCGTAAATCTTGAGGTCACTACGCCCCCCGAAGACAAACAGTTCCGGATTTTTAGCCGACGACCAAGGAACTCAACTGGTCAGTGAGTACGAGAAGAAGGACGATATTTTTGTCGAATAAACCTGATTGTGACTTAAGGATAAAAGTATCGTTGGAAGTACATCATCTCGTTATTCATTGCTGAGTGAAAGAGCAATGATTTATGTTTTTCTATCCAAAAGATAACTGTCGTCTGCAAAGAAACTATTCTTGCAACCGTTAAGTTGGTAAAAGATGCGCTAATAGCTAAAATACGCCTCATAAAAAGATTGTGTAAAATAGTTAAAAAATATAGAACGCTATTATTTATAATATATAAACTGCAGAATTTATATAAAGAAATTTAAGTGCAAATTACATCAAATGTGAGCAATTCCCATTATTATTTGCACACACGATTGTCGACGTTTTGCTATGAACAATGGAAATATACAACGAACCCGTCCGAGCACAGTCGATGAATAGAATGACAACAGGCGCAACGACACTTTCACGAACTATTAAATCCGAGTAATTGCCTGACGCTTTGCGTGATGGATATTTGCATTTTCGCAAATGAGAATATGAAAGAGATAGAGAGAGACAGCATTGAAATGCAAAAAATCGTATGTTGTTTTGGAAATGCCTGGATGAACGCGTTGTGTCGCGTTAAAGCAAGAAGATTGGGTATATCCGTTCAGTTGAGTTCAGTTGTTCAGTTCAATTTACTTTAGTCATATATACTACATATAGTAAATTTGCTCTACACATTAATGAAGACAAATGAGTTGTACTCCGAGACAAAAATTTTACAGTCGTATAAAAATAAAAGCTCATAACTATACCATATACTATTGGTACACGCATTTAGCAACATGATATCCATTAATTTATTTTTATTTTATCGAATTTTATTTTTGAAGAATAAATTATTTTATATATAAAATTCAAGATTTCTAATTATAATTTTATTATAATTTAAAGTAAGATTATCATGTTCTATTTTATGCAGCCATATTCCCCTTTCTTCCTGCGATAATGTACAAACACAGAAGATTCAACAACTGCAAGGTCTGCACACCGTTTTCCGCGGCGGCGATTCCGTGACGTGGAAAAAGCAAACCATTCTCCGTGGTGGAAGAGTAAAGACGGTAGACTAACAGACAGGAAAGAAGAAAGTGCCCGGGAAACCACGTGAAAACTCTACCTTTCCTGTACTTTTCTCCGAAGATTTTTTTAAGACGCTCCTCCACGTCCGTCCGGAGTTTTCACACTCATCGTGCTTCTCGCTTCGACCGCTTAAATAAGAAATACAATACGGAGCTTTTAACGCGGTACACGTTGCTGAAGAAACTCGTTTTATTTCTTTAATCCACCTTGCGAATCGACAATCTCGTCTTCAATTTCCTTTTGCATCCTTTGCAACATGGATGCATAGCATAGTAAATATGTGTTAATTAACGCTTGTGTATTCAGCTTGCGTTCTCCATGTAATCAAACATGGAACAAATATATCAATTACACGAAAACCTATATCGATCAAAACGGCTAGTGTCATTTGATTAGATAGTCGAATGTTTTACTTTGAAGAATATATATTTTTTATGGAGTAAATATTTTTTTTCATTAATACATCGTCGCATTTTTTCAGCGATCCTCTCTAAGGATGTTACGCGAATTTGACTGAACGATTCGAGGGCAAACCCATACAATACATGCGCAGGATCAAACGGCCCAAACCACCCTGTGGAAGTACCGAAGTGTTTTATTACTCACCAGTACAGCCGGTCCATAAAAAAGGTTTGTTTGAAAATATGCCCCCACATTCGGCAACGCGCTGCAACTTCCACTATGGGCGGCACTTTTTGAATGCATATATGTAGAGCGGAGTACGGACCGTATCGAGTGCCCGTCTATACCCATAAAATCTCATGCCAGCCGGGGCCTGTTATTTTGCCGTCCGAACGATCGAGTCCTCCCCGAATAGCGAAGTGCTTTATCTCCCACTTCCCGATATGTTGCATTAAAAAGAACACCCCGCCTCCTCGTGCGATTTTTTAATAACAAAACTCGCAATATTTATGTTTAAACATTTTTTTACAATGTGTGTGTGTGTGTGTGTGTGTGTGTGTGTGTGTGTGTGTGTGTGTGACCACTATCAGTAACTTTGGAAAAACCTGTCTCTTTTTTCAGGCTTTTTATTACGCAATGAGATGTGAGATAGAAAAGCATAGCCGTTTCTTTCTTCGACTATAAGACCGAACGTGAGGTAGTTTATTTATTTTTCACACATATTTTTTAAGAGACGAATAATAAATCGAAGAAGGAGATTGAAAGAAAGTAGCAGACTCAATCAATACATCAAATGTAACAATATGATGTATGCTTAGAATATAAATGAAATAACTAAAACGTGGCACAATACAAAAATGACTTTTTCCTTCATTCATATATTCAATCGGATTTCACTCTTATATAATTTGTCCTATATTTGATTCTGAAGTTAATTACATATAGTGATATTATAGAAATTATAATAGGTACCGCAGATTAATAGATATGTGGCAGTTTATTAGCAATTCTATAAATGTAAATAATATCGTTATTATACGTGTAATAACCATCTTTGGTTATTCTCTGTGAAACGGTAATTTACAATATATATGAATAGTACAATATATATGAAAGTTAATTAATTATTCCATAAATTAATAACTCTATGAAATAATTAATATTTTGCTATATAATATCTACCGCATTTATTCGTGATATAATTCCTTTTTTTGTATTCCCATAAAAAAAGCTTATGAAAAATTGAAGCAATAGAATAACACAGTCGTCCTATCTAAAAATAAATTGAAACCAGTTTTAAAAACTGTCCTACAAACGAGCGGGTAATGACAAATGCACTTGTGAAACGCATAGCGCGATCGAATTTGCAACGCTGATAGTCGTCGAATGCAATAACAAAAACTCGATCGTGCAATAGCGAAGCAATTTAGCGAGCGCGATATTTCCGTATTAATTCTAGGGATATTAATCAACAAATTCCATTAAAGCCGTGCGAGATAACTCCTGTCAAATCGTGTAATGTCGGATGGGACATTCGTAGATTACTATTAATATAACGCAACGCAAAATGGAGGGGTGTATTTTAATCCTTTTAATCAGGTAGCGGGATGCAATGGCTTAATTACACCCGAGCGTTATCGCGTACGAATGAGCTGGAAACCCCTTTATGAGATCGCACTCTTTTATTACGCTTTTACGGTGAAATGAATTTAGCGACTGCGATATCGCATGCGCGATGCGCAAACGCGACTCGGACTTTATACGAAGCAGCGAAAAAAATCTTATTAATGTTAGCCGCGCTAAATGCTTCATCGACACGCGTCGCTTTATCGCGATTGCATTGAACGCAGAAGTAAGGTAAGGTGTAAAGTAGCCGATGAAAATATCTGTACGGCTGCATTTATCTTAACACACGCGTCGGCGTCGTGATGCACAATTATATGCACGCTGGCTCATATGCATCGTACCGTTCACGTAGAAAAATTGAAATACAATGCCAAGTCTTCGCTAGTACACTGGTAATTTCACGGTAGTCTGCATTTCGTACTATCGGGCAGGCATACGGTAAATGACCATGAGCAGTGCTCAGGTGGCAGCGTGGTATTTAAATGACATTTAATAGGTCCTGTTACGCCCGCTCTCTATTTCATGCCACGGGCCAATCTTGAACGTCATTGTAACGACATCAAGCCGAAACGGATTAAGTACAATTTCGACACGCGTCGATACGACGTGCGCGTTATAAGTTCTCGGATTATTTTCCGGTATATATATCGCGATGCCAGAAAGTATAAAATTCTTACATATGCGAATTCTAAAATCAAACATATCTCTAATTCGAGAAATAGAAGATTAAATTCAGCCGAGACGGTGCGCGAGTGAGAAATATTTATGATCACGCCGATAGCGTGAACAACGTTGCAAAATAATTTCGATACAAATCGCTGTCGCGGCGATTTGTTAAATGGATCGCAAAAAGCTTAGTTTACCGAAAGCTGATGATGACGGAGAATGATGGGAACGTGACTAGAATTCAATTAAATCAAATGGACCAGGGATGGAGCCGAGTTGTCCCCTCCCCCGTCCGACTGACGATTATACAACAGTTATCCCTTTTCATGCCTCGCACAGCGACCCCTTTCAAGCTGGACTGCCATAGGCGTACGTTGCTCGATGACCTAAAGTTTTAATGCCCGAATCAGTGAGCGCGCAGGATTTAATAGATGGCCAAAGCCACCCCCGCAGCCATTGCACTTTACGGTAAAGCCAGGGCCTTTGAAATGTCGCGCGTGCCATGCATCGAACGTTATTCGCAATTTATCGTTTCGCTCGGAACAAAGAGATCGCTCATCTCTCGTCAGAATTTCTTGTATATTTTTATTATTAACTTATGCACTGCATTATCCTGGAGTGAGCGTTTTGCCTTGCGCAATTAATTTGCCAAATGTGAAAAATGCGCAAAATAATGGAAACGTTCGCGTTGGTCGAATAAAGTAAAAACATAGCTGATGAAGAATTTGAAGATAACTGACAACTTTTTTAGGAAAAGTGCAAATAAACTGAATAAAAATTTTATTTTCAGAAAATTGAACAATTAAGTAATTGCGTAAAATTGCGTCATAACAGCAATGTTATTAAACGAGGATTGAAATCAAAACGTGCATAAACATTCTCTCGAACAAATAGTACAACCCATAGTTTACTTTACAAAATATATTCGATGTATATTTTTGAGAAAAATATTCGTTAAATCAACAAATACATTTGACAGATTTTGAAGACTTCCACTCTTTACGAGAAAGGTAATCTGTTTAACTAGAAATTTTATTTATCTGTAACGAGAATTGCTCTCAGCTTGAAAATAACGTAACATGAAAATAAAGCAACATCTAGCAAAACGAACCTAAGTTACTTCAATTTCGTGAAAAACGCACGAGAGACAATAGTCACTCAGTAAAATCTTCACCGAAGCATGCGATCGATACTAAGCCGCTGGTCGCAATACAAGCGCAATGATCGGGAATCATTCGTTGGCGAATTCCGTGTCTCGAAGGAGTTGGGAGCGCGCTGTCGATTCGCATGTCGGATTACCAGCCGCGTCGCGCAATTTTCAACAACATAATGCCAATATACATTT
The DNA here is from genome assembly GCF_030848795.1 of Temnothorax nylanderi. NCBI lineage: Eukaryota > Metazoa > Arthropoda > Insecta > Hymenoptera > Formicidae > Temnothorax > Temnothorax nylanderi. The sequence goes on from NW_027249136.1 coordinate 582,433, forward strand.
GCATCCTATAGTAGGCCACGGCTTTGCCGCCGCAGCACCGCGGTTTCGTGCCCCGGGGCCGTCGCCCGTTGCAGCTATATTATGCACACATGACACACGGACGCGACGGCGAGAGCACTATTCCCGCGCGAACGAATGATACGTGCGTAATCGGGCTGCGGCAAGTGCGGAGGCTATTTCATCTCTCTGTTTATATCGTCCGTCGCATGCGTGCGAAAACGAAATAATTCGGCAGTCTGCTTTATTAGATCTGGTTTCGATTTCCCGTCGTCGTGAAAATATTCTCATTTCATCCTTCGAGTAAGAAATGATTCTGAGCTTTATTCAATCTCTTTAGTGAAAAATCTATCCCTAATAAAATCGATAGTAAAGTCGGTAGTAAAAATGTATGTCGGTAACATTTGTACACTTTTTTAACCGTATCCGCGTTTCGTTGTTTCGTATCTCACGTGGAAAAAATTGGTGCATTCGAGGCGTTAATGGACCATGTTCCTATCGATTCTCTTCTTTTGTTGAGTTGCACATCCAGTTTGAAAAGTTACCAATAAAAGGCATAGCGAGGCGCGAGAGAATTCGCCCGACCTCTATGCCGCAGTTTGTATGTAAATGCATGCGTTACAGCTTACAGCGCGTATGCACGTTTTATATCCCCGACGGCGGTTCAGCTTGTACACGCGATTTTAAAATGCACGACACTCGTCGCATGCGATGATATTAAATATTTACGGCAACAATTAGTTAGTACAATTTATCTTTATCTCAGCATTGTAATATCAACGCCGCGATACAAATTCACAATTAGACCCGACGTCGCTAATGACACGACGCGTTCTTTCGGCCTTTTCATTCTCGGGTACTCGTGAAATTCTCTCGGTAAATGAACATGTACTTCAATAGAGAGAGAGAGAGAGAGAGAGAGAGAGAGAGAGAGAGAGAGAGAGAGAGAGAGAGAGAGAGTGTAAGAGACAATTTGTGTCTATGGGGCCTCATTTCGCGGACGCGTGCTTTGTATACAAGTTTCGCTGGAGCGTGCGCGCGCGCGCGCGTAAATTCATGGAAAAACAATTAGAACTGTTGGCGTGAGCTTTATCACGCCGCAGGATTTACTGCCACTGATCGGAAAGATAGAGACAGCAACATCGGAAAATCAGCCCGGCCCTTCGATTTTCTCGAACCACACGCCCCCAACAAACTTCGATAGGATGACGGAATCTACCAACACCGCGTGCCAGCGAGAAAAACAGAAAGAATGTTATATACGGAGTTTCTCGTAAGATTCTACAGGATTAAGCTTCAAGATGTCATGGCAAACAGCTATTGAATATTTATCAACAATTTTAATATTAAATATCTATTTAAATTTTGCCGTTTTGTCATGTTATGTTACTCGCAAAGCCATTGCGAAAATATTCGTTTCTGAAATTTGTTGAGAAACGTTCGCTAAATATCATCTATCAGCGATTTGTAGCAAATATATAAAGTCTTTCGAGTGTACGAGATCAGGCAAATCGAAGGATGCAAAAATCAACGACGGAGAGCGAAAGAGTTGAAAGAAAACGGTGAATTGTGAGAGGTTTCGTTCAGCTACTTAAAAACAAAAGATGATACGTGTTCACCATGGCAACTCGTATGCACGCTAGCTTGTGTAATATCAGCATAAGGGATTTTGAAGTCACGTCACATTACGATGCGTACTGGTTACATGCAGGTACGTGCATTAGCATGCTGTATATCGACAAATCGCGCATGCAGGCGATACATACTAATCTACAGTTTCTCATTAGTCGGAAAGCCATCTTAGCAACGTAATCATTCGATCTGATTCAGTCCCCCTTAACGTGACCGTTTAAGCGATAAGCAGTAATTAACTAATTTCTGCGCTTTCAAATGCGTTAATCTCAGAATAGATCCTCATGAATCTCTTTTAGCAATGTTCTAATAACAGAGTGGGAAAAATCAAAATAGAAACATATTAAAAATAAAATATTGCACTTTTCTCTCAAAGCGTTTCGCTCACTTTTTTAACAGCTGAAAGACGTACGCTTTTGAAGATAGAAGAGAATTGAGATTTCCCTTTTAAAGAACAATCCAATTTAATCCAGTAATCCAGGAAGAGAGAGAGAGAGAGAGAGAGAGAGAAAGAGAGAGAGGGAGGGAGCTAGGGAGAGAAAGCAGAGGAAGATTAAGCAATAAAGTCTTGCCGAGATTCGGATGCCGAAAAATAGCATTTCTGTCGGCCGTTAAAAGATGCGCGTGCCCTGATCGATACGTTACTTTCATGGGATATCCAATCTCGTACGTGCAAATCGTATCAAGCATGTTGGACTTCTCTAAAGAAAGCGATCCTTCTAAACTGCAACGGTGCTGGCAACAGAAACTCGATCTTTCTACATGCATCGAGTACATGCTCCGAGTATATACTCGTATAGTTTCATAGGGGAGATGCGCGCTCACGTGACCATCGAGGAATATGATACCACGTATACAGGATGCCCTGGAGAAAATACTCGACGGCATAATACTTCAAGGAATTATTCAATTTTATCTGATGGTAAGCAAGGATTTTTTATTAGAATTCAATTACGGAACCATTCGATTATATGAAATTAAAGAATCGCAGTACGGCTTGTATTAATTATTCATTTAAATAAACAAATGTTCTTGAATCATTCTTTGATAGATACCATCAATCCGTTTTATTATTTAATTTGATAACTATATCCTTGTTAATAATTGCAAGTATCAATTTTTTAATAAGCTCTACAGGAATTTGTGCAGAGAATTTATTAAACAAAAAATATAATTAAAATATTGTTTCTCTTATGTATATAAACCATTATACTTTTTTGTAACTTTAAGATAGATAAATTTTTATTTTCTTGTTAGGTATCTTGTTTATTTTTCGAAAATTAAAACGTTAAAAACTTTGCGCTTATAATTTGTTCTAGAGTTAGAGAATCATACAACAATTAATTACAACAAACAAAGTGTACCGCTAAAATTTAATTCTTAAATTCTATTGTGAATATGGATAAATTTAGATGCATGCTATGTCCGTATATGTATCGCACATCGCAATTCATACAACACGAACAATATGCGAGTATATCTTGTTCGTGATAAAGTGCCAGGCCATAGTCACAGTATACGAAGCATTTTCGGAGAATCCAATTTTCCAAGATTCTCAGCACCTTAACCCGGTATTATCTCTTAAGCGCGCTTGCTCCATAATCGCCTTGGCTAGGCCAGGACACGAACGCTTAGTAAACACACCTATTTCACAACCGTAAATCGCCGACGTAAACGGCGATGAGGCATGCTAGATCCCAGTGAAACATCGAGGATATTCTTCCCATGTAATCACATATCTGTGGTTTTTACGCGGGAGGTAATAGCGGTTGCTCGAAAATATATTACGTAAAATTGAAGCGATCGAATTTACGAATCATTATTGGAAATAACACGCTTAAACGGATCGGGATGATGATGCGTAGCATTATGCGAGTGGCCCGATGAAAATTGATAAGAGAGAAAGAGAGAGAGCTCGCGGCTGTATGTATATATAATATTTCAATAAATATACATAAATAACATTAATCATGTCGCACGCTCGTGTAATGAGAAATATTACGTAAATGTAACGCGAAGCGCATCGTATTTATTAAAATTTGTATTAAAATATTATGGCGAGATCGCGCGCAATTTTAATCATCTCCCGATATACTGTATAAAAACACGAGATATTTCACGTAAAAACTGAGACATCCGTGCATGCAGATAAGAACATGGTCGGAGGCTCCCGATTTACGCTAAAACCGCCAGTCATAATCAGGGGGTTGGTTGCTAAGTTATTACATTGTTTGCTCAAAAGCTCCAATATCTACCTACCCTTCGCTGTTATCTTCTTTGCTCGTCTTTCATTTTAGGCGAATTCGCTTAACGATATAAAGCGAAATATTAATCTCTCCTTAAATCTCTGATATAAGTCATACTTTATAAAAAGCTTTTCCAAAAAGTTATTTTAAACTTTTAATATTACTCGATCTAAAGATATTATTAATTACTATCGATATTCCTCCTAATTCGTGATAAATGAAAAGGAGTAAGTTATTAAATATTGAATATATTATATATTTCAAAACCTCGATGGATGGATTCAATATAACATCATTATATTACATTCTTTTCTGTACTTTTATAGCTGTCTATAAAAAATGTTATTTTAATAAAATATTTCCGTCGAACCACATGCAGCACATGAAGAATGTATTACCTCCGTCGTGAACTTAATCGAAACTTCAATACTGAATCCATGAATAATAGTGTCATCTAACTTCATCTATAATCTACAATGAAGTTTAAGGCTATTCCCAAACCCGTTTGCAATTCCAAATTGTAGGATGCGCCATCGGGCTGTCGAAGCAAACGATCGAACTGTAATAATTGTTTGGAGATGCAACGACCTGCCGTCTCTCCACAAGCGGTGACCGTACAAGGGAATTTGTGATTTCGGTTCAACGACCATTCGTCGAACATAATCTTTATTGTTCCGAATGCTGTCAATGCGAGTCTCCAGCGAATCCCCCACCGAATATTACGGATCATTCTATGCAAACTCAATTATATGTAAATATTTCGTTGCATTGACGACATGCACACACACATATGTATTTATATATATATAAATTTCATCGCAACGAAACAACGTTTTCTCGTTTCTGATCTCTCGATGGAAATTCCTGCCGCAGAATCCTCGGAATCCGATTAAGGATGTATCGATTGATGCTGAATCGGAACATTCTAATTTTACGTGAGCGTAAAAATTTCGGTCGCAAACCCGCGGGAGACGCGCGTCCTACAAATGTATGCCAGGAACAATCTTCTTTTACTTTCAACATTAATGACGATGCGCGCGGACGTTGCTAACGTTTCTCACTTTGAGGAAAGGTGTTCCAGTTTCTCTCTTCCTCTCTTCACTCTCTTCACTCTCTTCACTCTCTCATTGCGAGTAAGCTTTTTTGTCGGTTCTTTTCGTACCACTGAAAAACCGCGACAAACGCGGTCAGCGAGAATGGCCGCCGAAAAGAGCACTTTTTTGTGTTTGCTTTCGGTCTGGTTAGCCTTCTCTAAGATTAATTCTGTTTAAGATTAATTCTCTTATTTCACAGTATTTTACACAATTTTTTATTAAATAGCAATTAAATAGATATTTTAAATAGATTATATGATAAATATCCATATCACATCCATCTACTTATTGTTAGTTTTAGCACAGTACATCTTTTCAATACTTAACATGCATTAAACTACAAATATAATTTCTACGGAGGTAAAATGTATCTGAAATTAAACGAAAGATAAAATGTTATCCATTCATATCCTTTGATTTCAAAGAACTTTTAGCCTCATACATGAGACTTTTGGAAAGTCTTGGTTGGATAACGTGCGCGAGCGCGCGTGCAAATCGCCGAGGCGATTAATGGACGATGTGAAAAATATCGCGAGCTTTTAAGAGCGCATAATCTTTGGGGCTAAGCTATTACGCGTGCGATCTCCGGTACGTAGCAAAGCCGAAGTATAATCTTTCTTCGAGCGAGCGTGATATCGTAAACGCGCGGCGTATAAAGCATATCGCCCGGCTGGGTTACATAATGCGCGAACGTAAATAGAGGCATAATTCAAAATTGCATAAGACGGCAAGTTACGGCCCTATAACTCCTACAGTCAAGTGATTGCATCCCGCCGATACGCGTTCGTCCTGATAAATATCTGAAAGTTGTACCGTAAGTTCGTCTCTGACGTCGTTTCTCCTTTATGTGGCTTCTATCGCGATCCGCGCGCTCCGCATCCTGCCGCACTTCGGCATCGATTTTTCGCGTACGACTTTCGGTCCTTTCAGAGATCGTGCCATGCCACGTCGTGTCGTGTCGTGTCGTGACTAAAAATGTACCGAATTAATATCACCCGTCAATCTCCATAATCCCGGGACATGCCGCGGTACATCGGAAATAGTGCGTCCTCTTTCAAAAGCTTCCGCAACACTGACAATATTCACGGCTGCACAAATTCACAATGGCAGCATCATTTTTGTAATTCGACAACAGTACGCAACATATACTTCGGTGAAAGCTTTCGCGACAATGGCAAAATTTATACGTGTCACAATTCGCAACGTCACTCTACGTTTTGGCAATCAATCCTATGCTCTATAATTTACTCAATTGTCACGCGCAATATCTTTTCCTGTGAGTAATTATAATCAATCTGTAAAGGTACGTTAACGCGAGTGAAAACTCTCGAAATACAATAAAGTTGGACATTTATACTTTTGACTTTGGGACTTGCTATTAAACAGTTTTATTATTAACATTTTTATTGTAAGAAAATAGACTTTTAATTGGCCGATCTTTAAATCTATCTTAAATATTTCTCGTTATGTACATTTTGCGTATCATGATGTGAATAAAACAACGCCCTATATTTCTATATCTTCCTGGGTTTTCCACTTGATCGTGAAACAGACAATGCCAGATGGGACCGCTTGAATCGAACATGACGAAAGATTTGCCGATACGTTCCTTTTCGTTTACACTACGAAAGGATGCACTCTCGGCGATACTGCAAGAAATAACACGCCTTCGGAAGAGTCGAGGAGACGCATCGTGTCAACAGTACGATCGCAGGTCACCGACGCGCGACGTATTGTTCGTTTCGAAGCGAAAACGTGTAACGGAGTTAACGTCTATTCCCCATGGTATACCTGGAAAATAAACTAGGCCGCACTATCCACCTGCTTGTCAAAACTTTCGTTGGTGAGTTTTGCTGGATGGTAGTGTACACGTAGTGTACGCTGCGCAACCTGTCGAAGCGGGCACGGCCGCATTTGCGAATATGCACGAATAATCGTGGGGGGTGTGGTAGATAACAGCGAAAGGGCGCGTCGTTCGTGAAACGTGCGCGCCAATTAAGCTCTTCGAGTCTTCGCTAGAAATTATGTAGAGTGTCCCACAAAGTCCTTATGGTAGTAAAACTTTATTCTCTAACGAACCCTGCGAGGCAATTTTCTCTCAGGGAAAATTTGATCGGATGTCGTATTTTCTTCTTTTTTTTACACAGCTTTTCAATGTTCGAATTTAAATATTTTCGTAAGAAGAACTTGGTAATCCGCACTAATTAAGGCTGTGTTAAAATTCATTTGAGATTAAATGGAGAGCAATATTTTGCTTTTCATTTGCAGTCCTGAAGCAGCCCTTAATTCGTGAAATTTCGTAGATTTCAAATCGCTTACATCGCGGGAATTAAACTTTAACTTAATTAACGGATTTGCAAATAAAAGGAAGAGGAAATGATGTGGGAAACGCAGAACGTTTTGCATGTTATAACGTAAATGAATTGGGGAAAATTGGGTTGTTATCTGTGATAGTTTTGACGGAGCAATCGTGCCGTTGTTATATTGTGGTGCTGATGCTCAAAATACTCGATGAAATTAACCACGCTGACCATGTTAAACAAAACTGGCTGTACACAAAGCAACCTCGTGCAACAAACGGAACATCATCATTTAACGATAAAGACGAAATTATTGTGGGCTCGTGTCCCGGCATCAAAATTACGCTCGCGGTCGGCCATCGATGTTTCGATCAAAGGATATATTTGATAAATGAACATAACGCTCGTGTGTATTTAAAAAAGAATGATGGCTAAGAATCTACTCGACGCACGATGACGAACGTGGCGTAAATGTAGCGTGCCGAGCGTGCGACACTGCCGCGAAATAATTTGTGGAGAATACGCTGTCGTCGGCGCGAATAAACAACCGGGGATGACTGCAAAATATCACGGTGACGGCTGCTGGAAACTCGATGACTCGTCTCGGCTTTCATTCTTTCGCGTACACGCGAATAAATCAGGCACAGTAAACAGCCAAGATTCAATTAAAAGATAAAGCGTATGAGCTGCCGTTAGGTACATAACGCGCCTCGCTCGTGTTTCAATCGATACAGATACACAAAGTTGCAGCATCACGCGCGTTAAATTCTTATCGCGTGCGCGAAATTGTCGAGAGAGTCGGAAAAAAGTCAAAGATAATTATCGAACGGTTGCGCACGCGATTTCGATCTGACGCGACACGATACGCGACGATGACAGATCGCATTTTCTGCTAAATAACTGCTGCTTATCGATCACCATCACCTTGGACTATAAGATAAGACGACAAATACTTTCGCGGCTAGAAAATTACAGTGATAAGTCCATATGGCAACGGCAGCTCCGTTAAGACTCAAGTGTTTTCGCACTTATCTTCAACTTTTCTCTGTCCTTTCTTGAGCTTTATCGAAAGAAAACACTGCTGAAGCACCCGCTCGCGCTTAGAATGGTAAAGAAAAAAAATGATCAAGTTTCACGAACTGACATAGTATACGTAATTATGCTTTTTCAGAATTATTTTCTGGTCGACGAACTACACGGTAGCCTTCCCCGGGAGATTATCTATCCCTCAACGCCGACTTTATGCATTTTCATGAAAATGTCGAGTCGTATGCATTGTGTAACATATCTCATTGTAACATCATATCGTCTATTTTCACGTCTATTTGTCTTAATGATATATTGCTTCTTTTATACTACCATATTGTCCGCTTTTGTTTTCCGCATTTCGCGGAAATCATTACCTTCTGCATTAACAGATAATCTTTCCAATACTTTGATTAATGCAATTTATTTAATTACATAGCGTATGGACAAACATTGCGATAAAAATATTGTTAATTCAGTATGTCGAGTATGTAATCGACTTTGCTGTAATTACGCATGTCACTAATAAACAATTTGACATTTCTGTTGTGGGCAAAGGAAATATATTAATATTATATTACAACAAGACCGGAGTGACAAGATAGTATATCATATTGACTTCAAAATAACGAGCTAAGTGAGTACTTTAATTCAAATACTTTCAGAAAAAAATCATCTTATAATTATATGATTTTTTTAGCCATATGTTTAACATAATATGTACCTAAATATGTGAAATTTTAGTTATACGTCTCAGTTAATTATATGTACAAGATAATTTTCATACTAATGTGATGCCTGATCATACTAATAATTAATGATACTAATTTTGTGATATATCTGTAATTATTGATGATATATGATAATACTCGTCCCCCCATTATTACAACATTAGTTATTTTATTGACCTAATATGTCATCTGTGATATACGGATATGCCTAATGACCACTAGATTATCTTTTCAATAATTATGGACACCAGAGATACCTTTAAGCATATTTAACCACGCTATACTATTCTTTATACTATTATTAGGTGATCAAAATTTGTGATATTATTGTCTATTTTCGTATAATACAGTTACTCGCCAAAATCGTGTTTGCATTACCGCAGCACATCAAATTGAGGAAATATTTCAAGACAAAAGCACTATTGATAATGAAAACAATATTGGACGAAATAGACTATTACGCTAATATATATTATTGAGTAACTAATTGCGATACGTTGTACGACACGATGTTATTTACTCGACGACATAAACAATATTTCTCTCGTCTTTTATGTCGTTGCGAAAGGATTTTTTTCATCGTCTAACGTGATTCTTGCGACATAAAAGAACAAAGTTGAAATTATTATAGTTAACTATTTTTACTCGCCTATCAAGACAAAAAGACGTGCGCTGTCGCAATTATAGATTTGTATCGCTTTCAGGTGTGTCTCGTTGCATACATTTGGCAGCGTGATTGCCCTGCGGGCTCTGACACTGACGACACCCAGTGCCAATAACGTGCTTTTAAGCGGGTTAAGGCAATTTGCATCGGAGTGACCATGCGCGCCTGAAATAGGTCGCTCTGCGATACGTCCGCGGAACCTGATGATTTTTCACGGGAACAAGTTCGTCGGCCGCGAGCGGTCGGCGTTTGCATACAAACCATGGGCGGAGGCTAGAAATATCCTAGAACTGAGTTCGACTTGAAACTTCATAAATATGTGAAAGTACCTGCCTGCCGGTGCTATACGTAGGCTCAAGAAAGTTTTAATCAGACGCGTGACACTTGATATTGGGCCGCGCGTTGCCGAAAGACCTCTGGTAGTTGGCTGTTTAATGTTTAATCTACTTAGGCACTAGTGACAAAGCGACACACGATGAACTTTATTCCGTCAATCGAATAAAACTGTAACTACGAGTCTGTCCATATCTATTTGTATCTACATAATTTAATTATTAAACGCAAGCAATTGTCGACAAAGTCTGTTGGCGGATCGAACGGTTGAGTCGGTCATTATCCTTTTTCGTGACTGTAATATTAATGCGTCAGAATATGTTAGTTGTACGAGCCCCAGTGAAGCGTTGTATTATACAAAATAAGGACGACCAATCGATTTCAGCTGAATCCGAGTCCGACTTATAATTAGTTGCATTAATTGCCAAGAAGACATAAAGCAAGTATTTCTGATTCATATTAATATAGTTAGTTATATAAATTGAACTAATTGTAAGTTAAATTTTATATGTATAGATATTATCTAATCCCTACGTTGCAATATACACATCTTATTGAGAGCTTGTAGAGTTTTTTACTTCTCTGAGAAGAATTGTCAATGTTAGCTAAAATCAGAAAATTGACCCGATGATTTCTTGTTTAACTGCGTCAATTGTGGTAACTCGCAAGGTAGTAACTCGCAAGGACGGCAGGAAGAAAAGGGAATTCTAAGGCTGTCGCTGAGCGCACCGCGATCTCTCTCCCGTCTCTTACTGACAAATCGGGGAGATAGGTTACCCACCGAGGGAAATGGAAGGGAAAGCTTTTGGAAGAATTACGAGAGGCGAACGATGTCGCGGACAGAGACACGCCGTGTCGATATCTCTTGTACCCGAGATAAGAATGTCCTCCGTCGAGCGCGCATGGGGCACGAATGAAAATGGATCGGTCACGGAAAATCCACGTGTGTACGGAGACGAATCTGCTTAACGAGATGCACTGGCGAACATTTCCGAAAACATTTCGAATGTCTGAGATGGATTTATTGCACGCTTACACGTCTCGAGATTACGCCGTATGCTTCTAGTTTGAATTAAATAGGGGACGAGGCAATATCACTTTGAAGAGATCTTATAATTTACCGGGACCCGTCGCGTCGAGCGCTTCTACCTTCATCCAACGGCTTGATTTTTCTTAACAAGTATGAGAAAGAGAAAAAGAGGGAGACATTTCTCATTGCGGATTTTTTATCTCGGAATGAAGTTTCTCGACTGAAAAAAAAAGGAGATAAAAATATAAAATCCAGTGCGGGATAATCAGAATGTGTCGCAAGATACTCGCAAGCGGATTCGTACTTTGAAGATGACACTTCTTGCAAAAGCGTTTTTCGCAACCGCGCGAGGCGTTATTCTCGACGAGGATGGAATGAAATTTTGCCGGTTCGAAAAGCGCGAGCGGAGCAACGTTCCCGGTGACAGAAGTTTTCAGCTTGGTGGAGGAACAAGTGAAAATGTCTGAGATGCCCGGAAGTTCCACGCCAAGTTATGGCAGCTTTTTTCCACGGTGGACGTCAACGCGGAGAGGCGGTTTGTTACTATCTCTGGCGTTCCCGGACGAATTTCAGCCAGGAGAAGGAACAGGTGGAGGACGAAGAATAATGCTCTCTTCGTGGGTAGCTGCACCTCCTTGTGCCGCCAATTCGCCAAGATTGAATTGTCTGCCCGACGGAGTGACTTGTTGTTACGCGGCTTACACCGGCGACGAGCTTGCGACCTCCATCTGCGCGATGAAAAATCTTGGCGGCGCGGCGGCGCTGCACGTTCAGCAAAGCGGTCGTAATGAGACATGCCAGGACTTAGCTTCGTAGCCCGCTCGGATGTAATTTTTTAGTAATAAGTTCAAAAACGTCGCTAATCTCAAAAAATGATGGATGTACTAGTACGATAAACGATAATTTCTTATTTAAAAATGGATTTATTTCATTGGATTAATTTGGTTTCCTTCTCTCACGTGTGTATTTCTTTATGTAATTATTTATCGATAAAAAAACTGTAAACTTTAAAAGAAACTGTGATTCATTAGTGCCAAAGCTTGGCAAATGTGATACCCTGTTATATTTTATCTCGTTCTTATTAAGACTGATTTATCTATAATAAACAATTATTCATTGAAAAGTAAAGGAAAACACGCAGTTGGTTCTTTCCAGAATATACGGTGTTAGCAGATATGATGGTCGGGCGAAAACTAATTAGCGAAAACTATTCTCAGAGAGAAGATGTGAAGGAAAAGATGGAAAAAAGAAGAAACGAAGAAAAGCCATTGATCATGAGGGAACAGTACACACGGAGGATATTGGAGCGTGTTACCATCAGCAGAGGGTACGAGGAACACTCGAGACATTCGGGCGCCAGTAGCGAAGCAATTTTTTGATAGGATCAGTCGACTCGCGTCGAGTCCGCCCACTGTTTCTTCGTTTTACTCGTGCCCCGTAGGAGATATGAAACATCGAAAATGGACTGCGGTCTCTCTTTTCAACAGGAAGACTATCGGGAATTTTCTCGCGATGCAGCCAACGAGGCAGACATACAGCAGGATCTTCGCACTTTCCTTCATTTATAGATTCTTTGAACAATTTAAAATCTAGTTCTCCTTAAAGAAAATTTCATTCGACCTTCTTTTTATAATTCTTTAACATTCAACTTTAACTTTTGCAACATTCAATTTCAGCTTCAACTAGCATCATAGTTAACTTTACTGAAAATCAAAAAAAGAATGAGATTTTTACGGTAGTCGGTAGCTCAACTGTTAATGATTAATTGTAGAGGGGAACTGCTCAATTCTTATTAAAACCAATTTCTTTTTACGTAATGATACTTTTGTTCAAATAAAGTCTCTCTAAATTGACCTAACGACTCGTACATAAGAATAAGAGTGATCGGAAACATCATTCATATCTCTTGATCGTGCAATATTTTTTTCTTAGAAGAATACACTTCACGTCATCATACCTGCGAGCATCAGCTCGTATCAAAGTGTAAATGACTTTTATTATCGCATAACGGATTCGAGTCGACGACCATACGGTGCTTCTTTTGTTGAAATATACGCGATTAAGGATGAATTGAAGACCCGCGAAACGGTCTCCTACAATCACACTAACGGTAAATCGTAAATCCTTCGCTCATCCTAGAGATTGCAGACGTAATAAGTGGTAGTTTCTTTTTTCTTGCCGTTCTCTGGTCAAGCGCAAATAATAGTTTCCAAAGTTATATTACATTTGGCATCTCAGCGAGATATAAGCAGATATAAGTTTATGAATCAAATCATTTTTCCAATGCTAGATACTCGTGAAATGGTCAGAATCAAATGGATTGATTAAAGCATCTGATAAATGGAATTGTGCAATAACTTTCAATGATAATTTGATAATTGTCATTTTTAACAATTGCTATTAAACGTGAATATTCAGCACTTTTAATGATTTTAAGATAATTATTTGTGATTAATGCAAATGTACATAAAAAATTTATATCTTTAGTTATCCGATGATCTCAAGTAGGTACTCCCTTTTGATCTTGTTATGAACTACTGGAGGTATGCTATCAAGCGCATTATTAACAAGTACTACATTTCAAATTAAAAAAAAAAGGAAAGAAAAAAGCTCACAAGCGATTTCTCAAAAATGAGATTTTAAGTCTTTTTTTAGTCAGAAAGGTTTAATGTCAGCTTCCCTCCGGGCACGATAAAAACCTCGACAAAATAAAATACAGGGGACTCGTGTCGCCGGAGCGACGCGTAAAAAGCGATGGCCGGTATTACAGAGGCATTAGAGCCAATCCAGATCTCTGCGATGGCCCAGCGACAAAATACGTCGGATATTTTCGACGCGAAAAGCGCCCAGGTCAAAGTATCGCGAATACCAGGCGAAGCTTACGCTTTCGCTCTCGCGCTGAATTACATTCCGATCGCTTCACTTGCCGGTGCAACGCTGCGTTCGGTGCATCCGCTTATTGTATAGGGTGTCAAAAGTATTCGACGCTTGAGGCAGTTTGCATCTCTACGAAGCAACCGCGTCGATCGTTTTCGAAAACAATCACTCTCGTGAGGGCATCAGAGCCAATGATAATATCCTTTTGCCAAATATAATATTCATTGTATATGAATTCTTTTCTTAGCTTCTATTACTAAATTTTTCATAAACTTTTTTTTTAACAGAACGTGTAGTAATTAACATACCGTGGAAGTACTGTTGCGAATGTTACTTTAGAAATTCCTTGCCTCACTTTTATTCGCTATAGTATGAAGTTCCAGAGATTTTTATCGTAGTTCTCTGATTTTCCGGTTTTCCGGACTTGTAGCAATCTTAGATACTATCTTACGCTGTACTCTGCTTAGTAAATATACAGTGCTTTACCGGAATCGTTTCTGTATTGCCGTCTCTCTTGTTCTTTTAAAATGTTTTACTCGGAAAAAAAATTGGCGACTCTTGAGCAAAGTGCCTTACATTCATTGGCACTTAATGCGCTCTCGTGCATATTGAAAATCGAGGGAAAACTCGGCGTGGCCTAATATCGGTCGCGTGCGAGATAATAGCGGTGAATATAGTATTGTGGAACAGAAACTCCTTCGACGTACGGAAGGCAAAAGCGTATCGACTCGCACGCTAGGGGAGATTCTTGTTTCGTGAGTTCACCGAACCAATCGTGAAACAGTCTTTTGAAGTTTTCCAAAGAATAAGAGCCGTCCGCATCATAAGCTAATTAAAGATACAAAAGGTATTTAAACGTGATACGGCAAATAAATAAAAACTCATTCCTCTAAATGAATCCAAACAAAGATAGTAAGGATGAACGAAGGCAAACGAATATTTAGGACAAATATGATCGAACATAACAGTCTCTTTCCTTTGATGTACCGACAAAAGATAGAATATTTCGATGTCAATTTGGGCTCATTCGTGCTCGTCATTTATCGAAACAAGTTCATTCATTCGTGTTTATTCGCTCTTTATTCAGTCTTTGTCCGAATCTGAAATGGATTATTCTACTTGTTTTACCAACGTGTAGCAACAATTTATGTTCCCCAAATATATTTATGCGTATAATGTATTTAACGTGCAGTAACTTTTAGTTCTAAATTAAAAGAACGATATTAAAGAATTAATATTATTTATCAGATAATTCGTATAAGTATTTCTCAAATCACTTTTGGAGAGAGGTACGACGCTCGATAACCATAGCGCAATAATTAATCGTTGTCAGAAGCGAGATGTGTTGTCGTAGACACGTCAGCCGTGTATATCCGATATTGCGGCAAGGATATCGGAGTCGGTGAAGGCGGAACGAGTTAATCCAGTGCGCGCGAGGAAATCTGGCATTAAAGTTTCATGAATGAAAGTGCCGGTTCGGTTTCGCGTTTGCTCGGTCGGTTGCTTTTTTTTCCATATCGCAGCAGCGGACCGCGCAATATTAGTTGAACCGCTATATCCCGGCATAAATAGCCGAAATCGATGGTACACGCCCGGCGAACGGTGGAACCATTGGCGCCATTGCCGCGAGCAAGGACGATGCAACCGGAGCCACCGCTGTCGTCGTCGTCGTCGTCGTCGTCGTCGTCGTTACCATCGTCAGTGTAGCCGCAGCTGTTCCGATTCCTTGCGAATAAATTATTCACGTTTTCCGCCCTCAGGCTCACATGGTACGTACGGTCGCTCACGCGCACGGCCGCGGCCTTCCGGTCGAAATGCGGTTAAGCTCGTCTTTGCGCGGGCCCGGAAGCCGCGCTGGATGGCCTTCGTTATAATTGAACCGAATTCAAATCCCGCGTAACGGGCGGAAGCGCAATCGTCGCGATCAATGTTTGATCCTGGCGATTGCGCGGCGATGATTAATAATGGGCAATTAGCGCTGCCGTATCTAATTATTCATGGTTAACGTTCATTAGCGCCCGTCGACCAGCTTGATTCTGGGTTAAAGAGAAAACGGGACAAAGACCGTGTGGGAGGAAAGCGTTCCGGCTTCTCACGCGACTATGTCTTACTGTAATCCCGTCATGTTAGTCGCGTATAAGATTTTGGATAATGAATAGAGCGCGGGACATTTGCAGCTACGGTTCACGAATAAGAGATTGATGTAGCGGTGCATTATGAAATTGTTATGATAGCATTAAGCACAAGTCGATATATCAATCACTAGAAAATACAACAAATTGAATAAAAATATACATATTTGTGTGACATATACCAGTTTTCATAATACAAGTCTACAAAAAAACTTTGTAACTGTTGTATTTAATAACCTACTTTCAAAACTAATCTTTTAAGCTTTTCCACGTCAGTCGTTTGTCTCATCCATTTTATATCGGTGAAAACTAGAAAGTTCTGTATTATCTGTTAAAAAATAGCGGTAAAATATAGATGTTTGATATATACGTCACTTCTCATAACATAACAAGCATATAAAACTGCATTCAAATAAAATAAAAATTCCTCGTTACTCGTGCTTGGTCTATTTCATATCGGTGATACCTAAAAAGCCATGTAATATCTAGTATTAACGAGGTATGTAGGGACCTGGGCCCGTAGCGGTTGTATAACTGGCCATTCGCATTCTCACCATGGGTTCATCGATCATTTCGCGGTGATGATTCCTTGCGCCAACAGCGGACGGACAAAACCGTCGGCTTTGAAAAATGAGAGCGTCGTGATCCGATATCGCCGAACCACGTCGTACCGCGCTCGCTCGCATCGTCTCTCTCTCTATATATAAAGCAGTATAACGAAATAGGAGTCGAATTACATACGTCGTCGGCTTTATTCTCGCCGTAAACATCCGTCGGATGCCTCAGGTTCGCTCGTCGCGCGAAATGCGAGTCGGACGAACGAGTGCGATGCGTTTTCGGTCACGATTGGTGCGACGCGATGGAGAACTGCCGTGGGGATGACTCTTTCCGGATGGGAAAGCGATGGACCTAGACTCGATCATTGAGAACTTATCTATTCTCTTCATCGATTCACGTTACATCCACGAGTCACGCTTTCGTCCCTACGTATCTATCGGAACATTTGCTGGCGTAATATGAAGCTAAATGGCCAACATTAACTGGCCGAGTCAATCGAATCCAATCGTTTGCGCTTTTAATCTTTCGATTTGCAACAAAAAATATCCATGTTTGCGAAATTTGTAATTTTTAACAAACATAGATGGAAATATTAATATTAAAAATAATTAATACTACCTAAAATAATTAATACGTTTTAATACTATCGAATGATAATTAAATTTTTCTAGTATGACCTGACTATTTTGTACTGCCTTATTTGAATATGAACGAAATATAATCATGGAGCACACATCCAATCGATAAAACGCTGGTCAATTTTATCGAGGAGAAAACTTTTGGGTCGCCAAAATATTTTTCTCGCGATAACAATTCCAACTGTTCGGTGGGAATTTATAGAACCGTAAAAACATCTAGCTTGGCTGCATTCGCGTTTGACTTTGATATAACTTGCCTTTGATAACTTTCGATATATGACGCGAACGAGATCGATGCACATCGTGCGTT